>NW_009953486.1:8269719-8343270 GCF_000747805.2 Chaetura pelagica | reverse complement strand
TCTTTCCCTCCTTTTTCTACTGACCATCCTGGTTGGGATTGTTTCTAAGAGATCTCCTCAGAAAACAGTCTAATTCTTAAAACAATACTTCATCTTTATTTGCAGGTCTTAACTCAAGTAATGATGTTTAACAAACACCTTATTTTAATCAGGTGAGAATAAGCTCCTCAATTAGGATGCAAATAATTGCTCATCTAAGTTGGGCCTTTTGGGGCCTGGAGGTGTTGTCATTTGCAGGTAGATTTGGTGCTACCAGGGTATTGAAGCAGGAAGGAGGAGAAAGCAGGAATAAGGGTTTAGGGCTATGTAGTCATCTTGTGAAATATTTTTTTATTACAGCACACAAAGTCAGATCCAGTTCCCTTCTTCAGGAAGCTGTTGAGCTGCTTTTGATTCTCAACTGCAAGAGGTGTGAGAGGAAAATTTGATGCAAAGTAGCAGTCACTGCATAGATGGTTCCAGTGTGTGTGTGTCACAGAGTGAATATTTAATTAAAAATGGTCAAACCTCTTCTCACTCACTTTTTCTACTTGGGATTTAATGACGTATTTGAATTATTTCAAAGGTGTGTAAAACAAGAGGAGTAAGATTATGTGGGCTTATCCTTCCCATTTAAAATTGTCTGCAGTTGCTTAAGTCCTAGCGTTAGGAGTCACATATAAACATGTTTATTTAACATCAGCGTTATCTGTTAGATTGTGCATGGTTCATTAACACGGAGAGAATACTTTTTGTTTAATAGTGTGTGGGAGCTGCCAGAGGTCAGAAGAGGTTGTTTGCCTGAAGTCGAGATGGCATCTTGGCTTTGCTCTCATTCTGTTTGTCACCTCTGCTGTCTTTGGGAAATACTTCTTTAGTGCCGTGCTAAGGTATTTTCCCTTGTGTTTATGTACAGAGGCTCTGTGGAAAGCCAGAAGCCTGCTGCAGGGTTGCGGGTAAGGTTTATGGGGAATTTTAAGGAAGGTTTGTTGTAATTTGTGGAGGTTTGTTTTAGTTGGGGTTCAATTAGAGAAAGCGTCTAGGAAAGGGAGGAGCAGCAGGGTAGAGCGGGTCCCGGGACATTGTTGAGGCACCCGCAAAGTTCAGGGCAGCGTGTTGTGGTATTTTGTGGAATAAGGGAGATGGGGGGCTGATGGCTTTGGAAGTTCAGAGGGTTTTGTGTGCCACTGAGTAATGTTTTGTTGCTGTCGATGTGGCTGGGCCACAGTCGGACTCGAAACAGCTGTCCCTGGTGGTGATGCTGAGCTGAGGGTGACAAGGAGAGGTGGCACCTCCATCTGCAGGGGACGGAGCACGAATGGGCCCTTCTGTCCCAGGCAAAGCTGTGCACACACACAGTATTGAGGGAGAAATGTGGACACAGGCACTTACATACACAATTTCATTTTTTATTTGAGTTTATGGCTTGTTTCTGATGTTTATGGAAATATTTATGACTGTTTCTGGTAAGTTTGAATTTCTGCAGCCAGATTTGGATGGCGGGGGCTGTTTGGGGTCTTTTTTTTTTTTTTTGCTTTGGAGAGGGAAAATAATTTAAATTTCCTTTAAAGTATTTTTTTTTCCTATGATTTTTATCAAGCAAGGACCCCCTGGTAGATCATAACCAAAAGGCATTGAATAAAATGAGCATTATTGTAGAGATCAGAGTGACTGTGGAAGATGCAATGTGAAGGAGACCTACCGCAAATGTGCAGTTTAAAAGCAAAACAGTAAAAATAGAAGAGATTTTAAAAAAAAATAGAACGCTGAACTTCTGTGTTGGTTATAAGTTGTAACTGAAGTACATGGAGGGCCTGAATATTGTTTTTTAAAAGCTAGCAAAACAGCCATTTCTGAAAAATAGTAGGTTCTCTTAGGAGGATAGAGAACAAGAAGTGTTACACAGGGGGGGACTGTCTTGTCTAGGGGTTTTTTTTTTCTTTGAATTTTTTTCAACAAGTGCTTACTCTGTTCTGTATTTTTAAGGAATTATGTGGACAGCAGTTTTGTTTCTTTACCAAGGCAGTGAAAACACCAAGAATCTTTCTTATAATTTGGAAAGAATGTCAAAAGAATGAAGTAGTTAAACCTAAGTGTATTAGATCATACGCCTTAAATGCATAAATAAGCATAACTGCAATCTCAGAAACCAACGTTAAAACCACCAGGAAAACTCACTCACAAACCCGAATGACTTAAAGGGAATGACCTCAGCCATTGTGAAATTTGTCCCTATTTGTTGACTGACATTTTTTTGTAGAAGCAGAGCGCATGTTTTGTTGGGGTGTGGGATTTTGTTATTTGAAATACTGCTGGGGTTTTTCTTGTTGTTGCTGCCAGGTTTGAATACAAAGAGTGAAAATGGGATTGAGGCTGATAGAGCCTGGATATGATTTGGGCCTTGCCAATTTGAAAAGCAGGTGAAGGGTTTGTTATTGATGGACAGAGACTGGTAGAAATTGATTGAAGTTTGTTTTTCAGATGTTAGAAACTTCCTTGATGATAGCCCATTTCAAACTTATTCCCAGCTGGTTTCCTCTTAAGGAAATGAAGGTTTAAAGTATTTGGTTACAAACCTGAGATTTCTTCACGTTCGTGTCTTTGCATGAGTGCTACATGAAATGCTGGTGTCATTCATCTCCCCTCTGCTTTTTGGAGAGGAAATTGATGCACTCGAGAACCTCAACTTGCCTTTGCTGCAACCCCACTTAATAATTCAGGGAAATGGAAGTCTTGAATTATTTCAACAATATAAGACTTCTTTGGGACTGTTTTTAAGTAAGCCAGTGCTACAGACTGCAAGCCTGGCCAGAGCCAAGCCACTCCACTAAGTTTTCTGTCTGCTGCCTGTCCCTGGCAGTGGGTTCCTACTTTCCTGGGTTACAGTAATTAAAGAAAGTCCAGATGTAATTGCCCCTCCTTAGATGTGCAGAAAGATTTAAGAAAATTGGTAATTTTGTGCTGTTTAGTGCCTAGCTCTGGGCATTTGATCTCGTGGTGCAGAAATTCTCATTTGCTATCCCTGCTTGTGAGAAAGAAGACAGACCAGATAAATATCCCAAATAAAAAGAACAATTTAATGGTAGTCAGCCCAGGTAGTAACTAGTTAACCCACAAAGGGCTGACACCTCACTCTATCCTGGAAAGGGCAAATTTCACCGAGAAACTCAACCGGACTAGGAAAGCCTGGTGCTTCAGAACAAAGACAAGGGGACGTGGGGAAAATTTCTTAAACTCAGCAAATGTCTTAAAAACTGGAAATGCCTCTAGGATTACTCAGGCACCCACAAGAAACAGTGAGGGGAAAGTGGGGCAGACAACTGAAGTTTTTTTTTTGTTTTTTTAAAATAGGTTGAGTAAGAAAGCAATCTGGGGGCCCCAGTTATTTACAACTTAGTCTGTGCACCACGCAGAGAGGCTCATCAGCTCTCTTAAAGGCAGATTTTGCCTCTACTGCAAATTACATCTGTTGATGACAAGTTTGATTCAGCTTTTTGCCGTGTAATTGTCCTACAGCTACTTTGAAATAACTTTGATCAGTTTTGAATATAGATCTGTATCGCCAGTTCGATTCCCTTTGCGACTGCTCTTCTGTGCTGAATTACCATCTCTAGAGTTTAATTGTGACTAACTGATGATCTGATTATGTACAAAGTACTTTCAGTAAATGTTGGCAAGGCATGCTTCAGTTTTGTAAACTTCAGTAAACTAAAGTATTGCTATGCAAATTTAGGTGGTTTTTTTTCCCATTTCTGTGGCTGAAACAACTCAAAATCTTCTTTAGAATTGAGCAATAATTTTTATTTGAAGAAGATATATTGGTTTTCCACCCTTTAACAAATGAAAAAAGCACCATTTGTTATGAAACATGACACTTCTATAAGTAAAATATTTGAATGTTATCTTTGCTGTGTCCAGATTTTTCCCATTTTTAATAGGCTAAATTTATTTTTTGAATTCATAAAAGCGTGTGGTTTGCTAGCTTACATTTGCTAAGTGCTGCGTTGATCCTACTCCTCTCCACTGGACTACAGAGTTAGGAGTAAGTCAGCCTTGATGCTTGTAGCAAAATAGATAAATTTTCTACTTAAGTGCTTGAGCCTTGCAAAATGGGAACGGGAATTGCTTGTCCTGTGCTGTGCTGCCTTATTTGCAGCTCGGCAAAGGTCTTCAGCAGAAGCTGGCAAAAGCTAACAGATCCAAATTGGTAGGAAGCCAGTACAGGTCCCTGAGAGGGAGGTATTGCAGCTCCTCTGGTAATAGCGGATGTAAACCCCTGCACTGAAAGACCTTTGCAGTAGTGTGACTTAGTACCTAAGCTACTCTGGCCTAATTCTCTTAAGTATGCTAGTGGAGTTCCTTGTGTTGCACGAAATCAAGGCAGGCACCAATTTTCTTTTCATTTATTGAAATAAAATTATAAAGATCCTTGTTATGTTTAGCCTTGGTGGCCTGTAGTAAATATCTACTTCAGAGGAATCTTGTCTTTTAAAAAAATTCAGTTCTCTCTGAAGAAGAGACAAGGTTAGCTTTCTCACCTAAAATATGTAATATGTAATATTCAGCAATGCTGTGAATGTGTGTAGCCCTGTACTAGGCAATGTAAGACATCTTCTGTATGAAAACCTTGTCAGGCCTTTCCAATCTTTCCTTAAAATGACTGCTCTCTTCAGTATCTGCACCTGAAAATGTTAAGCTGTGGTTCAAAAGAAAGTGTATTCTGCCTAATTAAATTCTGTATTATTTAATTTTATTTGTTTGGCAGCCATCCTTCCTGTTCACTACAGCAGATTAATATAATTTGAGGAAGAGAAATGGATGAGGAGAGGGTCTAGAGAGGCGAACAGAGTCTTCTGTGAAATACTTGAGATCCAGCAAAACTGGGCTAGATTAGTTGTGAAACACCACTTATGTCTCCCTGAAAAGTAGGGGTGGGGGGTGGAGGCAAATGCTTGGTTTGGAATTGAAAGTAATGAAGGATGCTTGTGCTAAAAGTCAGGTGCAGTGATGTTGGAGACTGACTTTTTCTTTCTGAAAGCCCAGTGCTTCCCCTTCCCCCAGTTCCTCCTGCCACAAATCAGGATTATTCAATCACAACAGTGGTTTAACTGTATCTGTGGTGGAGCGGGATGGTTGCTTAACGATGCACAGAAGCATTGTGCCCTGCTTTAGGACAGGAAGTGGAAAATGAATATTGTTTTGAACTTGAACTTTGTGAGCAGACAGAAAGTAATTATTGGAACAGGAACTCCCCTGGGAGACGTGGGGGAGTGGTGCATTGTGCTTGTAAGCAGCACTGTGGGATCTTAAATATCTAGTCGTGTTTAACGCTTTGGTTTTACGTTTCTGCTTTTTAATCTACTGCTCCTCATTTTTTTCCTGGGCAAATGGAGGAAGAAAAAAATTGCATGTAGAGTTAGTGTATAGTATTTATTGATAGACACTGTCTTGTTTGCTGGTGGGACAGGACTCTTACATTTCTGTCTTGGTCCTAGGTGTTACTTTCTGTTACAAAATATACTCTTTGACTGCCTGGGTTACTTAATAAGCCTATTATAACATGGAAAAGTGACTTAATTTATGACGAAGAGTACATGTAAGCCACTTGTGTTGTATTTTGTATTATTTATAAACTATGGAATATTTATATTGTCTTATTTAGTAGAAAACTCCACTGAAATGACACAAAGTCGGCATGGTTGCAAAGTTAACATTTTGATTATCAACTTCTTAACATATTACTATTAAAATATGACTGATCAGTTTCTGGGAAAAAAATGACAAGAGGTAAAGCTTTTCCTTCCCTGAATGTTTTTCTGTATTTCACTGGTCTGTGACAAACTATGTAAGTTTTTGGGGCATTTTTTTGCTCTACTTTGGTTGCTCCTTTACAAGTTTTCCAACAAAGAATAGCCAGCACAAGACTTCACCTTACAGACTGTGTGGTATCTCCTGTAGATACTAAAAATATTGTTCCCTATTAAGGAAGATAACAAAAAAATAGAACAGGTGTTTTGCAAATTTTGGAAGGTGACATATCTATCCATGCTTTTTTTTTTTTCCTAAACAAGAAATAATTCATTATTTTAAAAATAACATTTAAAATGTAAAGGTAAAAGTACATTGATTTTCAAAATAAAATTAAATATGTGTTCTCTTTGATCACTGATCAAGTTCATGAGACTATTTTAATCTTAGCACAGTTGTGGGGTTCTTTGTGGTGAAATTTTAAAGGCTGTAAAATTAAGTCACTTAAAAAGAAAATTATGTGGTGATTTATTGTAGCAGAGTAGGCAAAATTCCTCTAGAGATTTTCATATCTTCCACCTGGTATAGAAAAGAAAATATTTTTTAGCTGATGACTAATTTGTCACTAATACCCAGGGGTTGCTTCATTACAATACAAAGATGTCAGTTTTAAGAGAAACGTACAGTGAAAAAACTGTGTGTAACTTCCTGTTGCAGACTTACAGAAAGGAAAAAAATAAAGGTCTGGAAAGCAGCTGAAGCAGTGTG
Source organism: Chaetura pelagica (assembly GCF_000747805.2). Taxonomy (NCBI): domain Eukaryota; kingdom Metazoa; phylum Chordata; class Aves; order Apodiformes; family Apodidae; genus Chaetura; species Chaetura pelagica. Next base: position 8,336,775 of record NW_009953486.1, on the reverse strand, counting down.
AAGGAAGGCTCTAAAACTATCAATCAGGGAAAAATGGTTGGGGAAAGATTTTACCTGCAGGCTTCAGTGGAGTTCATTAGGACATGTTCCAGGAGGAAAGTCACTTGATAGGACTCCAGAGGAGGAGCTCTGACACGCAGTAATACCCAGGCTGACACTCAGTTCTCTTCCAAACTGCACATATTGCATCCTGGTAATTGTTTGAGGAGGAACTGCATTGCTAAAAAAGTTACACTCTGGTTACTGATGGGTTTTATGCTTTATCACAGTGTTGAAATAATTGGGTCCAGGACTTGAGAGTTCAGATGAAAATGCTTCTACAGAGTATCTGCAACTGCTGACAGCTTAAACCTCACAAAGTTCACAGTCTTTGCCACAGCAGTGTCTTGACAAGGCTTTTTTTTTCCCAACGGAGAACTATTCCAGTGTCCAAGCACTTGTGTAGTGTCATCAGTTCGATTTTGCTAGAATAACAAAACTTTGACCCTGCTTCTGTCCTTCCAGTACTGCGGTTTCACAGCAGCTCAGTATAAAGAAGGAGAGCATGAGCCATCACAATACCAGGAGGGAGTGGAATGAGGATTTTGGTTTCCTTCCCTTAAGAAACCAATTCAGCACTCATGTCATGTGCAAGTAGGCAGAGTAAAAAGTCAATGTACATATTAAGTAGAAGACATCAGTTTATAACCAGATTTAGAAATGGGAAATAGGCCATTTGCAGTGGCAGCGAAGTGTTGGCCCGTGGCAGCAGAGTATCTGTAAACAGACTCTGTCCATTTTACTGTTGCAAGAATCACAGGTCTGGTTTCCACTAGTCTGCTTTCCAGTGCAGGAGTGGATGCTCTTGGATGGAGCAGAATCCACTATCCCACGTCCCTGCAGCAGCAGTGTAGCTTCTTAAGGGCTTTCTGGTTTGTTCTTCCCCTGCTTTTTACTGCAACTTAAAAAGTCATTCAGGATGCATGTTAGGAGTAGATGTCCATGACAGAAGTAACAATTCAGTGTTAGGACTGCAGCAATGTTAGAGGTTTGGGAAGAAGTAGTGAGTACTGTACAAAACAATGCACATGTTAGAAAAAACATGCATGACAGCTTTGTGGTAAAAGTGTTTATGTAGTGGGGGAAGGCCTCGCATGTCCTGCAGACTCCAGGCCGTGTTAACACGGTTCTCTGCTCCTTGCTAGAGAGTTAAAAGTTCATCTCAGCTGTTCTACAGTTAGTTGGGAAAAAAGGGAAGATTTTCTTTTCAGTCAGAAGCAGATCACTGCCATGGATTGATTTGGTTTTGCAATGTTTCTTTCAGTTTAGTGTGTTCTTTAGTCTGAGGTGAGTAAGAAACATTTTGTATGTGTGGTGGGTTGACCTAGGCCAGTGGCCAGGTACCCACCCAGCACCTCTCCCACTCCCCATCCTCAACAGGCCAGGGGGAGAAATGAAGATTAAAAAGCTGGTGGTTCATGATAAAGACAGAGAGATTACTCACCAATTGCCATCACAGACAAAACAGTCTCTGCTTGGAGAAGGTTATAACTTACTGCCAATTAAACTGGGATTTGATGGTGAGAAACAAAGGGAAGAACTAGAACCGCTCCGCCCACCCTCTTTCCCAGGCTCAACTTTGCTCCTTTGATTTCCTGTTCCTCCACTTCCCCCAGAGTGGTGTGAGGAATGGGGGACTGCAGTGAATTTCACAACATTTCCTTTCTGCCACTTCTTCCTCACACTTATCCCCTACTGAGGGCTGGGCTTTCCATGGGCAGCAATTCCTGTCGGAGCTGGCTCAGGCTGCAGGGGGATCTGCTCTGGCACCTCCTTTTCCCGCCTTTTCTCTCAGGCCTTGGCACAGCCCTGACAGGGCTGTTTCCCCTCGCATTTTTTCCTTTCTGCCACGCTTGAGTTTTGCGCTTTCTCACACGTTTTCACAGAGGTGCCACTGGCTCCAATGGGCTCAGGGAAGTCCTGCTGCAGGTCACAAGTGGAACCAGCTGGAACCAGCACGGGGCAGCCCCTCACCTCTCCTCACAGAGGCCTCTGCAGCTCCCCTGCCAGCGCCTGAGTACGGACACCTAATGCAGGGAGACAAAATCAGCACCTGGTTAATTCATCTGGGACTGTGATTATCTGTTTTTAGAGCATTTTGCAAGAGGGAAGGGAAGGGTGACACAGAAGGTCAGCCTTGCTTGTTCAGCACCCACTCCTGAGGTAAGAGGCAAGTCTGATAATAAGGAGCAGTCACTCAAATTAGATCCAGCTTTTCAGAAGTCTCTTGAGTTGATGTCAGGAGGCTGTTAGGGCATTTTTTTGGGCAGAAATGATCTGTAAAGAAAATTGAACTTGTGTTTTACTGATGTTTAAGGGCTGAATTTTTTAGAAAATAATCTATTTGCACTTGTCTAGTAACATGCTAACTATTTAAATCAGTTTTACATCTTTTAAATGGTTACCTGAACTAGGGGACACATTTTTTTTCCATGTTCAGGATCTTTTATTTGTTAGATGTGTTTTCTTGAGAGATTTTTTTGGTTTTAAGGGTGCTTGTACTTTTGTAACTGCTCTGAAGACGTAGGGGACCTGTCCTCCTCCTTGTCTGTCCAGCAGCCAAGTCTTTACATATGTTTGGGGTTTTTTGCATGTGTTCTATTAATATTCATATCAATGGTGTAGAAATAGGGGAGTGGTCTTGCCGTGAAATGGTGGCCATTATCTGATTTTAATCGTGTGTAGGGCTTAAATAACATTTTAAATTTCCTTCAGATTTTGGGCTTCAGGGCTTTTAAAATCATTATCTTTACGCTTGTGTGGCATTGTTACCTGATTTATGCTTCAAGGAAGATCTGTGTTCAGTTCCTTATGAGCCAGTTGCCGTTCCTATTGGTGATGGTGGCTCTGTGCCTAGGAAGAGCCTGGTGTGTGCCAGAGGAGAGTTGGTCTGAGAGCAAAGGATCCTACTGTTCTCAGTGAAAGCAGCTTTACTTTGAGAGGAGTCTTGCCAAAGACTTGGCTGTAGCTGCTAACAGAGTGGTAAGTGAAGATGACTACATGGTGCTAGTGTTATCACACATATTTAGATGGTAGATGCTCTGTTGGCAAACATATTTTCTTGGGTTCTTTCTCCTTTTCAAAATAACCTTACCTTCATGGTTTCTCCATGGAAACAAGTTAGAGAAGTTATTTGGGTGTCAGTCAGCTCAGGAAAGAGCTCTACTTAAGCATTTTTATGCTTAACCTGACAAGCCCACATCTCACTCAAAAATATTGTCTGCCACTCTACAAATAAACTGTCAGTTTTTCATAAATCATTCAGTGGTCCTTTTACTACGTAGTAAACAAAACCCTCCAGACCTGTGTTGTCCTGCTTGCAGCAAATTCTCTTTTTCTTAACATCTCATACAGAACTTGATTTGAAACCCAATCTAGAGAGATGCTGCCTCCCCCAACAGACATGCTGTTAATGGCTCAGATTAATGTCCCTTAATTAAATGGTTTTGTTGTGCCAATGTCATACTCTGTCCTCCTTCAAATGCATGCTGTGTTAATGCAGATACCATTACCAGAAGAAATAGTATGGAACGTGCAATCTTGTGGCCACTGGAACTTAAAAATCTGCAATTATTCTTGGCAAATCTTGTTAAAGGTTAGTGCATACTGGGCTTTTTTCAGAGTCACTGAAAATCAAGCCCTGAGTTGTGTAATGGTTTTCTGTAGTGCCTCAAATAGTTGTTATACCCTTATGACCTTTGGAAGTGCAGTTTGGATTGTAATCCACAAATCAAATGTTAGAAAATAAGAAATAGCTGCGATGTGACTTGTGGAGGCATTTTTCTAATGATCCCCTGACAGTGAACAGTGAAGTGCTTAGAAGTTGGAGTATTACATATGCAAAAGGGAAGCCAGGGTTTAGTTGCCAAAATCTGACTACTTTAACTTGAAAGTTGACTGAATATAGGTATGTTTTGCCCTGAAGTCTTAGCCTAGAAGTTACACAGCAGTTCCCAATACTGTCAATTTGAAGATTTCCAGGCTCATTTAAGTGCTGTCAACCAAGGCTTGTGTTCAGTATTAAGCATTTTCCACTTCAGTTAGGAAGGCCCAACATAGTCTATCTTTGGAAAGGAAGCTGTGTTATCCTGACACAAATTTAAAAGAAATATTTCACCCAGATTGTGAATGTCTAAAATACACTGCTCAAATTTGTTCTGCTGAATGTTAATTTACAATAGTGAAGGTAAGTGACTGTAAAGTTAGTTTTCATGTTTAATTAGTTGTGTGTATGATTCATATGGGTTTTTTTATTGTAATTCCAATTTCTTGCCAGCCTTGTATTGTTTATTCTGCTGTGAGTCTCTGAGTATGTTATTTCAAGGCAATACTTGGGGAGCGATGGCGATGGCTACCAGCTCTTATCTTTTGTGAACATACTAAATGCATTTTTGATCTCAGGATTTTGACTCTCTACATACTGTCAAGACAGATTTTATGCAAAAGAGATATGATCCTGTTGTCTTTAACAACATGTAATATCAGTATAGTAAAAACCTCTGCTTTTCCATTGAAAAGCTCTTCAGAAGAAAAATGGAATGGAGGAAGGAACCTGCTGAGCCTTCTGCCTAAGTACACTTACAAGTACTCTGTAGCCAGCCACTATGTTCACTGATACTAAACACCAGGGAGAAATCTCCCACCAATTCCTAAATGCTGTTTAATTTTTTAGTTATCTAGTAGAGCTTTTTGGATCTGTTTTTAACTGCAGTAGATGACTGCCAAGTTATATGCATGACATAAAGTAAAAGCCCCAAATTAGTGTGATACCCCTGAAAATAGGACAGTGCAGCAAATACCTGAAGTAGATGCCAAATAAGAATTGCTGTCTCAAATTTACCCAAGTGTAATTTATGGATTAGATGGGGTAGACATAGTCCTCAAAGCCATATTAAATTAATCTGTTTGTCAGTTAACATTAACATAGTAAAAGTAGTGCCAACTTCAACTGTATTGGAGTATTTAATTGTAAACCTGTGTTTACAGGGATGAACAGGTAACTGTCACATAAGCAGCAGGGTAGTTTGGGCAGACCATTTTACTTGGCATTAGAGCTACAGAGTTTCTGAGTGAGATGTGAAGTTGACTGCTGCTTTCTTTTAAAAGAGCCAGAAAGCTGTAGGCAAGTAAAAGGTTTTGTATTGAACCCTTGCCCCAGTCATAGGAAGCCCAGGATTATTTCCTCCATACACAGGGTGTGTGTGACATCCTCAGTGAATAGTAGTAAAACACTGATCCTGATTTCATTACCATTTAGGATCTTGTCAGAAGTGGCTTGCTGAAAACCTTAACACCACCTTAGTAGGACATGATGAGAATCAGGAATCCTTCGCTTCTGGGTTTCTGAAGTCATGGTGCATTGGCTACTTAAAGACCTCACTGAAATGTGCTATAGCAATCCCATTTTTTTGGTTGCAATTTGTACAATTTGGAAATTTTATTTTAAAGTAGCATTAACTCTCCTGTCACGTGGGGTTGGTAGGAGTGACTGACTAGCTATTTTAATTACATATATACAAGAAAAACTTCTGTCTGACAAAAGCATATTATATCTTGGCTCTTAGAACTAACCAGTTCAACTTTAATTTCACAACTTGCTGCCAACAGCTGCCTTACTGAGACACAGTGCTCATAATAAATGAAATTTTATGAAAAAAGAAAAATGAAAACTTTGTTCCAGCTGGATTGAAAAGGCAGTTGGAGCATTTTTATCCTACATATAAAGCTGCCATCTACATAAACATTTCAAATTACTTTTTCATTTTTAATAATCAGTATCAGACCTTTGCTTATTATCGAGGCAAAAGCAAGATATTAGAAACATACAGTTTCATTCAAAGCCCATTAGTTACTGAATCCTGTCCAGAGTTAAGCATTTTAAATGTTTTGGGAGAAACTCACCTTTTCAGTTTCAGCTTTTTGACAACCTACTTGGATGAAAACCCTGAAGTGAGCACACCTCTCTAGTCCTGCTTGGTAGCATTCAGAAAGATGTTAGTTACATCATTTGCACTTGGAACTGTTCTTGTGCATTGCTGAAAGCTCTGCAGCTGATGAGTGTTTGCCCGGACAACCAACAGGAATCTCAGAGAAATTATCACACAGCCTCCCTGCACATGGAAGAGATTAATTCTCCTAGCCACAAACAGAATGAATGCTTTGTACTTAGTACCATAATGTAAGTCCATGCTGAAATACAGTGCCAGCAACCAACTCCTTTACCAATAAATTCACAGTTCTAATAACCATGTGTTTTTACAGCATCCTGATCCCAAAGGATCAAAAAAAGGATGATTTATTTAGCTTTGGGTCCCATCCCCTGTTGTTCTCACTCCTTCCCCTTGCTCCCCATGAGCTCAAAAGAGCCATGTATGAGATGAAACCCAACTGTTGTTGCATAGTCCACAGCAGGGAAGGACACTTTTCAAAACCACAGAAGAGATCATTTTAGCCATTAGAAATGACAGAAAGTGGTGTGGGCAGACAGAACACAAACACTAGAGCTTGCTTTGGCCAAGAGTTGTTATCAACCTGTCTAAACTGCTACAAAGTTCTTCATTGATGATAAATGGATTGAAAGTTAAAAATCCAACATCTTAAAAAAATTTACACTATGCCTGTGGCATACAACTTTGCTGCTGTATAGAAGAGTTTAATGAAGACAGAACTCATCTTTCCAAAACCTGGCTGAGGGTGCAACTAACAGTGTTAGTTCAAGATAGTGAAGGTGAGAAGGGTTGATAGGAGTGTCTGATGAAGCAAGCATGCATTACTTGGTAGAGGCACCAGCAGTGGAAGTGTTTGGTCCTTTAGTTAGGATAAGGTGAATTTTTCTCACAAACCCTTCTTTTTAAAGGAAAAACCTTGGGCTGAGTAGCTGCAGCTTTCACTGGTTTAAATATTTTTCAATTCCATCTTAGAATACTGCAATGAAATAATTATTGGTTGTATAAAGGCCTGCAGATCTATCAGAACTGACAGTTGTTCAGGGAAAAAGAAATTGATACACTCAACAAAAACCCTGTCAGCAATTGGAGAAAATCCTTTCCTGGCATAATTTAAGATGTTTATGCTGTTGAAGTATATTGTCACCTCGAGCTGTGCTTTGCTTCTGTACTGCTGCCTGGGGTCTATAAAGGAGAGGTTGCAGCCACTACTTGAAGCAGCATTAGTTTTTGTTGCCAGCAAGAGTCAGAAAGATAGCATGTTTCTGTGTTCTAGACCACGTTTCTTAGATTTGGGGTTGGGTTTTTTTGGAAAGGTCCAAATATTTTTGCTGCAAAAACTTCATTGCTTTGTGTCTTTGTAGTTGGGAATGACAGAATTATGTATGTGTCTGTTCCCAGATAAATAATCTATGTTGGAAATACTTTAAATTAGCTTGAATACCTAAAACTCTTCCTAATGCTATTATTTTCTCCTGCATCCAGCATATAGTGCAAACTTTTTTTTTTGCATTTGATCTATACTGTTCATAGGTCTTTTATATATGCAGAGGGATTTACGGCTTTGCAATCAGGCTGCTGATGAAAAACATTGTCCTTTTATTCACTAGGGATGACTGTAATAAATTAAAATGGTTTCCCATTAGCCTTCCTACTTAGTTCAACCACTTAAAATTACTTTGGACTTTGCCCTTGTCTGACCTTCTCACCTTTGCTCAAACATTTCTGCTTCCAGGAGTGCAGCAGTGTTGGTCCTAGAGCCTTACTTCTCTGAATTTGCAGTTCATTTTAGGCTGGAAGCAAAGTACTAAGGTGGAGCCCATGTGGAGTTAAAAGAAATGTTTAGCAGGTTTAGAATCCTAATGTATGGCCTAACTTGCATGTTCTGTGGCATCATAGATTGCTGTTAGTGGTAAGAGCTGATTGTAGCTTGATTGCATGAATATTTTTCAGTAAGACTTCATGCATTTAGATGAAGATACATTGGTTTGGTTTTAGGGAGGTGGGATTATTGCTCCTGTGAGCTTTCTGTAAAGTTGTAAAGCAATAATGGCTTTACCAGCTTGTGGACAGAACTGTAGAATTGAAACTATCAAACCTCTGAGGTTTGTGTGAGCACAGAAGTACATTCGAAGTACATGAAAGTGTATGCAAAGTTCTCTCCATGTCCTGCCTATCAAATGCAACCAGAATTACAAAACAAACTAGAGGTTTAAAACTACTGCTATGTTGAACGTATTCTTGCTTTGTAGCTGATAGTGCTCTAGTGTTAAATGCATGCACATTCATCAGCTGTGCTGAAGTAAAAAGAAAGCTACAACAGTTATGAGACAGTACTCATGAAGTTCAGTTCTGGATTGTCATTTTTACTATATGAATGGAAGGGCTGGATTCCTTACTGAGTTCTGAAGTCTTGTGTCATCCTGCCTGTTACTTCTTTCTGTATTCAGGTTTTATACTTCTTGCTGCCTTGGAACAGTAACTTGGAGGTGATACGAGATGGTTTCAGTGCAACGTTGTGAACTGTAAAACCTGAGAGATGCTGCACTTGTAATAGTGCAGAGAAATAAATGGCATTACTGAATAGGATTCTTTGAGATACTTCAGTGAAGTGAACATGTATGAGGAATGGATAGAGGAATAGTGATAGAATTGAGAAGTAAGTGTGTTTGTAACAACAGAAAAATAACTTGTTTACATATAGAAGTCCAACCAGATTGACTTGTTTCTGTGCCAGGAAAGTATGCAGGGCAGGCCCAGAATGACCCCGTGTTTGTGGCATCACAAGGTGGTTCAAATGTCTGGCTTTGGAAGCACTGCTGGTGGAAAATCCCTTCAACTAACCTTAGCCATGTACACCTTGATAGATGGCATACTTATTAATGCTTACAAATTAATGGCTTACTTTACTGACAAATGAAACTGGATAGACCTCCAACAGTGTCTCAGCACACCCATTTTGGGGAGAAGTAAATGCACTCAGGAGAGAGCTAACCACACCCCTCAGAAGCACAGCATGCTTGTGGGAAGTGTTGCAAACAAAAAACAAGCCTCAGTGGCATTCAGCAAAGGTATCTTGCAGTAGCCTGGTTTTGAAGGAATTAATAGCTAATGTCAATCCATATGATTCATGAAGAGTTCCGAAATTGTCCTACATATCCTTGCAATTTCAGTTCTGAGATATTTTTGTTAAGGAAGGGCTAACTTGTCAGAACAGAAAAACCAGCCACGGGATTCTTGCCCAGTCATAGTGAAGATCTCACATCTAAAATATTTTCAGTTGTGATTATTCCACATAGGTAAAATGAACTGATAGGTTGCATAAATTTGGATAAACACAGGGAAACCACAAGCTGATTGCAAATGTTGCTTGAATGAGAAAAATGTATCTTGCATGTCATTGATCAAAGTCAACTGAGGTCAGTTTGATATCACTAGTGTTTTCTGGTCAAGAGGATGCTGGGCCTGGGGTAACTCATGGGGGTCATGCTATGGGTTTCAGGTGCATTATACAGCATAAGGAACACTTGCCTAAGAAATGTGAAAAACTTCTGATGTTTCTGAGTCTATTTTTGGAATCACTACTCGTATATCTTGGGCCATTGGGGTGCCAAGGGCAATATTATGAGCAGTTGAGAAAAGGAAACATGTTCCCTAGTTTTGCAATTGCTGGTGTGCACTTGCATCCTGGGAGGAGATCAGACCAAGCAGAGGATTTGCCCAGTGAGGCTTGTCTTTGTTCCAAAGCAAACTCTGGGTTTTTTGCATATGAAAGTATGCAAGAATTCATCATCTGACTCTCTCTATTATTTGTGTGTATACATAACCTGCAATTCATTAAATAAATCCTTGCTGCAGCTTTCTGCCTCTGCAGAGACAAGAATGGTCAAGCAATTGCAAGAGATTTCATACAAAACCACCAGATTGAATGAGCTTATCGCTGGTGAGAGAATGATCTCTGACATTTCATAAATCACCAACAGCACTAACATGCTGTTTGGAGATTTGTATCATTAGCAAATTAATCATGTTCAAGAACACTCCCATAGCAATGTTGGATGAGACACTGCAATGTCTTTCTGCCAAATAAACTGCAGAGAGAGGGGCCTGGAGGACAGGAGGTGGAGAGGAGAAGCCAGGCTCAGCTTTCATATTACCTTGGTGTTGTCCCTGATAGCAGTCTTTAAAAATATTTAAACAAAATGTCAGTGAAAAGCTTCTTAGGAGCATGACTTACACTGTTGGCAGAATAAGATGATGGAATGATTTCTGGTTCTGACATCTTTAGTTTCTGTCCTCACAGGAAGCATCCACAAAAGTTTGCTCAGTGCCTTCCAAGTCTGGAACATCTCTGCCATCCTCCAGCCTTGGAGTGCAAATGCTCAGTAGGCTACTCTAATTCAAGGAAGAATAGAGATGGTAGGAGTTGCAGTATTTTTATACACCACAGGAAAAGCCCATTTTTGGAGTGAGAACTAAACCTGAAGTTCTGCTTACCTGAGTACTCCTGTTGAAAATCATAAAGCTTTTGTTGGCATGAATCCAAAGTTTTGGTATAACTGAGGGTAATTTTGCCAGCCTTTCTAGAAATTATTTTATACAGTCAGTTATTTGTAGATTGATGTGGTAATTGTGTAACTGTTTTTCCCTTGAATTCACTGAGCTTCAATTTTGAATTCTAAAACCAATTAGTAGTATTTCCTATGCATTCCACTCTTAAATACATACTTAGATTTATGTTTCTATATAGCTAGGGATAATGTTTATACCACTCCCCTGATGTTATCTCCTCTTCCCTTTAAATAATAAACATAAACATATTCCATGGAAAAAAATGCTGTACAATTCAGTCATGCCAGTTTGCAGTTGCTGGGTGTTGTCTGCAAATTCAGTGCTGAAGTGGACCAACAGTCCACTCTGTATCTAGGTATTTTATAAATTGACTTGTATGTAGCCTTTATTTGGCTTACCAGACTTCGGTTGTTAACCAAAAATTGAATGCTTCCACTAGGAAGGAATGCAGCTAACTTCAGCAACCTGGATTCAGGAGAGTGTGTTCCATACATTACATTAGTCCAAAGACCACAGCTAGTCACTTTGTTTTCTGGTAAGTCAGGTAACTACATTTAGTGATGAAACTCACCGTGTAAATCTGCTGTGCTTCAAGGCAGCTGTTAGATTAATTCTCTTGATTCTTCTGTGCCAGTGGATACCAGCTAGTTCCAAATTTAAATTATTTTTAGTGCTTTCTACAGCACTGGACACATTTTAGAGAGCTGAGTAGGAGATATGCTTTATTGTGCTTGATAAATTGCTCTTTAAAATAGCCATGATTCAGCTGCTTGTATGGAAAAATGTAAGCCTGGCTTTGAGGAGAACATTAGCTCTTGCAGCTCTCAGTATCAGGCTGTTCCTTTTAAAACTTGGATTTTTGTTTAAGGTGTGTGAATGTGCTTCTCAAAGTATTTGTTCACATATTAACTGGCCAACTGGTATGTGACAGGACAAGGAAACGTTGCCTTTTTTAATTAGACATTGTTAACTTTTTGCCAACAACCCAGAAACTTGAGTTCTTTTGGAGAGTCCCATGATTTAGGGAAATAGATGGAGTGAAATTCTAGCAGAAACATGTTTTGTTTGTTTACAAATGGTATTGAAAGCTTTTGTGGGTTGTTTTGTTGGATTTTTTTCTCTGGTGCATAGAAAGGAACAAAGATTGTGTATTTCAGGAGTACCCCATAACATTTCAAAAGGCATTTCTCAAGCCTGTGTTCCAGGACCTTTTTTGACTTGTATGCCATCCGTTTTTCTGGTTTTCTGTTATTTTCTCACTGTTTTTTGATTGTCTCAGCTTTCACTCTACTGACACATGCACACTAAGTCATTTTAGACTAGTTTTTGAGGAGAATTTCTGGTACAGGCTGTCCCCTCTTGTGAAAGCTTGCAGTTTGGGATCTTTGTTGCACCCAGATACTCTGCAGTATCTGTTGCTGAAAATGCACCCTCTTAACCTTCAGGAACTGTGTTAGAAGTGAAAGATGCAGGATTTTAAGATGTTAGATAAGTCCCAGTACTAGTTTGTGGAGAGAAGGTAATCTAAATAAAGCTGGTTCTCTCAATTGTGGCATTTCAATTCCATGCTTAAATTTGCATCTGAGCTGAATGGGTTCAGTTGCTAGACTCCTAAAGAATCAAAATCCCACAAGCAGGCACACAGGCAGTCTTTGTGATGACAGCCTGTAAAACCAGCAGCTGTCCAGGGGTTAGCAGATTGGTTATGCTTAATGTGAACCATGGCAGGACATGTGCTAACACAAGATGCACGACATACCTAGCACCTATTGCTTGAGGGTGGAAACAGACCAAGTGGAGTAGAATGAATGGGACAGAGAAGAGTTACACAGCCAAATGTGAAATAAAGGGAGAATTTAGCCATGCAAGAGTTTGGTGTAGGAAAGGCAAGGGTCTAGGAGAAAACAGGAATGTGAGACTTCTGTTCAGCATTCACAACTGCTGGCAGTGTCTGCTCTCTGAACTGGAAAAAAAGCAGAGAAAGATTGTGAAGTAGTAAGGGAAAGCCAGAAATATACCAGTTTCTTGACATTTTAGTAGGTATAGGGTTGCTTTTTTGTCTTTGGCATTTGCATAGTTTTCTCCTTCACGCCCTTGTGCTGGCTTACCTGAGTGCAGCACGTTATCTTCATGGTTTTGAGCTCAGCATGCTCAGACATGGAAAAATGCAGTAAGCCCTACTTTACAGAGAAGTGAAATAGAGGCAAACAGATTAAATATGAGTTGGCTTTCTAAAATATTCCAGTAACAGGAAACTGTGGCTGACACAGAACTTAATCCAGGTCTCCCTAATGAGACCCCTAGCCACTGGACTATGGCACTGAATTTGCCCTTTCTGACAATTCCACTTGAGAAATAAGTTGTGGTTTTTTTTCCTAACAGCAGTTTTATTGCTGCTACTAGTTTAAGGTACCTCCCCAATTAATATTTCAGGGAAGTTAATTTAGTACTGTAATTTGTCTGAGCTCAAACCTCTTGAATCCTATATATGCACTACTTGTTTTTTACTAGCAATACCAAGACTACTTTTCTGGGAAGAGGGAAAAGAGGAGAGCTGCTGTATTTCCTTTGTAAGCTAAGCACTGCATTCAGATGTTTTGAGCAGGTTTTTTTGCATTGGGGTTGTTGTATGTGGTTGGGTTTTTTTGGTAGCTTATTGCTGCAAAGAGTGGGGGTCAGCAAGAGCATCTCTGCATGCTGCTTATGAGTGAATTGGTCATGTATGAGCCATCCTGTCGTTGCCAGAGGGAGGAAATTATTTTGAATTTTTTGTCTGTTGTAGAAGTTATTCCATGAAAGTGTCAGAGATAAACTGTGCTGAAGGCGATGAGCTGAAGTTAATCCAGTGTCAGGAAATGCATAAACTGTTGAACCAGTCTGTTGGGCTACTCTTCTGGGCTGTGAAAGGGTGAGGGCTTTTGAAGTCCCATGTGTGTGAGATAAATTTGCCTTTAAGCTAGGGATATTGCAGATCAAATCTGAGTTTTAAGTCTAAGGCAGTCACCTTAATGGCATATGTGAGCTTGTTCTCAAATATCTGAGGAGGTAAAGTTGGCTTTTACTTGCAGCTGGATTTCCGAAGTTGTACAGGTGATAAAACTCTTTTTGTAGATTATCTAAATTAACTTCAGGTAGCTGCCATTTTCTTGAGCTGCCTTGCAGTCCTGTTAATGAAGCGGTCATCTCTGGTGCTGTTTTGGATCCCAGCACTCCTGTGTTTACAGCAGGCCTCTGATATGGTGGTGTGCTTGAGTGGTCACTGTTGACAGGCAGCCTCTGAGATGATGAGCTGTACTGCAGAGTAGCTTCTTGAAAGCTGGACTGGTGAACCTGACAGTAAGTGGTGTATAACATGATAGGAGGAAACTGCTCTTGAGTGAAACAAAGTGGACTTTAAGATGTTGGTTTTGTCATTGAATCTGTAAATATATTTCAGTGGAAGATACTGTGGTTTGTGGTCATTTTAAGTTGTCTCAGTTTTCAGATTTGACAATTTTGTTTGAAGAATTTGAAGCCATCAGAGGAAAAGTTATGGTAATCAGATCCTTTTTTTTTGGTTGGTTGGATGGTTGGTTTTTGGGGTTGGGGGAATTAAGTTTTCACCTTTAAACCAATTCTTGCATTTTGTCTATGCCTAGGTAAGTTGCAGCAGGAGGTTGTAACTTTTAGATGCCTCCACACATAGTCACTATGTTGAACATCCCATTAGGAGCATTTGTTGGAAATATTTATGAAAGTGTATGGTTAACTGCTGAGGATGCTCTCACATGTTATAGTGCTAACCAGACTGGCGACAAGCTATTTAGGCACCACACATGCTTCTGACTTATATCTGCCTGGTGATATCTGGTGCTTACAGAGTTTTAAAATTTGGGGAAGTTTAGGATGGAACATGGAGTTTTTCTGCTGGAGGTAATGAGTTTTAAAAAAATTAGTAGCAATTGAAAAATGTTGCTATTACATGGCTGTCTAGTTGTCTGTGTGAAATAAGCTTGTGGCATCAGTCCAGTTGCAGGCAGATGTCAGCATCACAAATCATCAAACCCTTCTATATAGCAGAAAAAATCAGCTCGTGCTTTCAGTTCAAGCCAAGAGAGCGGGATATAGTGAAGAAAAATTGCATTTCTCTTCTCCATTCCATCTGCGTTTAAAAAAGAATAATAAGCATATGCATCTCTTTCCAGAGCAGTGCTCCAGCATCGCTGAGTAGGAGCAAATTCCCTCTCAGGAAAGCATAACTGAAAAGTACTGGAAAGAGAAGTTTGTTGAGACAGATGTGTTCTTGCATGGATCAAGTGTTTTTGAATGATCTAGTGGAATGTGCAGTAGTGCATAGAGATTCTCCTGGCTAATAGGTAGCTAGCTGGTGGGTTTTGCAGGCTCTTTGGTATAGTGGAAATATAAAAGGCACGGTTATATTACACTTTGGTCCCTGCTACTGCCCTTACTTTTGACATGTTGTTGTAAAACTCTTTAGTTTTCATATATAAGTAGGTGCCAGATTAAGTGCTTAGCTAATCGGCGTCTTTGTTCGAGTAACAAAACCACAGTCTGTTTCAGCACTTTTCCATTTACTGCTCTGTGTGCTGTTTATGGCAGCAATGGCAAACCTTTTCAGTGTGTCTGCCAAATTTATTTTAAAGATCATGGTGTTTGGTGCCAACCCTAATCTCTCTTGGTGCCAAAGTTGGCTCCAGCAGCAGTAGCTCTACATTGTTAGTCTTGTGCAACAGTTGCATTACATCATGGTGAAAGGAGGAGAAGGGATTTTAAAAATTCCAGTTATTCAAATGCAATAGTCACTGGGAGGAGGGTGGAAACAAGTCTGAAAACAAAACTTATGCAGTTCAAATATCATGGTCCCTCTGTACTTTAAGTCATTTGAGTCCTGTTTAATATCATAAAATGGCACTTTCAGGAAGTGTTTTTCTTTGTCAGATAAGACTTTGCAAAGGAAAACAAGGACATTTCTGTGAATGGCATTGGGTTGGTGCATTTGTCATTTGGAATTTTCACTTCCATGCTGCTCCGTGGTATCTCAGTGACTGGATGGTAGGATTTCTGCAAAGGTGCTTCATTATTCCTTGTTTTATAGTATCCTATGGTTATCCCTGTAAAAATCGCTTCTCTCTGCTTGAAAATAGACCTGATGCTGGCAGCTTTGGGATCTTGGGTCCAGGTTAGCTTTCACCTGGGTTTAAAGGAAAAGCTTCAATCTGTTGCCACACCTAAACTCTTGGGAAATCAGACCTCAGCCCATCAAAACCCACAAAGTAAATCAAACTGTCCCATTTGTTATTTTTATATTGTTATTTTAGCTTGACTTTTAAATAACCACATAAAATATTAATAAAATAAATATCAAGGAAAACACCATGTGAACATTTGTTCTGAGTAAACACCTTCTGCCCTTTGCTGTTTCCACACTATTAATTGGCATGAGTGACAAATCAAAGTGCAGTTATTGCTCAAGCATTGCTTTTGGTTAGTCATCCTTTTTTTTTTTTTCTCCTAATGCCCACAAAGGGGATGTTCTGTGTATGGCCAATGAGTTAGTGTCAGAGCTGGGAATGAAAACCTTTGACTTTTGGCTGTAACCTCTAGAAAATATTTCTCTCTTCAAATAAATTATTTGAGATCAATAATTATAAAAATGACATTTGTTTTTCATTTTATTAAGAGTCAGTAAATGAGGAAAAGATGGTTTTAATTATATCAGTGAACTAGAGGAGGGAAACAATAATTCCTTGAAGTTTAGCTGAGTGTTAGCCTTTCTTCCAAGACCACCCTCTGCTCTTTTCAAACAAAGAGAAAGGCTTGTGACAAAGTGAATGTTAGAAGTTTATAAATTTGATTTATTTAACCACAATATTTACTAAATCCAGACTGGTAACCTGGCTTACTTGAAATCAAAACAGAAGTATACCAGAGTACAGTTGGATTTCATGATTCAGGAGCAAATCAGCTGTACATTCAGCCATGCACTTGGAAAGCAGTTCAGGGTTAAGTGGTAATGAACAAGCACCTGCATTCATAGTACTCTTCATAGCAATTGCATTAGTGCTTGTTCAAGCTTTGCCTACAGCATTTATGAAGAACAGGGTGTTAAGCAGGATCAAAAGGAGCGAAGCAGCTCTCTTTTTACATTGTTAGGCTTAACTAGTTTGACTCAACATGTCTGAAGATGATCCAGGCAGAAATTCACTGTTGAACACAGAATAGTCAAACTTCGTGAATCTGATATTTCCATAAACCTAAGCACTAATAGAGCAGTTTTATTCAGAAATCTCATAGGCTTATTACCATCATCTTTGATTATTGATAAGGAGAGAAAGGCAGGAGGGTTGAAGGGTGCCCTTCCCCAGTGAGAGCACAAGAGCCTCTTGGCTTTGGTATTAAATGTGCTGTCCCAGTTTTGCAGAAGCAGTACAAGAGAGTGAGTCCCTTCCCACCAACACAGTGTTGAGCCCCAGGGCAAATCCATCACCCTGGCAGGCAAACTGCCTTCTGACCAGGTAGCAAGGCTTGCATCCCACTGCTGCCACAGACATGGTCAATCAGCAATTACTTGGGAACCACAAGTTCTGATTTAGTCATGCTTTAATTAAGACCACAGCAAGGAAAATCCAAAATTAAAAACCCACCCCCCTCCCTCTGTCTTGAAAACTAACCCAAAAATCTTTCAGTCGAAGAGAAGAAATTAGGGAAGCCGACTTGTGGGGGGAAGGCTTAGATTATTTTTTTTTTCTTCTTTCTCATGTGTAGTAATGAACTACAACAAAGTTTATTTATTTATATTTTTTTTTAATAAGAGGAGCTGAGGGATGGTTGGGAGGCTGCTTAAATTTCAGATTATGAGACCAAGCCGAAGCAGTGCAGAGTTTTCAGACATATTGTTAAATTATATTATACTTCCAGTTTCTTGAGAAAGTGCCTTCAGTTTGAGAGACCACAAACTTTTTCATGTTCCCTACCCATATGTAGAGCATCAATTACATTTAAGACAATGAAGCTGACATTTGTGTTTTCCCTTATCAAGATTCTTCATAATTAGGTGAAACAATGTACTAAAGATATAAATCAGGAGGCATTTGTTGCTTCTGAATCCTTGAGAATGATCTTTCTTGGTTTATTCCTGCAGAGAGATGATAGTCTTCCCTTCCTTCACTGGGAACTGGATGGGGGAGAAGGGAATCACAGTCAAAGAAAGATGCTTTGAAGCTTCTACATGTACAAACTTTTCCCTTCCTCTTTGCTGTCTTCTCTGGTCAGAGAAAGTCTGACTTGGGTGGTTTAACCAAGGAGAGGGGATGTCATTCTCACTCCAGCCTCACTTGTACTGTTTTGCTAGACTTTTCTCTCACGTCCAAGGTCCTTTTACTAACTTACATTTCATAGTTCTTTTCCCATAGCTCTTTTTGAATTATTATTCCCTGAATGCCAGTCCTTTACAGGCTGAGAATGGAGGTGCTGACACAGGCCTGTTATAAAGGGGCAGCCTTACCTTTCTCACTGGGTTGTTGGAGCCGTTGCAGGACTCTTGACAGGTTTAAGGAGTAAATCAAAAGGGTGAAGAAATCCTCATAGTCTGGGAATGGAGAGCTTTTGGACCAAAAATGAGTGAGAGAACATGCCCTGAAGGACAGCTCTCGTGCCTTACCTCCTTCTTGGCTGTCTCATGTTCAGGATGGTCATTATTCATCAGCATGGGTATACAGCAATGGTGTAACAAATTTCACCTGAAGATTTCAGAGCACTTTGTAGCCCCTTAAAAAAAATCTTAATTGTCTGTTTACACTTTATTTGCCAGTTTTACAGAGGCCTTAATGTAGCCTTGAGAAACTTGCCCAATCACAGAGCTTGGGAGGAAAACTAGAACTGTAGTTGTCTCAGTTGTCTCCCTGAACAAATACACACAGTTCTCCCTACTTGGTGTCAGACCCAGCCTTGTGACAACATGCACCTTGATACAGCACAATGTTGCTGTTTGTAAGGACAGCTGCCACCCTACAGCCTTTAAGGCTCCAGTGCACATGGAGGAGGCTGCCTCTGCTGTCCTTCTGGCAGGGGTTGGTCACGGCCTTCAAAGAGAGTCTAATTTATTCAATCCATGTTGTTTTCCCTGTATCATTCATGTGATGTAGCTGCCAAAGGTAAATATGACTGGTGAAGATATTCAGGCCAGTACAAACTGGGCTGATAAATGCTTGGCTCAGACCAGATTTAGCACAGATCCATGTTTCCTCCTATCTGTCCATAAAAAAGATGCTTTTGCAGGACAATGTTTAGCAGTATCTTGCTCAAGACACCCAAGCACATTTTTCTGAACTCTCCCAGTATTGATGCTGTGGTGATAGCAGTGCTGAGTCTGATGGGGTTCAGTCACAAAATGCTTTCCATATTGAAAAAACTTGGTAGAAGCTGCTTTGTGTTAGTTCAAGACAAAACTGCAGCCCTAGGGAAAATTTTATATATAAAATTTTTGTTATTGCTGTTTATTTAGTACAGCAGTATGTTGAGGTCCCACTGAGATTAGGACAACCAGTAGGACACTGGTTGGTGCTTTAGTCTCTGTAGGGACAGCACACAAAAGAAAGCGTAGAGAAGTGGCATAAACGACTCTCCAAGGGATCAGCTGAGTTACCAGGGGCAGAGTGGGGAGAAGACTCCAGGTTTCCTGAGTCTCAGACCAGAGCCTGATCTGCTATTTCTCTGCAGCAGAGCTAGCTTGTTCTCACTGAGTCCTGTGTGAGAACTGTCCCTGTGTGAGCACCACCCTTTCCTGCACACAATTACCTGTGGATTTTGTGAAGCTTGTTACCTCTCAAGTATTGTGAGCAATTATTTTCTGGTACATTCATTTTTCTGTGGAAACTTCATAAATGATGCATTGCTATCCTTTGAATTAGGACTTCTTCCATAGGATCTGGCTGGTATAAATGTTTATAGGTAACAATGCACATTTAAATCCACAACAACATGAAGGCATCCATCTGTGGAGAAAGACAGCTGCGGCACTCCCTGCAGTCAGCAGTCCTCTCCCCAAGGTAAAGCTATCTGGCACTAAACTTCCTTCAAAGTGTTTCCCTTGGGTACTCTCATTCCAGCTAATGGCCAACTTTCACTGCGTGAAACCATCTTTGTTTCTCTTGGTGTTAAGAAAGATCCAGCTCCTCTTTTGCTTCCCTTGACTCCTGAGTAGCGGGAGGAAAAACGAAGTTGCTATTAATGTTCAGCTCAAACCGAAACAGTGTGAAAGGCTCCACACACGGAGATGTGTTTGCAGTGAGGGATTGAATGTTGCCACATAATTTAGGGATGTGTTGAGCCAGCAGTCATAGCTGCTTTAGTAGCTCTCTGCTGCTTCAGGCCTGTGTGGTGATGGTTTTGTGTGCTGTTTGCAAGTACTTTCCCTCCTGAGCCCTCTGGCAGAGCAGAGCAACTGCTTTTATCTGTTCTTGTGGGGGAGCTTGGGGTGCACAGAGGAGAGCACTGCTGCCTGTACCCAGCCTGTCTATGCCTGTACCGACAAACCCCACCACTCTGCTGATTCTGAGTACTGCAGAATTTGTGAAAGGAGTTATTTGTTTGGTTTTCTTCTCTGTGGATGTTATTCTTCAAGAATTTTAGATGAGTTAGTTTCTCAGAGCTCCTTTTGCTATAAATTTCAAAGCAGTGAGTTGAAATAAAGATAACAAGTAGTTTACAAGACAAAACACATTCTTGCACACTCCTGTAACAGAAACCAGATGATTTCAGCATGAATATCAAAGTTATCTGTTGTTTATTTCCTCATTCCAAATCTTGTCATTTTTCTTAAATAATATTTTTGTGATTTACATTTTAGTGAGTCTTTAGCCCCTGTGATTCTAAAGAGAAGGGATAAAAAGCATAGTTCTTCAGAGTGAAAAGAAGTACCTAAGTAGTGACAAATAAGTCTCAGGAGCCAGATTCTACAGTGCATGGTTTGTGAAGCTCTATCTTTGGAAGCAGGTGTTTTGTGTTACAGACCATGATTCTGCAGCTGGAGATGCTGGAGTGTTTTTCTGCAGCCTCTTGCAGCTCTGATGTGCTTGGGGGATCTGAATAGAAAGAGGTGTAATGGATTTTAAAAGTTGTGCATGTCAAAAAGAAATGTGACAACCAAATTAGATTCTTTATTTACATTTGTGTATGCCTTTATACGTATGTATACACATACAATTTTACTTTTCAAATGAGAGTGGGCTAAAAACTCATACTGTTTCTTTACCAACTGTGTGGTACCTGATTGTCCAAAGTAAGACAGATGAGTAATTTTGCGTTTTGGCAAATAAGATCTTTTGCAAATGTTGCTCCATTTAGCAAACATGTTCAATAGACATAAAAAGACCGAAATATCGAACTTTCTCATTTTGACTTATTCTAAGTGAAATACTAGTATTGAAATTAATTTTTCAAAATCAAATTACTCAAAGCAATTATATATTTTATTTACTGGTTGGGCTGCCAGATTGAAAGTCTGTGGCATGAGCCCCATCGTTAGCCCACTTCGAATTTTCAAGCTACCTTTCAGGCTGTGCCTTCTTAACAAACAGAGAAGGTAGCTGGGCATGTTTGTTTTTACCTGCAATGAATCCCCTTTACCTTGGACTGCTCAACCGGAAAATGCTGAGGCTTCCCATGGTCTATCTTCCTTCAATCTCTTCCCGAGTTAATTGCAGGAAGTGCAGGGGGGGATCACAGCCCTCCCCGGCCCCCCTCTTTCTTCTCGGCATTGCTGTCTGCAGCGTAGGGACTGGGGAAAGGACACCTTGAAAAAGGAGTGGTGAAACCTTGAGTAGGAAGAACATTTATTTATATAAAAACAGCCTGGAAATTCAGAACTTCAAGGGAAACAAGGCATGCAATTATTTTTGCCAGTTCCAAGCACTCAAAAAATCTTAAGGCAGGCTTTCCTTAAAAAAAAAGTGAAGTTGGCTCAAAAAAATTAATGAGACAGGATTTTTCATGTGTTTTTTACTGTCTGGTCTATGGGTTTAAGCAAGACAGAAAACTTCCAGTGAAAGTCAAATTTCGATCAAAAACTCTCTCATTTAAAACAAAACAAGCCAAAAAGAAATGTGAGGAAGGATTTTAAAGCTGTTTGGACACTTTGGGTATTTTTAAACAATAGGGGCTTCAGTAGTGTGATAGAAATGGTCTATTTTGTTATATTCTCAGTTATTTTTCTTAAAATTGTTTAGAATTAACACATTTTTTAAAAAGAAAAAGGAATTTTAAAATCTTAATGTGAAATCAAACCGATTTTTTCTTACATTAAATGAATCATTTTAGATGTATATGGAAAGAATAGGGAAAACTAAGGGCTGTTTTTCTTTGTGAAAAGTTTTCCATTTGACTACTAAACCTATATGTGATCCAGGTGTTACTCGGGTTCTTGTTCTCTGTTGGTTTTGCATTGGATTTGTTGTTGGTTTTGATTGGGGTGTTTTTTTGTGTTTTTGTTTGTTTGTTTTTGTGTGTGTGGTGGTTTGTTTTTTGGTTTTTGTTGTTGTTGTTTTTTATAAACAGAAGCACTAATTTGTTATAGTGGGTTTTTAACATAACCTTATGGCCAGCTATACTAGTACTGCACTAAACAAAAGATGAACGTTCCAGAAGACCAACAGTTAAACTGGGTGACAATTTATGCTCAAAGGGAGTGGTGAGGGAATGCAATGAAGCACAGCCCCAGACCTGTCCTCTGGCCAGGGAGGGCTTGAGGGTCCCTGCATGCTTACGTGCAGTCTCTACCCAGCTTTCTCTGAACCACACAAAGACACTGTTCAGATGGGGCTTCCTCCTCAGCTCTTTCAGAAATCACATGGCATCCTGCTCCAGCTGAAATGAGGATTTTTCATGCATGGGCTTGAGTTTAGCCAATACACCCCCATCAGCTCCTTCTTGGTCTCATCTGTTTATTTTTTCTAATCTCTCATACTTGACTCAATCTCAGCAGCAGCTGCAGGAGGGCTTAGCTGTGTGGCTGTCACCTGAAGCAGCCTTGCTACCACCTCAGTTTAATTTCTGATTTACATCTTATGTGCTTTGTCCCTTTCCTGTCTGTAATTTTTCTTCTTCCTCTCTGTTTAATTCTTAGCATGAGATATTATGTGCTGGAGAATAATGCAGCTATGTATCCCTACCCCTAGATGCTGTGCTAGAAGCCATACTACTAGGAGTCCTCTTTTGTGTCTGGAACAGGCTGGGCAATGATAAATCCAGACAAGTAGTGCTACTTTTATTGTCGATTACATCAGTGAAAGGCAGCTCTGAGGAATATAAACAGCCTGAGGCACACTGCCCTGCAGGTCACCTTGAAAGGGTATCTTGTCATCGTGGCTGTATTTGAGAGTTTTGGACGTGAGCATTTATGCCAGCTCAGGTTTAACTTTATGCCTGTTCAGGCCTTTCCTGCATACATCTATCAGATATACTTGTGGATGAGCCAAGACTCATTATAAAAGAGAAAACAGTGTTGTGGTTTTCACCTGCTGAAGCATTTTTGAATACTTGAAATGGAAGGAACAAAGGATCTATTATAGATGAAGACAAAATGTCCTAACAGTGTGAGGAGGAATGTACTGACAGAGGAAATTAAATTACTCTCCTCTGCTTTTGAAATATGTGGACGGAAGTAGCCAAAATCGTCAGTACGGGGGAATCCCTATTATTATACCACCTGGAAGGTGCCTGCAAGATAATAGCATTTTCCCTGGTTATGAATTATTCCTTGTGCAGGAGTGAACTGGAAGGGGTGTAATTTTGCAGCTGGTTAGTCCCAGCAAAACTAGTTAAGCTGTCATGCTTCCTAAGGAATTAAAACAGTACAAGTCTTAATTTCCAAGGAAAATTAATGAGACATAGCAGGTGCTTTTGAAAATTCTACTAATGTGAAAAAAAATTAAATCTCATCTTTCCTAGGAATGAAGGAAAGACAAACATTTTTTGATTAGGGTTTTGTTTGTTTTCTTTGAATCAGAGATTGAGAAAGCCATCTTCACACTTGATTTGCAGTAATTCACCTCTGAAACTAAATGAGGAATCAGACTGGTCTTTTTTTACCATGAGCAGCACTGGAGTCATAAAGTTGCAGAATTCCACTTAGTAATTTTCACCATTTTGGGAGGAGAATAAAGGTAAAAGAAAAAAAACAACAGCAGGGAATTAAAACCAGATAGTCATGGAAGCAAGACAGAAAATGTTACTCTTACAATTTGTCTGTGTTCTCTGTCTCTACTCCTCCCCTTCCCAGCAAAGCTAAAAGCAGAGGACTTGGCTTGGACCACTCCTGCCTAGGGCTCTGTGTTGGCATATGCATATGTTTAGGAAGATCTAGTGGTTTAAGCTTGTATTTGGCCTCTAGCCAGATGCAAGTAAGAATTCTTGAGAAGATCGTTGCATGGGGTTGTCACAGAGAGAGTAATTTCTATGTTTGCCTCCCCTCATGGACAAACTTGCCTTGCAGTTTCTTACTCCCTTGAAGTATCTTCTCTTTCCTGTTGTAGGATCTAGCAGGTTTTTCTCAAGGGCAGGACTCTTGTCTTTCATTTCTCACCTGTTTCATTCTGTGAGGCTCCTAACTCATCAGTTCCTCCACTGATGGCAGATGCAGAGCTCATTCAACTCATTTTTTTCACAACCATGCCAGCTTTTTTCCCCCCATACTGTCTTTTGCTCAAATAGTCTCCTGCAGAGTGCTCTCATTACAGGGCAAATGCTCTTCCTAGCACATGTTCCCTCTGAAATTTCTTTATCACTTGGCCATTGAGTTAACCCCAGTACTACTTGCTACCCAGGTGTCTAATTTATTAAAAATACCCTGGGAGTGCTCTTTGGAACATCTGCACTTCTGTGTACTGTAGCCAGGATACAATCTTCTGACCCAAAAAATGGAGCAGAGAAGACTGAAATGTTCAAAGTCCCAGGACCAGGTCCACTGCTTCCACAATGGTTATGGAAATACCTATGGTCCTGAAGTAATGCCTTTCATGTGTTGTGGGGGGGAATGTTCAAAACAAAGTAGAGCAGACTGAGAGATGCTTTAAATTATGAGTGAGCAGCGTCGGAAGGAGTCTCCTTCATCTCTTGCTGGTGCCTTCTGGCCTTCCAGCTGTGCTGAGCAGAGCTGTAGTGTGGTTGCATCTGCCCACAATGCCATGGTGGTTTCCTGTTTCATTCTTTCAAAATATTATCCATCAAGTTCTTATCACCATCAGTATCCAGAGCACCTTGCTGACTCAGTCTGCACACTGGATCCTGCTTCAGCATTGCATTTGTGTCTATCTTGGAGTACTTTCCTGGAGAGAGATGGGATTGCTCAGTGGTTTGATCTTCAGCACACATTTGAGTGTTTTGAGTTGGGTTCTGGAATCACTGCCTTCAAAATATCATTGTAAAATAAAATGTGATTTGTATGTTACCCCAACACCTCAATCAAAAAATTGAAACCTTAAAATGTTTAATTTGGCATTCCTAGCTTCAGAATGACTGAAAAATACTTCAGTTTTTCTTTTTTTTCCATTCTAAACATTGTTAAAGAGCAAAATTTCTGTTCTTGGCAGAGATTTTGTGGGCCAACTTTCAGGGCAAAATATTGGTTTTTGAGTAGGGGATTCTGATGGAAAAGCTGAGCACCAAATTCACACAACGTTCTTCTTAATTATAGAAGCCAAAAGCTCTTCCAGATGTCTGTCAGCCCAACATGCTAGATGCAGCCATCACTGGTTTTAATAAAAGCTCATATTCAGCAAACTTTATTACTGATTTACTGTACCTTACTTAAGCCAGAAAATGTTTTTGCTCTAAAAAGCAAACAAACAAAAGACCTGATATTTTCATCAGTTGCACTCCAGCAGGTAATTTACTGTGTCAAACACCCTCCAGGTTCCATTATTTTGCTGATGATTTTCTGTAGGTTGCCATTGTTAAAACTGGAATTGCATAAACTCTTATAAAGAAGTATATAAGCAAGAAATGCACGTGTAAATTGGTAAATGGTGCGTGCACACCAGGCAAAGCCTCTAACAACACAAACATACGTGACATGCACAGCCAGACAGGCATTTCTGTGAAAATTTACCTGTTTGTACATGCTACTAATACATACTCTAAAGAAAAATGGAAGCTGAAGAAAAACCCTAGCAAAATGTGACAGAACAAATACAGGGAAGTGTGATGTGATTTTTGAATACAAAAGTAAAGAGAAAAACCAATAGAAAAATAATCAGTCAGAGAGTAGCTAATGAAATCTGAACAATGATGTAATTAAAGTGCATTAATCATTATAAAAGATCATTTCCCTTTAAACATCTGCTCCCATTCACTTGGCAGCAGTCTGGGCAGTGTAATGAATGATGGGGTTTTGGATTATGCTGAAGGGCATTTGTTATCTGAGAAAAAATGCAGAACATCCTCAGCTTGACAGGATCTGGGACAGCAGTGCTTTTCCTTAACTCAGGTAGAGCATAAGGAAACAGGGGGAAAAAAATCTGGACATTGCTTACAATGGAAAGGAAAACCTGGTGTAAAACTGAACTCTGCCTTCTTAGTCATGCAACTAAAAGTTAATTTGGTGCCAATGTATTTGAATAAAGTAATTCCTCTGGGAAAAGAGTCCCTGCCTAGCCTGTTGCTTTTAAGAGAGCCTTAGGATCCATAGTTGCTTGTAAGAGACACCTTGTTCTTCCCCACTGGGAAATGATGGCTACAAAAGCCTTTCTGACCCCTTTCTCTGCAGCAGGCTGCCTGTACCAGCACAAGACTGAGATTAGCTGTTTCAGGAGAAAAATCTCTTTCCTCTGGCATAAGCCAAGTGTGCAGAAGGGCCATCACCATCTCTTACTGCCTGATGGTCCATAGCTCTGAGGCATCTGCCTACCTCCCCCATGCTGAGGCTTCTTGTGAAGCTGCTGCCCATGGACTTCAGTGACGCCTCTGTCTGCAGCTACCAGTTTGGAGAATGACTTGCTCCAGTGCCTTTAGGACTGAGTGAAGTTGTTTTTCATGGGCTGTGTTTTGTTTAGGGTTAGGTCAGGAGTTCTGGAATGCTCTTTCGGCTCTGCCATTAGACTGAGTCACTTAGGGAGGAATTGGTACAAATCTTGTACAAATCTAGTACCTTGCTGCATTTCCATGCAGTTGGTAGCATGGACGCTGGTTGTGGGAACAACTGGTGGCCCCTATGCACCTGTATTTTCACTTCTGTCACCTTTGCTATAGTGCCAGTGTTGAAGGCAGGAAGGAGGAGGCAGGAGTTGTGCTCATCTTGCAGGGACATCTGAAAGAGGAGCCCTTTGAAGATCACTAGTAACAAAGATCCTCCAGCTGCAAAGCAGCACTGATTTTATGCCAGTCCTGTTTTCTTAGCAAATCTATAGCACACAGCAGTTAGGGACCATGGATCTCACAAGTGTTGGATTCAGAGAACTGTTTCTACCCCACTGGTCATTTACTGCTGACTTCTGGTCTTCATGGCACACAGTCAGGAATCCTTTACCAACCTCTGGACTTGAGGCTACAATAGTAATGAAAATGCATATGCTCACATATCCCAAGGGAGGCAGACAAGAAGGTCCCAGATCCCATTTGGAGAAAGGAGGACGAGGGCTGCAGACATTGCTTTTTGCACTTCAGTTACAAGTAAAGTACTTCATCTGTTTTGTGCCTGTTCATAACAATACTTAACCTCTTTGTAAGTGCTTTGTAAAAGTGATTGGGGAGGTTCATGTAAAAAAATATGTGGTTTATTGTTCTTTGCTTCTCAAAGCTGGTAAAGTCATACAGTGGTATTCAAACAGAAAATCAAACAAACCTCTTTGGTTCCCACAGAATTGTGTAGACCATTATTGCAGAAGCTCAGTGTCAAGTTCTGTTGTCTTTAATTTCATGATGCTTTAGGTGTGCTATTAATTGCTCCCAGCCTGTTGCTGCCATACCATCTGCTCCCGTTGTAGTCTAGCTCAGATTGGTCCCTGCCTGAGAGCAGGGGTGTGTCAGGCACCTTTGCAGGTACTCAGTGCTGATCAGAAAGGGGACCCCATGCAGGCTGCAGCCAGGTGCCTTGGATCCACTCACTACCATATTCCCTCTCCCATCTGCTCTTGCCTGGACCCTGCTCTGTGCAAGAGCAGTTAGACTCTTCCCTAATAGCCCTAATTTCCCCCAGTAGCCTCTTAGGGGCTGAAGTGAGGATGACCTCTATGTGGCTGCAGAAAGCAAAGGACATAGCACCTTTGAGTCCTCTCCCCTTCATAATTTGTTCTGGAGCTGCAAAATACATTGGTATTGTCTTAGAAAATTAAAATAAGTTTCTGTGGCATTGTGTGTATTTTTTTAAAAAATAAATTAATACAATTAATTTACAAATGTAGCTTTAGATTTTTTTTGGCCAGTTGGTTCTTCACGTTTCCAGCTGCAGGTTTTGGTTGCACAGGAAACAAGGGTAGAACATTATGGGGGTAAAGGTGTCTGGGAAACCTGCCTTGTATAAAAGCCATCATGCAGGTATCTACTGTCACACAGTTTCCTTACTGTACTCACCCTGTTGTCTTTACACAAACTTGCAAACACAGTTACGCAAATCTTTTCTCTTAATGTCATGTTTTGTACCAATCCAAAGCATCCAACACTTCCAAGGGAAGGAAGCAGCTCAATTTCAGGCAAGTGTCTTCAGAACTGACTTCTGAAAAGACATATAGCTGGAGTTAGACACATATGTTGAAAATGGTGCTATTTAGATGAATAAACCTATTCATGGCAGGGGAGCTGAAAGCAGATGATCTTTAAGGTCCCTTCCAACACAAACCATTCTGTGATTCTATGGTGTGCATGGGAGCTGAAATACTGAGTTAGTAATTCTCTTTTTTTAACTGTTTGTGTAATGCACAGTTTTAAGCTGTGTTCACACAGAAAAACCATTACACTTTTATTTGGATACTCAACTCATATATATTGTTCATTTGAAATTTTGGGTTAAATCAGATGAAGTTATTTGTGTGAAAGGGACTGTCCTTGTATCACTGCCACCTAATGGTCGGGACGTTGTAAGTTAGGTGTCTGATTTAGGTGTCCCCTGGAAAACAGATCCTGTCACTAGGACTAATCTTATTGTCTTGTAAGACTAGATAATGCTGTTAACTGCCCTAAACTTCACTTTCAGCCCTTAGCAGTCTGTTCTGGAGCCTTACTGTACGCTGGTGTGTACATTCTCACTCTGATGGCATATGAAAGATAAGGAAATTTAGTTTTTGTATGGCAAAATCCAGGAAGAAAGGGAAAGCATTAATCAGATGGGTGTAATCTCCAAGGAAGAAAGTACTTCATTTTAATTCAGCATTTCTCTTTGATGAAAATTTTAGTGAATATTATTATGTAGAATTTATATGAAGCCTGGGTTCAGGTAGTCAGCTTTAATATTTATACTCTTAGGGAAAAAAATTTGAATCATTAGTAAGCATGCATAATTAATGAATAAATTATATTTCCCCTTTGTTTTCCTTCAGGTATAAGGAAATGCTAGATCTAGTGATACCACCCAGCCTGACTGTAAATAGAGAGTGCCCTGACAGACTGAAGCTTAACCTTTCCAACATTTATGCCACGGCTCCAGATGACATAGAAGGTAGGTTGCATCTTTTTGCTTATTGTTTACTGGCTTTTACACAATGTGTGTGTGTATATGTATATAGGTGTAGCCAAGAGGAGCTGACCACATGTAAGGCCACTGCTTTGGACAGTTTGTTCTACAGTAGAATGAACAACTGAGATTTTTGGGTATTTTTTTTGGAGATGCTTCACTTGTCGCTGAATCCTTTAGTTCAGCACTGGTTTGAATGCAATGGAATGCAAATATTTTATATGTGTGTATATATATATATGTGTGTGTGTGTAGTAGATGCATATGTATGTACACATGCATGTATATGTTTGTTCCACTTCAATAAACGGAGGTATAAAACAAACCTCGTGTAGAGCTGGTAGTTTCGTTTAGAGCCCACAACAGCCCCAGGGATGGCAGGAATGTGGGCCCTGTTCTTCAGTGGCTGTGCTGCTGCTGTTGTGGGGACTGTGGGGCTCGCAGGCCCAGCAGCTTTTTGTGCAGCCAGAAAACATTTTGCCAGCACAGCCTTGTGCCCCAGTTTGGGTCACTCTGAGATCGTTGCTGTCATCTACAAATGGTTATCCCTGCTCACCTCTGGTCTGAAGTTTCACATTTGGCAGGTACCAAGGACAAATTCTTTCAGTGGTTGAGACTGATGGAAATTTATCTGCTCTTCTCCTCCTCCTTTCCCCTCCATCATACTGTTCAAGTGAAGGAAACAGAAGAATGTTAAATCTGCTAAAAAAATTATTGGCAAGTGATGCAGCTGAACTAGTTCTTGCTAGTACAATCCCAGCTATTGTTTGCTGCGGTCAGGATCTGTCAGCCTTCCTGTTGGAGAGGAGTTAGCAAAAGGCACTGGCTATTATGTTTTAGTAGTGTGTTTAACCCTTCATTTATAGGCTCTTAGAAGCCAAAGAGATGTTTTGCTTGCATGTTTGCTAGGGCATTAGAAATTGTGTGATTAAATCACGTACATCATGACTGCCTATTTACAAGAGCATTTGAAGGGATAACAGTCTAAAGGAAACATCCTTTTAAATGTACGTGTTTGCAGAAAAGATTAGAACTAGAAATGATTTTTTTAAATACATCATTTTGTAAATTCTTGGTGCAGGAACTATATGTTATTATGCAATAAATAAGAATCAATGTAGCACTTGTACTGTTGGAAACCAGTTTGCTAGTGACAGCTCATGTTGATATGTTTCTTGCAGAAATATGATGGTTATTTTTCTACAGAATGATCCCCTGTGCTACTAAGATTATGGTCTTTCCCTTGAAAATACTTATTGTTAATGTGAAGAACAGGAAAATACTTGTATGTTTGTCAAGTCTCAGAATGCCAGAGCTTTTAATACAATAAATAAACACAAATGTATGCTCTGTATTACACATACAGTTTTAATTTTAGCAGGTCTAGTCACAGTGCCTGTGAAGATGTCTACGTACATGTCTGGCCTGCTATTTTTATGGGTGCTTATAATGAGATGTGCAATTATATTAACATAATTTTTAAATGCACATTTTGCCTGTAGCCCTACACTTCTGTGTAGAAACACATGTAGGTTTAACTTGACTTTTTTTGGCAATGACAGTAGCACATTGCATATTCACAACCAATAAATCCCCAGTTGGCATCCTTAGTAAACGTATTTAGTCTGTACTTACCTCTTTCAAAAATACAAAATTTGAGGATGTAATATTTTTAAAATAGAAATTAAGCTTATGCTCAAACTGTCTAGTTTGCTGTTTTTCAAATATAAAAGACATCATGAATTAAATGAATTAAAACTAAAACAATACATTTTTTCAATGCAATTCTGTTTGATAATGAGAAACAGTGTGACAGAAATTACAAAGGTTTTGTTTTTACAATCTAAAAAGCTAATCTTCTGAACTGTTTTGTTTCAGGTAAGCCAAATAAAATTTTTCATAGTGAGTTTGAAGGTAAGTCAGGTAAGCCCAGCTTTGAATTTAAAACCAAGCCTTTTTTTCCTATATATATGTAAATGAATATGTACATTTATATGACACTATCCTTTGTCAGTTTTAAATTATTTTTTTTTAAACTAGACCTCTTGAGTTGTTGCTTGGGAAATAAGTTACTGTTATCCACATTTTGTACCTATAGGAGCTAAGGCAGGGTTGCAGGTGGGTTTTACTTTCCTAAGGTATTCCAGGGTTGTAAGAGCATGAAGAAGGACTCCTTATGGTCTTGTTCTATCAGTGATCAGGGTGATCCTTTTAGTGATTAGGGCTTTATAGATTGCACAGTCCCTCCCCTGACATACACCTCCTGCCTCAGCTGTCCCTTTGTAAACAGGTCAGTGCTCAGAGCACGTAGTGTCTGTAGGGGACCCTGGAAGAGGACACAGAATTATAGCTGTGATATTTGCCCTTCTGCTGTGTTTTGGAGGTGTACTCAGCCAGAGGGAGAGCTCTGGCAGATCTGAGACACAACTTAGGTGAGGCGGGATCAAAAAGGGGCATGAGGGTGGAATTTCTTGTGCAGGAGGATGCAATGAAAGGGATATGGCACAGCAAAGCACTTTGGAAGAGGAAGAGCGAGGAGTAGGTGATGAAAGTGTATGTGAACACAGTGGCTGTATTTGGGGCAGTTTGTTCTATTTCTTCTTCATAGTCAGAGGGGAGAGGAAGGGGCTGGAACAGATGTCCAGCATGGTGCCAGAAAGACATGAATGTCCAGCTCTTGAGGTCTGCTGCATAGATAGATTTACCCAAGCTGGGTTTTTCTCTTAAAAATAGTAATAAGCAGCAGCAATGATGCAGTCATGGCCAGCTCACTCGGAAACCTGTTCCCCTCAGTCATCAGTGCCTTTGTTACCAGAACCACCTTCCCTAAAGCATAGATGCTGCAGTAACACTGCTCTGATGCTGCATGTGGAACAGTTGGGAGACTCTTGAATGTAAGTATGGGGCAAGAAGGAGGTTGCAGTTGGCTTGCAGGGACTTGACTGTGTGCCAGGCTGCTGCGGAGAGAGCAGAGAGGCTCAGGAACATCACCAAAAAAAGGCTCTTTGCTTTCCGGTTCAGAAAAAAGTTCAGTAAGCACCTAAGCACAGACACCTTTACTTTCATGTTTTTAATCTATTCTGATCTTATGTGTAGTTCTTATTTTTATTTAATTTTTAATTTAGATTTTGTTAGTATTTTAATTAATTAAACCTAAATTTATCTCTAAATAAAGATGATGGCACGTTTTTCTTCAGTAGTAGGGACACAACTGTTTGGTATGTCAGAAGGGATCGTGCTCATATAACCTGTGTGATATATTTTCTACTGGTTTATTTTGATTTCTGGCAGGTCAATAAGGTAGGTTATAGTTAACTCAAAAAATTCAAGAGTAAGGAGATATACAATATTGTCTTGTTAATAATTTTCTAACTTTTATATATTTTAATGGACATTTACTGAAACTGAGTCATGATTTAGTTGAGTACCAAAAAAAGCAAAAGAGCAAAAAAATGCAGTGAGCTTAAATCACTTCAATAATCATAGTAGTTGCATTTATAGCCTTTAGCATATTACTCATCCCACCAAAGCCCAGCTTCATGATTGAATCAGTCCCATGAGAAGAAACTAGTAGCTCAATCAATCAGTATCACCCTCAGTTAAAAACGTAATCGATATTTGTTTTAAGCAGAGAATAACTTTCTTACTGACTACAGTTTGTGAAGATTCACTAAAAACAAAGTCTTTAATTGCTGTATATTTTTTTCTCAAATGAGCAGTGCTAAAACAGTGTTATCAGCTTGGCTATAGAACAGAACATGATGAAAAACTAAGACCCTTTAATTTTGTTTTCCAGGCAGCAGTAAAGCAGCACCACAGTGTCCTCTCCATCTGTACTCCACAAAGTGAGTGCTTGTGCCAAGTGCTGTAATTTAAAAACAGCCATTTTGTGCAGGCTTCTGTCACCTTAAAAAAGCATTTGCCTTAAACCCATCCACCTGTTCCCCTGCATCTCTCTAGCCCAGTGAAGTAACTGGTTCTTAATCTTGTTAGATACGGAGTGAAAGGAGGTTTGAGGTACTGTACACTTTCATACCCCTGGGAATCCAAACCTTATCAGCTTGAATACTGTTGTGTTTATGAGTGTCCACAGAGGAATATGTTGAAATGTCAGAGGTTTCCTGTGACACTTGCCTGCTTGGCAAAATGAAAATGAAATGTGAAAAATCAGAGTGTTGATTTTATTTTTTAAACTTGCATGTATTTTGCACAGTCTTAAAGGCTGCAGGCATTTAAGTAGCTTAATTGTAATAGCTCATATAAGGAGCTATGTAATAAAACAAACTTTTGCCCCAGTCAAGTCAATTTTGAGTTTCCAAAATATTCCCCATCATACTTTGAATGTTATTTTATCAAAATGTCTAGAAGTGTTCTAGATGTGCTCTAGATCATGTGCAGTAACTATCGCCTTCTGTTTTCTGTTTATGAATAGACATTATCCCCATATAGTGACAGTCCCATCTTTCCCAACAATGGCAACGTATGGACAGACTCAGTACAGTGCAGGAATCCAGCAGGCTGCTGCATACACTGCTTATCCTCCTCCAGGGCAGCCCTATGGCATACCCTCCTACAGTGAGTACTCTGACATCATGTTACCTTTGAGGACATCTTCCTCTTGCTCCTGGAAAAATATATTTGATGTATCAGGCTTTAGAATGAAAGGTCATTTCTGTCTTGGCAATGTTCTCTTCTTAAGCTTAGATGGAAATTTGACTTGGTTAAAAATGTTAGGATAACTTTGAACCATCTGTCAGCTCTTGATGTCCCAGGTTATGATCTTACAAACTAGTTCGGAGCCTGTCAGTAGTAGGATATGGGAAACTCAGGTTCAGTAGGATGTGCTGCTTAGGAATGAATAGTAGCTGATAGGTGTTCCCATGACTTATTGCTGAGACAAAGTGTCTTTGATTCAATATGGTGTTTAGGTAAACTACACTTCTTCTGCCACCCTGGAGTTTCAGTGATGCAAACTCCTTTAAGAAATTTTTTTGGTATATTATTACAGAAGAACTAAGAGCAGAGTAAGGTATGGATGAACTGTTGGAAGACAGTTCATGTATAAATGGTTGGCTGTTAGTTGAAGGTGCAGGGAACATTTTAACCCGAGTTAGCTTTGTTCCCTGCTTTCCTGTACAGCCTTGCCAGCAGCTGTGGGGAGACTGTGCTAGGCAGGAGCAGCTGGGGAATTTAGTCAGAGGACTAATCAAACCAGCACTCCTGACAGGAGAATGCCTGGTAAACCAAGTGTTAAGAATGCCCTCAAGCACTTCATAGAAAGACCTAGCTGTTGAGAGAGGTGGGAAGTTCTTTCCATTCCTAAAGACCAAAAAGGTCACTACTCTTAATTAGGTACAGTTCTTTAACGGAGAGCTTTGGGCTCCTTATTCCAACCTGATCCTGTGAGTGCTGAGTCTTGCAGCATTAAAATGGCTTCATAGTTCTGTTTCCGTTCCTGTTTTCTTTTGTGCTCTTAAACACCTTTGTTTGCTTGGCAAATACAGTATCGATTCCTGACACTGAGCTTTATACGGCCATTGACAAGGCTTTTGCTGAAGTGAAATTCAATGCAGTGGTCTGGAAGGCCAGGGAAATGAGCTTGGCAGAGCCAAAGCTCTACCAGGATGATGAGAAGAACGTTTTGAGACACTTTCCTGGAGCTACTTGTGTGTTTGCATCAGCTGGCTGATTTCCAAGGCAAACTCTGAACAGTTGTCCTGTTAGAGCAGGTGAAAGTAGAGCCATTTGCTACTGCCTACAGTCTTTAGGGCATACATGTGTCAGGCCCATATGCTGCTTATAAATCCTGCAGATGACCTCTTAGCATCCTTGAACAGTGATTTCCCTCCCCCATCACATACACCCTCTGTAAGATACTCAGCACAGCATATGAAAAATTCCACCTGGCTGACAACCAAGAACAATGAAGCAGTATTGTTTTTAGGCATAAAAATAAAACTCGGCCAGTTTCTAGACAAAACAGAACATTGTGTGGAAATTAATTTGGTGCTAAGTTATTTTGCTGTCTTACAACAATTTTTAGACTTCCAAAAAGGCCCATTTGCTGAAGATTAATTGTAGCTGGGGTAGGTTGAGTGCTTGCATGAGGAGTGCTGATGTAACTGAAAAGCTGGGGATGTTATGAAAAGCGGCTTCTCTGCACACACTCCCAAATCCCTCTGCTTCCCCAGCAGTAATGGAGCCGGACGCTTGCACCAACACATGTTCACTCACTGTCCAAATAAACTTCCTGCATTTCACAATGCAGCATTGTCATCTTGCTGCTAATTTGTGCTCAAATTGCACTGCAGCTATTCTCACCTAAAGCTACAAGAAGTGATTTTTATTAGAGAAAACATTATATGGGAGAGCTTACTCCCAACCTGAGCAACTGCAGACTTCTTGCTTTTAAGAGTCATTAAACTAAAGAATGGCATGTTTGGTGAAAGGCACGTGAACTTGGCTTGTCTTTTGGCCAGTTTGCCTAAAAGTACTTAAAGATGGCAATAGCCTGGGAAGTGTATAAATCCAAGGGCAGAACATCGACAGGGTCTTTGTTGAGTCCAGTGGCCATTTTTTGTTTTGTGCAAATAGGCATGCAAAGGAGGGGAGGATCATGCCCTGAGGATTCATAAGATGCACCTTTCAGCTGTTTATTTTAATAATACCTCTGTACAACTCAGCAGCATCTCAGAATAAAATATAAACTCCTTTCACTTCCAGCAAAGGCTTACTCTTGCAATGTTTAATTCAGCTATTGCTGTTCCCCCTGCAAATTGTCAGTTTAATTGCCTGATTTTAGTAATGAAAAGATTTTTGTGGCTTCAGTGTTTGACTGTTGTTCCTGAACAGTATGCTACATCTAACTGAATAGATGATAACCCTCCTGTGTGACTTGCCAATAAATATTTTGCTACCAACGCTGAAAATACAGTGCAAGTAAAAGATAACTGTTGAGAACAGAAGTCTTGAGGTCATTTCACTGAAGACGTTTTGTTAATCACTGCTTGCATCTGATAACCATTCAGAAAGTTCACAAGTCAATGAGTTCATTTAATTCTAAAACAAAACTATTTGTTCAGAAATTGTTTTTTAAAATAATAAAATTCATGGTGTTTTCCCCCATCTTAGCAAAAGTTCATTTGGGTGTGGATACAAGATGTAGCTGACTCAAATACTGTGTGGTATGAAATTACTTGACTAATTTTTGTATTATTGATGTTAGGTAATGCAGATAATTTTAAAAAATACATAAGAAAGTTTAGGAGAAAAAAATTCAGTAGGTTAAAATCTAGCTGAAAAATTGATAATTCCTAAATTTGCTTTTTTTTTTTCCATCTCTTTATGACAAACACTCATGTTCTGCTCTTGGTTCCTACTGTATGTCCCAAAGGCATCAAAACAGAGGACAGCCTGAGCCATTCCCCAGGACAGAGCGGGTTTCTGGGCTATGGATCCAGCTTCCCCGCCCCGACCGCTGGACAAGCGCCCTACACCTACCAGATGCACAGTGAGTCCGGCCTTGGGCCTTGCAGGATGTGCTGTGACAAGTCTTGATCCTCTACCCCCATATTAGACCAATTCTTTTGCAGTTAGAATGAAAAGCTTGGGTAGAGGCAATCAGAATGGGGAAGGAGGTAAGTCTTTGTAGATCTGTTAAACTCATCAAGAATTAATTTCTGGCTGAGGTACTTAATTTAGCACCAGCAAACCCTAGCAAAACTTCACTTGTGATCAATATCAGCTTTGCCTTTCTGCACAAATTGTGGTTTCCTTTTTTAAATTAGTTTTGTACTGTGTATGTGAGATAGTTGTTTTAGTGTGAATTTCTAGATTCTGAGTGGAGGTGAAATAAAGGTTGTTTTACACTCCATGCAAGTAGTGCTAGTATTACCCTTCTGCGCTGTGCTGTCCTGACCAGCTTGCTCTGTGGTTAGATTGCTGTATGTTCTCTCCACTATTATTTAAAAACTGATACCTTGATACTAAAAAAATCTTTTTACTGTTAAGACATAATACCTGCTAAGATACAGCTGCCTGTTTGAACTCCCAAAGTACCAACATCATTAATTACCCATGTACTACTGTGGTTTGGTTCAGAAAAGAAGAGCTGAAAGCAAGTGTTTTTTTCCTGAAGATTACTGAGCTAAGATTTAGTAAGTTTAGAATAACTTTTATTGTTGTCAGAATAATAACTGATTATAAAATAATCAGTTGGGTACCCTTAAAGCAAGTTCCTTGTGCTTGTAGTTTTAGAACATGTTGTTTTATTGTACAACCAGGAGGGCCAAAATATGCTTTATTTCTAAAAATAAACCTCAAAGTTTTCCGGTCATTCCATTTGAGAAGCTGTATGAAACATCAGCTCTCAGGAGAATGGATGTTGACTTGCCAACTCCAAGAGAGTAATGAAAGGGTTTAAATATGAATTGCCAAGAAATGTAAAGTAAATTAAAAGGGTAGAATTTCATTTTTTATTCCTTTTAGCCCATTTCTAGAATGCTGTTTGATGTCTTTGAGCATTTTGGTGCTGTTGGTCAGAAACCTGAACTGCATGAGGCAGGTTTTCATTACTTGGCTGGTATTCTATTTGCTTTTTCCTCCAATCTGTACTGTTCTTATATTTGTGAATTATATTGGTTTTTCCTGGGACTTGCTGAGTCATTAAGCATGAATTGGAGGAAGAGTACTAAAATTTGTATGTACTCTGTGTAATTTGAATTTAAAAACACCTGTCCAGGCAATCCTGCAAAGAATGATGATACATTCTATGCAATTCTAATAGCAAATGAGAGGAACCATAGCATATCCATTTCAGCTTTATCAATCATTTTACATACAAGAGGAATAATGAGTATGTGCTGAGAAACAGATTATGTCCTTAACATGTCAGTCCATCTCTGTGCCTCTCCCTTGAGTGCCCTGGAAGTGCAGTTTCATTCCTCACCTGTAGGCCTCGTATTCTGAGTCCACTTTGGTGTTTGTATTAAACTTGACTACTAAAAAAAAAAGATTAGGTTTTGTTTTCCTTTAGTTGCAAGTGCATTGCATTAAGCATGAATTGCCATGAGTGCAAGAGTAAAAAAACATTTCCAAGCTATCAAAATGCAAATATTCTTATTGTTTCTTAGCAAATATCTTCACGACTGTCAAAGATGTAACAGTAGCATAAATGAAGTAGTTTAAAATTTCCCAGTTTAGGTGCTGGTGAAGGGAAGAGTCAAGAAGCCCATCAGCCATGCAGGATAACTGTGCTGCACCCTCTCCTGCTGTGGCTGGATGTATCCAGACTCCTTGCTAGTTTAAAAGCAGCTCAGGTACAACTGCAGCAGCTCTCCCAGCAGCAGTGCTAGTCCATCTGTACCACATGAACAGAGCTCTTTCAGTGAAGGAAAAAAGTCACTCCAAGGGGAATGACTTTGCTGTAGGGAAGAATGCACACAAGGATCAAGCCCTGCCTTGGCTTTATCCTTCCCTCAGAGATTTTCCAAGGGTTGGAAAACAAAAAAGGAATTGCATGGCTTTCCTGAGTTCTTGCAGAAGCTGTGGAAGGGGAGAGAGATCAAGTCTCTCACTTTGCTTTTTGATATTGCTGGGGGTCTTTTTTAAAACTTCAAGGCAAAATGTCCTTTTGTGTCATTACACTTAGCTATCCCCCTTGCAAAACTGTCAATTCACTTAATTCTTCTCAGCCCTGAATGTAAAAGGTGGATAGAGACAGCCACTTTGACTTCAAGTCTGAAAGCAAATAAAATCCTGAACAATTATAAAAACTGGGAAGCAAGGTGAACCCCATTTTATTCTAGAAATTATTTGAAAAGCTGAAGACTGTGAGGTGCCTCTCTGCTGACACTTCACATACTAGTTTTGTCAGCACAAATCTCTGACACAAAGGCGATTTTTGTGGCTTGAATCCTTCATGGGACATGCTGGAGACATGTGGCTTGAATGTGGCACACACACAAAAAAATTAAAAAATGACATAGTGTGTGGTTTGCTTTGTCACCTTAAACCCTACAAGCTTTATCTCTCCTACTCCTAACAGGAGTTCAGGTTTTGTCTTCCATTTTGCACCTCGAACATATCAATCTTGTTTTGAGGTTGTGTTACCCTGTCAGCAGTGGAAGTCCTCTCTTTTTAGTAAAACTGGGGCTTGCAGTTACCAGCAGTTGTAGTTGCTGGAGTGTCACAGCTTCATCAACAGGCTCAAGTGCCAGGTCTGTGCTCTGCTGGAGCAAAAGAAGCAATGCTGCCCCCTGACTCACTGCTGTATGATTAGATACTGATGGGCTGTAACACCACTATTGATGAAGTACTGGCGTTTTCTTTTGCTGCCTGGGAAGATCACTGTATTCCTGTCTGTCTAGGATTCTGTTGGTTTTTCCTCTCCCCAGAATGCAGCTTCCACATGTGCTTTGTGTTAGCTTAGAAGAATCTGAGCTGTTTGAAAAGGCAGACTCTTGACTCACTTGGGACTGAAGTTTTTTAAATGGCCACTTTGTCCAATCAGGAGGTTTGAACAAGCAAATTTTGTGCACCAGCACTTGAAAATGCTAGACTTGAAAACAACAGTGAGACAACCATGTGTTTTACCAAAGGAGGCTGCGAGGAACTTCATGCATATGTGCATGAATATGAATGTGCCCAAAGTGCTTTCAGATAGTGCTCCAGAGAATGATGCGACTATTCAGTATATTGGGTGAAATCACTTTTCAGATATTTATGCCAGGAAGATCATTTCAGCCAGTCCACTGAGCCTTGAATGCAAAAGAAAACAGAGAAAAATAGTTTCTGCAGGTGGCAGGTGCTACTTGAAGGTAAAGGGAGCAGGAGGATACGTGTCTTCTTGTTGCAATCAATTATTTCCACCCTTTTCCTTGCTCATGAGAGGAACAGTCTGAAGCTCCCTGACCGTATGGTTTGTTTACCTTGCTGGGTGCTAGTGAAAGGTTTGAGTGAGAAGCCAGGAGCCTTCCTGTGCTGAGTGCTCCTGGAATGTGTGCTCAGTGCTTTCCCACGCCACAGCACTTGGGGGTGGGGAGGTGATCACTCTGTCTCCCTGATGCGAGCAAACAACTCTGTGCTGCCCAGCCCTATGACCACTGAGACTTCTGCTACATTCACATCAGTTCTTTGGTCACCCCATTGCTGACATGGGCAGGGACTCTAGGTCATGGGCTAAACCAGCTGAAAAGGATACATTTTTATTTATATATTTTTATAAAAACAAATTTCAAGGGGACTTTAAAAGTGACAGTTGTAACCCCTACTTCAAGAACAAAATCTTCATTGCATCATATTGAAAGATCTTGAGGAGGGTGATTTGCAGGGGATCAGCGAAGAAAGTTATCTCTAGGGAGTGTGTACAATTTTGTATTTTAAAGTGTGAGGGAAAAAGTATTTTCTTAAACTAAGCTCTGCAAGTATTGCAAGATGGTAATAGCTCAAGTATATATGTGAAATAACTTTGGTATTGCTTGCCTCCATTGAGAACCAGCTTCCAGGGCAATGTAGTGAAGTCATTTGCAGGTGGGCATGGGTGGCTGGACTGTGAATCTTGAGCAGCCTGTGTCATGATTCCTCCTCACTGTGCCCTCATTTGAGTTACATGGTCCAGCCAGCAAAGAGGCACTCATTGTAGGTGTGTTACATCAGTCACCAAGGAATAAATGATCTCTTGTGTGACAAATACTTTGTCTCATGGGGCTCTAGGACAAATGTTCTCCTTCAGTAAGTGCCAACGTAGTTGGTGCAGGTTTGTTTGTTCTCATGTTTCTTTTGTACCAGCACTACCTCTGGCTGGAATACGTTGCAGCCTCACTTCCCTGATGGCTGTTGTCAGAAACATGGTACTTCACAAGCCAGATTCTGCTCTCTGAATCTGGTTGTTTTCATTACAGACATAGATGATGCAGATGTTGTGAGCTACATCTTCAGCTTTTCACCTTTAATTCCAATTATCAACTCTAGCCTGGTTCTTGAGCAA
Organism: Chaetura pelagica; assembly: GCF_000747805.2. NCBI lineage: Eukaryota > Metazoa > Chordata > Aves > Apodiformes > Apodidae > Chaetura > Chaetura pelagica. Next base: position 8,295,575 of record NW_009953486.1, on the reverse strand, counting down.
GAACAGAGTCTTGAATGAGGATAGATCATTCTTCACTTACTAAGAATGTAAAGAAAAAACTGACTATTTTACAGCCAGCCAGAAGGGGAAATCTATTTTCATGCTTCCCTGGCATGAAAATAAATTAGATGTGTAAGGGTTTAGAAGCCAAACAGCTAATGCAGTATGTCACACAGATATATAAATGTAAAAGATTAGATTGTCAAGTTCCATAGCTCATAAAAATTATATAAAATTATATCACAAAGGTACTATAGATTAAAATATTTTAATTGCCTTGTAACAGTAGATATGATAGTATATAATCAGACTTGGAGTAACATTCAAATTGACTGAAATCTGCTGTTCTCTTACTTACTGTGAGGAATGACTTTTCTCTCCTTTTTAAAATAGTGTTGTATAGAGTCTTGTTTTGTGTCATTATTGTATTTAGAAAATTTAATTTGTTTTGTTATGAAACAAAGATATATGAATGGGAATGGTTAGTTTGAGGAAGAGGAGGCTGAGGGTAGGCCTCATAAGTCTCTAAAACTATCTAAAAGGACATTGTAGAGAGGTTGGTGCTGGTCTCTTCTCACAAGAAATTAGCGATAGAAGAAGAGGGAATGGCTTCAAGCTGCGCCAGGGGAGCTTTAGCCTGGACATTAGGAAATTTTTTTTCACAGAAAGAGTGGTTAGACACTGGAATAGGCTGCCCAGAGAGGTGGTTGAGTCACTGTCCTTGGATGTGTTGAAGGGTCGTTTGGATGTGGTTTTGGTGGATGTGGTTTAGGGGAGAACTTTGTAGAGCAGGGATGATGGTTGGAATTGGTGATCACAAGGGGCTTTTCCAACCTGAGTAGTTCTATTATTCTATGATTCTATGACCAGTCTGGGACTGCCACTCATTTGTAGAGTCATAAATCAGAAGAGGAGGCAACTGATGTTAGATTTGTTTTGTCTTTAAAGTGATACATTTGTAATGCTGGTGAAGAAGTGTCATTTCAAGGTATGTGCTATTTCCTAAAAAGTCCTCATGTAAGTATGATTGCAGCACCAAATCTCCAAACAACACCCTGAGTTAGATACTAGAAATATATTGTGGTTTTTAGCACACATTTTTCTAAGTTTGGATTTTCTGACAACTTAGCAGTACACTGATTTCTCAGACTTCTGGTGAAACTGTTACTCAGTAATAGAAATTGACCAGAAATCACAAAAGATCATATTCAACTTTTGCCCTAAAGCAACTACCGTCTAAACTGGCAATTGAGGAAACTGCTTCTTGATGCTGAGGATGAGGGGAGAAATCTTTGGAGTATAAGAGACTTTATCATTTAGTGAGTAATGTAAAATACAAAGAGAAAACTGTGCCAGCAGATGAGCTAACAGAAAAGCATCAGCTATACAGAGACAGCAATAGCAGCCAACATATAGAGCATTTCCTGTGGTCACAGGAGCATGTGTTACCCCTTTATGGCACATCAGGCCATCTCTTCTCAGCTTGTCATTAATTCCTAGACAATGCCTTGCTCTTCAGTTATTACTGCTAAAATGACAGCTGGTATGAAGCTATGAAGTTGCACAACAGTTAAAACTGTGGCCAAAGACCACTGTGGATACTGTCATGGGGCAGGAAAAGATTTGACCACTTTTTTTTCTTACTTTTTTTTTTTTACTTTTTTTGTAATATCCAAATCCATCTACCCACAAAATAGTTTTTAGATTACAAAGGAAAATTCAGTTATGTAACAGGGAAAACTTTCTTTTGCCAAGGAATAGCAAAGCAGTATTGAGTACAGAGACAAATCTGGGGCCAGAGACCTACACAGTGAAATTCTCTGGGCATTTGTTTTCTTTGTGGAGCCCATTCTGATCAGCTGTCAAATAATGAATTAATAATAAGCAGCATTTATTTTGTGCAACATTGATTTGAAATGGACTAATTTTATATGTTGCTTATGTTTCTGGAATGAACTGCTTATGAATTGTTCTCCTGGCCTGAGACCAAGTAAAATCCAAATATTTAATCAATTTAAATGTTTTATTATGCTGGAAACTTATTTTTCTGAGAGATGCCTGAGTTTCTTGCAATTGTGTGCCAGTTTATGTGTTACATACTTAATAGGAGCCCACAAATATCTGTTTGGCATGAAAAGTTAGCTCTGCATGCATGAATTTTGCAAAGGAAGTGGCATGTTTAATTTTAAGCTTGATTCTTTAAGTACTTAGTGATGAAATGTGTGAGAAGGGGAAATTTCAATCTACACTTGAGAGATGTGGATCACTCTTTGGCATAGAGATAGTGAATCCATCTGAAGTCCCAGATTATAAAGGAGAGAGAGCATGTTCTCAGCAAACTGTCACTCAGATGCCTTAGATTCATAAAATTAAAACCTCTGTAGAAATAAGTAGTCTCTTTCAAGAGCTTCTGCTTCACAGCTGGTTTGCATTAGTTGCAGTCTAAAACTGTGGCAGCAAAGCTGTGCTCCACTCTGTGGTGAGTTCAGGAGGGGGAGGCCTCTCTCTTCAGGGGGGGTCAGACCTCGCTTTTTACTGTGTAAATACAAGGTTCCTCAGAATAACAGCACAGTCTCCCTTTCAAAGATTTTTAAACACTAGGGGCTGACCATGCTAGATTTACCTTTCTTTAAAATGAGCTATCTTACAGGAGAGGGCAGTCGAGGGGACAGGCAAAGGTGTTGACAGTGATTCACTGTAAGCTGCAAGCATCAGTGCTACTGCTACCCAAGGAGAAAGCCCTGCTCTGACTTCTACCGGTTACTGATTTTTTTGAGGTTCCATTCAGAACTGATTCCTTGGTCATTATTAAATAAGGACAGACTTGTGAAGAGGAGTTGCTATTAGGAGTACACACCAGGGTGTGTGGTTGTCAAGCTTGGGGAGCAAATGTGTTTTCAAGAGGGAAATGGGCTGACAATCTGTAAATCCTGCTCTGTCTGGGCTCATCATGGGTTTACCGTCAATGGATAAAGAAAACACAGTTTTTCTGTGATATGATGAGGAAGTGGGAGCCAACAGAGAAGAACAGAGTGATAGTTCCCTAACCTGTTGCCTGACTATCTTAGAAGCATTTGTTGAAGTCAGGTAGAGTATTCAAAAGATGGGTTAATGAGTAAAATCAGCATAGAAAACAGTCACAGAGATGTTTGGATGTTACAGAGACTTCTGGTTGTGGATTTTGTTTTCAACAGTTTTGTAGGATGTAATTTAAAAACAAACAAACAATAAACAAAGGATGGTAACAGCTTGGGAAGTTATGAACTTGGCCTTGATTATTCAGCTTATAGTGCAGTCAGCATAGAATATGCTAAAACGTTATAGAAGCTTCACTGAATAATTGATTCAATATTTGAAAATATCTAGAAGGCAGTAGAAGAGCTAGTGTAAAATTACACATAAAAATGTGCATCAAGAAACATCATACCTGCATAGTTGAGCACTTGGAAGTCAGGAAACATCAAATTCATGACTCTGGTGCAATATTGGTGCTCCTTTTCTTCTATCTTGTTTCCAGGCACTGTGTGAGGTAATGCTCTGGTGGAAAAAACCAGAATGCACTGATACAGTCAAAGACTATAATGATGTTTGTGGACAAATAAGGTCTGACCCTGCTTCAGTTAGCACAGGCTGTGCAGTTCCTCACTGTTGTGCTGGCAGTGGATAATGGTCTTGCATGGGCTTTTTTAGATGAAATTTGGATGCACTTTATATGGTCAGAGTTTAAACACTGAAACTTCTGCACTACAATACTGTGACCTCTAGAACTACAGGAATACTTGCACTGCCTGGAGAAGGGTCCACTGATAGTTACTAAAGATGAAGAGGATATAAATTTGGCTTAGAAAGTCTGTAACTGGCAGATGAATTGAAGCTGACAAGGCAACACCAGGGCAAAGATCACTCTGCTTTTGTCCTGTTTCTTGTATTTTTCTCTGAGCATCCACTGTTGGCCACAGTTGTGTTTGTTTTCCTGGAGGCACTGCAGTTCTGAAGCAGTGCATAGAGGGGCTGGAAAAGCTTTGGGGCAGATGCCTGGCTCTGGAGTGTTCAGTAGAGAGTTACCATGATCCTAAGTGCTGCATCAGAGTGGAGACACGCTGCCTGGATCACTCATTTCCATTGTTATACAGAGATTGACCTTGCTCAAGGGGAAGGGAATTTCTGAACGTGTGGCTGTGCTCACAGGACAGATTTTTATCCCCAGTTGCATGACAGCAGATGTTGCAGGGCTATTTGGATTTTATTGCTGGAACTGGAATCTTGTAGCCACTAAACAGCACAGGAGGTGGCAAATCCAGCTTTCCTTTATCATGTCTTGTTATCTGTCAGTGGAGGATTGTGTCCAGGATGAAACTGTAGCTAGAGGAATCTTTACTCTTTGATGTCTGTGGAGTCATCCAAGTAAAGTCAGTTTTACTGGACGTTTTTTCAACAAGGGATTGCACAGAGACAGTCTACATTGTTGTTGTAGAGATATTCGCTTCTTGGCCCAAAATACTTCCTTGTAATTTCTTTTTGAAGACAATCCAGTGTGATTTCCTTCTGTAGCTGCAGCATCACTCAGTAGGAGTGGTTAAAAGGAACACTTTCTCAAAATATAATAAAATTTAATTGCTTTCCCATGATTCAAATCCTGGGAGTAAATATAAACCATCCCAGCACTTTCAACACCACTGTTGAGCTGGATTGAGCTATACAGGTGACCAGGCTCCAAAGAATGGTAAAATCCAGGCCCTCAGAACTCCTCTGGTCATCACTTGTTAAAGCTCTTTGAGGCTCTGTGGGTTGAGTACTCCCAGAAGCAGGCAGCAGGGGAAGAGCTTTAACTCAGAAATGTTGTACTGTAAAATGTGGTTTATATCACCATTTAGAGTGCCCTCAAACAGCTGGTCAGGCTAGCAGGACTGAAAGGGATTATAGTGGGAGAAAAAATGGACATCTTTTAAATGGGTTGCCTATTGGTGAGTATTATCTGCAGGAGGTGTTCAGATGCTTCTGGGAGCAATGTCCTTTAACAGACATTGCTGATGTCAAGTGCTATAATGTTGTATAATCATCCTTTCTATCTAGGTTAATATGCTGTGCTCTTCTCTATGCTGTCTGAGCCCTTCCAGACAGAAATACAAGACTTTCTGGGGAAGGGTTCATTATGTCTAATGGCAAACAGTTCAGCAATACGCTGCAAAGTGCATATGGGTTGAGTTTTTCTTCTCCTTTAACAGGTCAGATAGTCCTGAAATACCTCCACAGCTGACAGCCATGCAACATTTTATGAGCTTTCTTGCCCAATAAATGCAGGCAGATGTTGTAGGATTTGGAACCTTACAAGGCACTGGAGTATAGCTGGTGGGAGGTAATTTTGATGAGTTCTTAACCTCTCACTAAAAAAGTAGCAGCTTGAAGAAGGTAGTATTTACTGCAGGAAACATTAGCTTGTCAGAGGACTGAAACACTGCTAAGAACCTTTCTGAATGACCATGCAAGTCTTCAGCCAGATGTTCTTTGTAGCACAGAGTAATGCACACTCTGCTGGGAGTTAGACTGAGGCCCTTCCTTGCATCACTCACAGTCAACATCGTTTCCTGTAGGAAAACAGCTTGCTGATGTAAGAATACACAAGCCATTATATGCAAGCTTGTAAAATACTATGCAGTTCAGCTGAACCCTGTAGGCATTTATTTTATTAGTGCTAAGTGATCAAACCTTGGCAGTCTTAGGTTAATGGTTGTTGATGATCTTAAAGGTCCTTTGCAATCAAAACAGTTCTATGATATTATTAAATAATACTTTGGGAGAACTCACCCTGAAACTGCTGTGCTATTCATCAGCAAGTTAGAGGAAACACTTGGATCTAAGCTTCTTTTTTCTATTTCAAGCATATTCAGAAGCACCCATGGTAGCCACCCTCTGAACACTCTCATCTCAGTCTGGCTGGCTACCTAGAGAACTGTGATAAATGCTCTGCTGTCCACCTGTGTTGAACCTGGCCACCTCCTCCTCCAATTGTTGAGTATTTCATTGAATATTGCATGTACAAACCATCTGTTCTTCTAAATATAGCAGCTTATTCTCTTTTGAACTGCACAGGAGATTTGGAGAACACATTCCTGATGTCAGGGCCTCTCTGACCTGTGAAGTGCAAGGACGCAAGCCTGATTTTCAGAGTTTGCTGTGGTATTGAACTGAAGCACACCACAGGCTGATCCTGCCTCTGTAATCACAACTCTCTAGGACACTAATATTCCTGTGTTTATATTCATATGTTGTACTGTGTATTCATGCATTCAAAGAAAACTTTTTTTAGCAATGCCAGAGCTTAGTTCTGAAGATACTAAAAATAACCATGAATATTCCCTGATTTTCTTTACTTGCTTTTATCTGGAGAGGAGGGGAAGAAATGCAACCTGTTATTGCAGTGACTGAAAGAGAGAAAGAGAGAAACTGAGAGGAAGGAGAAGCTGGCATAAAAGTTTTTGCAGGAGCACAGTCCAGATCACACAATATAGAAATTATCATGGACCATGGCATAGATTTTAAAATACTTGGATTAAAAAGGGAATGAGGGGAAAATAGCAAATGAAATCCATCTGTATGGGAACAGGAATATACCATCAATCAGCTCACAAAGAGTTTCTCTATACTTGTTGCCCTTGGACTCTCACATAGAGAAGGGCCATGTCTACTTATCAAGGAACAGTCATGGCACTGAATATGTATGGCATGTGCATGCCTTTTATGAGGTGTCTTTTCATGCAAATGTGTTTGTGATATACATACTTTACAGGAACATTTACAGTACCATACATCTGAAGACCTATCCTTTTCTGGAGTCCGGATTGTTTTATTACCAGCTAAATGTTCTTTAAGCTACCTGTGAATGAGGGCATTGTGACATTTAGCAACTGGTTTGATTGAACACAGATGTGAACCATATTCCATATGGAGAAGATCCAAGGGGAGAGATCCTAGGCTTGTTTCTGATTTGCAAGTTGGAGTTTGAATGCAATTACTTGACATGGAGCTACCAGGGTAAATGGAAACAAATCGCTTGCACATCTGCAGTATTGCAAAGGTGAAATCAGCTGCATTTTTAAATAGTTCCTTGTCTTCAGAGGTCAGGAAAGGAAGCCAATATATATATAAGTCCTGTAGAAATGGGCACTATCCACTCATAATGGGAGAGGGCCAGGCATTCATATACATGCTTACCAAGAGGCTCCTAGGTATGGCCCATTCCACATAAGCACTACTTCTAATGTCATTCCAGTCTATCTCTGAATATTACAAGAAGTGCTATTACCTGGGAAAACACTTGAAAAAAAATGGTTATATGGGGAATAGGGCTGAATTGATAATTCCAGTATGCTAGGTCTGATGATAATTTTCCAGTATTTCTTGAGTGTACTCCAGAAACTGAATGCAAAACTGAAATTGCACTTGGCAGAATTCGTTTTATTACAGAAATGTTTATTTCTTATTGACAGCTTTGGGAGGAAAACCTAATATTTGGGGCCAGTTCTGTGTTGTGAACTGCTGAGTCCTACAAGGCTGCTCCCAGAAGCTCTAACTAGCAAGCCTTATTCTCTACTCAGGAAGGAAGAGGGTCCATCATTCTCTTCATTGACTGTGGTGCTTGTTTGTTTTCCTTTCATTTGAAGCGATTGTGTATCATTGAAAATGTGGTCTCTCCAGTGTAGCCTGTGAAGTGGAACAGGGACTGAGCCTTAGTTGTCCCCATGAAACAGCTGTATTCCCCATAAGAAAGGTTAATATTGAAATGAAGTATTTCTGAACCTGAATCTTCAAGAACTTTCTTTTCCATGCAGATAATTGATTTTTGTGGGTTTTTTTCTCCCAGCTTTTCATTCTTGTTCAGCTGGGAAGAAATTCCAAGTTTTTACTAGCTTTGATTTGTTGTCTGAAGTGTCCTTAACTGTATCTATTCTGCTGTAACAATACTGAGCTGCCACAAAACACTGAGCTTAGCAGCTTCCCAGGTATACCCCGGGGGGATGCTGGTGGGGGTACCGAATTCTCCAAATGTGGTGCTGTAGGGGCAGAAGATGGAAGCTGTGTTTGATCTCAATTTAGACAAACCATGCTCAAATGATACTCTTACTTGGTCAGGATGCAATGACAGGGGCTAGAATAAGTGAAAAACCTGAGTTGCCAAAATCTGTTCTGATGCCTGTTGAACTTCAGGTTATAGGAAATGCCAGTCTGAAGTACTTTCCTAAGTATGTAAATATGCAGGTAAAAAATCAGAAAGTTTAGTTTCTGTCTCTGCACCACAGTCATTCCTTTTGAAAAACCCCTGGGCAGAGGGAGTGAGACTGCAGCAGGCTGTAGGGACAACTGAGCTTAGATGTGGGTAACTCAGCTAAAATGACAAAAATACAATCTAGAAAACCAACAGTGTGAAATCCATTCTGTAGGGTCTAGTCACGATGCAGTGTGGCAAGCTATGGAGCACTAGTCATTCCCCATCTTCTCACCCCTAGTTCCTACCCTCTTCTTCCTGCTCACGTACTCACCGTGTGTGCATGGACACTGCTTTTGCACAGCTGGTGCAAAGCTCAGAGTAAATTCATTCCAATTGTGCAGATCTCTCTTTCTTTTTCTAATTCTCTCTGATTGTTTGGAAAACAGGAAGCTATGGTATCATGTGCAGGTAGCACAACAATAAACATGTTCTCATCACAATTTACACATAAAGCGTGAGTCCCTTGAGGTAACTCATCCCCCTCTTGACAGCTTTAATAAAGGATGATGGATTGTTTCTAAATGGCAGTTTAGGAAGATAAAAAATTCCCCCCTGTATTGTTTTGAGCTCTGGTGTACAAGAACTGTTGTGTGTTCTGTGAAAGTTGTTTTTGCCTGTAAGCACTGGGGCTTTATTACTCCCCTTCACAGTAGTGAGAAATGCTTAGCTACCACAGGAATATATTCATCCTACTGCTTACTTGTGACTTTTTAAAAAACTGCAGTAATGCAAAGCCTGGTGTGGGCAGGAAGTGGGGAAATGCCAATAGCTGAATGTGTTGCTGTCTTGGGAATGCTGCTCTGGGTAGTCTCCCCATCTGGATTGTGAGAGGGAGGAGGAGGGATCGGTTACTGGTCTACCCAGAGTTGCCTCTGAAGGGTGAATGCCAGGAGGAGGCATCACCTGAATGCAGCTGCACTGGCTCAGCTCCCCAGCCAGCACATGCAGGGGGCTTGGGGACATCCAGGCCTCCATGTACCTGACAGTCATCTGCACCCTCTTTTCCCCCTCCCTGCCCTTTTCTTTTTAAAATTACATGTGGCAGCAAATTAGTGCTGGAGGGCAGAGTCCTCCCTCTTGTTTCTTTTCGGCTTGAGATTTATTTCTCAGTGCATGTGCTTTGTAGCTACACTTGGCAGAGTGGAGTTTGTTCAGCTGTCCATTCCCTAACTAATCTGGTGTCTTAAAATAAAAACAAGCAAGTGGATCTTCGGAGAAAGATTGCCCCATGAAGACGTGCAGAGAGCCATATGGTTAAAACACCACTGCTCAAAGTCATTCACATGGTAAGAAACCAGATAAGAAGAAAAGGCTGAGTGCCTGATTAGGGCTCAGTCACAAAATGAAGCCCAGACACGAGCCCATTGTGGCCACCCAGAACCAAAGCCATACTTCTTTCACTGTGGAAAGTGGGTCTGAATGCTCTTCGGAGCCCATCACCTTCCATTAGGATGGAATATGGCATAATCTGGCTTTTGCCTCCTGTATATGAACAGCCAGGTCATGGACCAAGCACTGCTTTTTATTAGAAAAAGAAAATAACTGAATTTTAAATTTGGGTTGAATCCTTGTTTTCGTGCTTTCTTTCCTAGCTCCATAAATGTTGTTTTAGTGTATGTGCTGGTTGTCTTTGCATGCCTTTCAGTAAGCAGACCTCAGTATTAGTCCTAAGTCTTTACAGTCTGTATTTGTCAAGATTTGTGATACACTTTTTTTTTTCTAGTGAACAAGTACTTTCCTTCCTATTGGAAACTATTTGTATTAATATATCCTGTTACTTTGATTGCTAATGTGTTTTATGACTGATATTTTTTCCCTTAGGCACAACAGGGATTTACCAGGGAGCCAATGGCCTGACAAATTCTGCAGGATTCAGTGCTATGCATCAGGTATGGTTCAGCCATTATTATTGACAACCTTGTCACTTACTTTAAACACTTGCCAGACTGGTAGATCAGAGAGATTATTCTAGTGCTCACATATATTTAAGGGAAGGCATTGCCATGTGTTTTGCTGAACACCATTTTGCTCCATTCCTGTGGCCTGTCCATTTGCTGGGTGGCTGTGTATGTGGATTAGTTTTCAGATGTGTCTCAGTACACATGCTGGCACAGAGTGCAGTCCTTGCAGGAGGAGGGTGCCTTGGCAGTTTCTGCTGTGCTACTGTAGTAGTGCCAAGAGTTTGATCATTCCTCTGCCATCTTACAACTTTCAGATATGTTTTCCATCCTGTAAGGACAGGATCCTGTTGTCTGCTGTCTTGGCACGGTGTAATAAACATGAACAATTTGAAAGAGGCCTTGGCAGGCTCTGATGAATCTTGAGCCATCTGAGCTGTCTGTGTGCTTCCTTCCTGGAGAATACACCTGTCTGTGGGCTTTGTGCTTCAGATACCATGATGAATGTGTGTGTATAAATAAACAGCATGCATATATACACAAAGCAGATGTTTTTCAGTAGCAAATGGCTCTTCAAGATTGAACCAAACAAACACACCCAGAAAATGTGTTTTGGTTGGCCAGTAATTTCAATTCCTTGTTTGTCAGGTGATGGTTGACTTGTATTTTTAATGACAATAGCGGGCAATTTATTTATTACTTCAGTTTTGGCTAAAAACATCAGCATTTGCTGATAGAAGTGGATTTGATTGAAGTATGGAGGTTACCTAAAAAGGTAAAAATAATAGGGCTGTCTTCATTATTTTGTGATATTCTTTAAGACAAAACAATGAAATTATCTCATTTCTTTTTCAGTTGTTATTATGACAACCTGAGTCTTTGTTCTTGAGAGCTTCCTGGTGACTTAATGGTATAGCTGTGTCACAGACAAAGATGTAAGCTGTTAAGGAGGAAAGTGTTATTAGTCTTTCTAAAGACTATTTAATACCAGAGACTAATTAGCATTTCTGATAAAATAAACTTTTTGGTGAAAGACAGTCCCCAGGGCATGAGTACAGTTCTCTGAAAAAGCAAACAGGTGGACAAGTGCAGGAGTCACAATTAAAGCAAAAAGCAACAGATTAAACTTTCCATATTAAAGAAGTTTTTAGAAGAATATATTTCTAATATATTTCTATATATTAGAAGTTTTCTAATCTATTTCAGTGTTCTGCTTCTCACAAAAATGGAACATATGAGGATAATGCTATGAAGTTTGTTTGGGAGACTTAAAAGCAGAACAAAGGGGGTTGTGATACCTCAGCTCCCCAAGGTCAGTTGCACCTTGTAGTTTTAGTTCATTTTTTCTGTAGGGAAGAGCACTCAGGCATTTAGTTATTGCTGAGATAGTTGGACCATCTCAACTGTGAGTATTTCTGCAAAACAATTGCCACTTTTTTCTTCATTTTTGTGACCTGTTCTAACAGGTGATCAGAAAAATGTTGCTGATCATGGATGGGAAAATGCAGCCTGTTTTCTCCTTCCCTCACCCAATTATTCATTCTATTCTTCTAATTTCTTAAGTATTTTGTTGTTTACAGAGACTCTGTGTTCTACCACAACCCGTTTCAAAAAGCTGCCCTATTTCACCCCTATATAAAATCATTGAACTCTCTAATACAAAATGTGTCAGTGCTGATAACTAAAATGCTATATAAAAAGCAGAACTCTTCCTAATTTCTAATCTCTTGCTGATTAGTTCATTGTAATAAAATAGGAGTACATTTGGGAGAAGAAGAAATGTAATTTCAGAAGTGAGTGAAACATAGTTCTTTAGTGAAATATTCCTGAGCTAAGACTTGCTGCATGTGTAGATAGCACTGCCTTTGTGGTGCCTTACTCATTTATAATATAAAACCAGATACACAGAAGTTAGATGTTTCTTTTTTCCTCGAAGGAATATTCATCATATCCAAGCTTTCCTCAAAGCCAGTACTCACAGTATTACAGCTCCTCCTACAACTCTCCATATGTGTCTGCAAACAGCATCAGCCCCTCAGCCATCCCAACCTCCACTTACTCTCTGCAGGAGTCTTCTCACAATATCACCAGTCAGAGCACAGAATCACTGTCTGGTAGGTGCATCTTTTCTGTTTTCAATTTGGCAGTCTCAGCCACCACCTGTAGACAAAAAAAAATAACCTTGTTGGAATTTTTAAATGGACATATATTTACATGGATTAATCAGATTTCCTATTTGTTGCCTCTCTTTGAGTGCTTAATTTTTAAGGTCTCAAAGCTGAAATGCTTTATGGAATTACCAATGGATTATGATTCTCCAATGTACTGTTCAAGTACAATCTTCAGATATCACTTCCCAACTAAAGTTTTCATTGGCATGGAATATGCCACATAATTTGTGGATGATCACAGTATACACCCATTGTAGGTCTGTTGACTTAAGGAACAAATCTGAACATCTGTGGTTGCTCTAGAAGAAAAATAAACTAATACTGGTTTTTAAAGAGAAGTGATCACTGATTGCTCTAAAAGCAATTGGTGGATTTTCTCTTCCTTAGATCTTATCTCAGGCTTTTTGAGAAAGGGTGATTTCAAAAAGACTTGTTAGGCACAATCCAAGCTTCTCTGAAGAAGAATATGGTTATTCTAGAAAGCTGGAGAGGCCACAACATAGCAAGGTAAAATGAAAAACGTTTTTGAAAAGGATTTGTAACATAAGGTAAGTAAAATCTGAACAAGTTGATTAAACTCAAGCTAATCAAAACAGATACTTTATACAAGGAAGTTCACTTTTGACTATCTCTTCTCAGTTATTACTAAAATACTGTCCTCTGTGAAATGGAATATGGCTATACAATATTTTTAAATAAAAAGTGTATTCGTTATAAGTATCCATTGAATTAAAAAAAACAACTTTTTTTCAGAAGTCAAATTGGTCTTGTTTCCTTTGCCTTTGCCTTTCTAATTTACCACTGGAAAAGCGGGGGCTAAAATTAAAAAAGCTGATTGTTTTTTTTTCAATGAAAAAAGTGATAAAGTGTTTGAAGTGATATGTCCATTTTAAAATTTTATACAAGCAGTCCTGGTGGGTTTTGAAATTGTAACAAATCTTAGAGGAGTTGCAAGTTATTTCTCTAACAATGTCACGTATTGACATGAGAAGAGTACAGTTTTCTGATGGTATTTTCCCCTATGTTTCTGGTGCTCTTCATTAAAAGGTTTCATGCTTTAATTATAAAGATACAGTCTAAAATTTAAGTTAACAATGAAATGTCTTTTTTTCATCATAGGGGAATACTCAACACCTGCAAAAGATATAGAAGCAGACAGACACCACAGAGGGTCAGACGGCAAGGTACGAGCCCGGTCAAAAAGAAGCAATGATCCTTCCCCTTCTGCTGACAGTGAGATTGAGGTAAGAACTTTAATTTAGTAAATCCAGTAAAGATAAACAGTTACATCTGTTAGCAAATCCCACCGTCAGACTAGTGAGTTGTAAGGGCCAGAATGAAATCAGTAGTAGAAGTGTAGCCTAGAATTTGAGCATAGGAGGTTCAAGGTGAATATCTGGAAAAAAATTTTTACTGTAAGAGTGACAGAGCACTGGAACAGGCTGCCCAGGGAGATTGTGGAGTCTCCTTCACTGGAGACATTCAAAACCCACCTGGATGCGTTCCTGTGTGATGTACTGTAGGTGACCCTGCTCTGGCAGGGGGGGTTGGACTAGATGATCTTTCGAGGTCCCTTCCAACCCCTAGGATTCTATGATTCTATGATTCTACAGACATGGGTAGTCAAAATAATCGCTTGATTTCTGTATTATCAGCATCTCAAACTATTCTTCATATGTACTTCTTTTTTTCTTGGGACTTTTTATATGTCTGCTGGTTTGTTCCCCTGACTTGACATGAAACGGGATTTCTGTAGTTTTTAGGAGAGCAGAATCAAGATGATCAGCACACACATAGTTCCAAAATTCCTGATGTTTTGCCTGCTTTCACAAAGCATCTACAGTCAGGGTTCCAAATGGGTCTGAGATCTTAAGAAGCTCTAGACCAAGAGGACATATTTCCTGACTGAACAAATTCTTATTATTTCTTAATATGTAACTGTATTTCTTTTTTAATACCCTGTCTGTCACCACAGCGTGTGTTTGTGTGGGATTTGGATGAGACCATAATTATTTTTCACTCCTTACTCACGGGAACCTTTGCATCCAGATATGGGAAGGTAAGATTTAATTTTTTTAACATTATTGCTTGTTCAGCCAAATTGCTTCAGGAACTGTGGGGGCAGGTAATGAGACAGCTTTTCAAACAGATGCTGCCAATTTTATTCAGACACATTTGTATAAATATGTCCTGTGGTATTTCCTTCTAACATGTGAAAGTTTCATTTACCTCCCTTTCATGTTGCAAGTAGCCCTTTGTGTTTCAAAAGCTTGTTTTGTTCAGCTGCTGCTAGATAGGATAGAACTGGGATGTTCTTTCAGTGTCTGTCTTCTGCAAGAAAGAACCTGTCAAGAAGCCAGACAGCATTAACTTTAGCCTGAATGAGGTAACATATTTTTTGTTAGAGCAGGGTTTCCTTACTGAATCTCGGGCAGTTTTTAAGAGAGACACTGTGTTGGTCAGTGAAATTTGCCATAAAGAATACTGGCTCTTCTTTCCACATGGCTGCTGAAGATCAGATTTTTATGGGGTTTTATGAACCGTCTTTAGCAATCCATATTTTAAGTACCCCTTTGAAATGCAGAGTGTTTGGATAAGTCTGTGGCTGAACAGACTGAAGTTGGCTGCTAAGGAGAAAATGCTGGTCCTTGGATTTAGTACCATGTGCTTCCATTTCTTCCTAAGGCAGTTTTTTTAATGATAAACACTGAAGTCACTTTGAATTAAAGAATGTCAAACACTTTTAAGTGGGTAGGAAAAAAGACAATATCATTACCTAATTAAAGGTGGATGACCTAGCTGGCAGCTGTTTCCACACATGGCTTTGAACAGTCAGCTTCATCAGGAGACTGGAAAATGACCCTGCTTCTCTCTAGAAAGCAGAAATATGATTTGACATCATCTCATGGCTTTACCAGCTGTACTTGTTTTATGATGGTTATAACAAGCTGAATGTGTAATTAGTAAGATAGATTTATTGTTTGCTATTAGATGTGCACAGTTGTAAAGGATATAAAATGGTGTTTGTGGTGTGGAAGTCTACTGCAGGACTTGGAATGCTGCTAACACTTCTAACAGCACCCTCTGAAAACCAAGCACGTGTTTCCAAGCAGGGATTTATTCAGACCCGTGTTGTACAAGGTAATTGAGGCAGTTACTTTTCCCAGGGAACATAATGAACAGTCTGAGGTATACAGGTGTAAGCTCAAACACACTGCTTGCAAAAAATAGAAAGAATTAGGCAGGATCAGGAAATATAAACTTACACTGTGTAGATCTGCTATATAGTCATGCTTTGCATTGGGTAGGGGCTGCAGTATGCACATGGAGAATTACCTTAATGGACTGACTTTGTCCTGCATAAAACCTCTGAAGCCTTCATCTCCTGCCAGGTTTAGACGGAGTGGGGTTTGAATCTGCTGCATGGGGGCAGATGGTAATGGACTGACAGATAAGGTGGTCTCATGGAGGTGAGAAGCCCTGCCACAGAAGTACCTGTGAGGTAGCTAGTGCTGATGGGCTGCCACAAAGAACAAAGGTAGAAGCTGCCATCTCTAGTGAACCTGGTGTGGGGATGAAGTGGGGTTAGGGAGTGGAGCAGGAAGGGACTTATCAAACACACTTACCAGTGTCCCCATCCTCTGTGGGAGCAGAGTTAGGCCAAGACAGGGCACTCAGGAAAAAATGGAAACTGAAGGGATTGTCTTTTTTGGAAGGCCTTTAAATGTACAAAATGACAAACTTCTGTTGGCTTTTTCCTTTCTAAAAATGTAAAGAATTATACAAACAGGAATTTTTATTTTTTTTTAATGAGTGAATCACCTTTTCTATTAAGTTACAACAGGCTCTTTGAGAAACTTCTTTAGAAAGTTTTTTTTTTTTTTCTTAGTTCTTCATTTGTTTCATCAGTATTAAATAGGGCTTTCCTATAAGGGAACTGGTTGTGTTATAAAAGTATTGTAGGCTAATGGCTTGATCCAAAGACAGCCAGAGGCTTTGGTGGGTTTTGGACAGACCTTAAACCAGAGGGAAATGCAGCACACTCAGAGGTTCCTCAGAGCATGGACAGTTCATCTGAGGTATTTAAAAAATAATTTGCTTGCAGCATTAATAGAAATTAAACCACAAAATTTACTCAAGGCTGAAGTATGAATGAATAGCCCAGCCTCAGGTGCTTCTTTTTTGTCCTCTCTGCACAAACTCCTTGCTCTATCCCATGGATTACACAGTTATCAGACATTTGTTCCTAATGTCTTTCCCATTCTCACGGGTGCTGCAGTGTAACCTTTACAGTGGCAGGCAGAGTGGCCTGCAAATTCACAGCTCCTTTTGCCTTCTGGCCTGGGGATGGGTGCTTACCTGCACAAACACACTGAGTGATTGGGGCAGCAGAGCTGTCAGACCCAAGGAAATGTCTCCACCCTTGGTTTCTCAGCAGGAGGCCCTCTGACAAGGAAAGAAAACATAGTTCCATATGCAGTTAACCCTGGATATTATATTCAGGTGCATTTAGCAACTTGTTCTGCAGGCTTCTGATCACTGTATGGGTGCAGAGTATTTACCATGTGCCTAGAGACCACAACAGATGTAGACCATCATGAGAGCTCGAAGTACTGTCCACCCAGCCCTTTTAATCCCTTCAAGCATGTATAAGAGAGGTCCCATTCCACAGGAAGGTGGCTGTGGTCTTTACTGTGTCTGCAAAGATCTGCCCACCAAATCACTGACTAAACAGAATGGGAAAAAATAGTCAAAATGCAGAGCAGTGCTGCTGGGGTTTACCCTCAGCTGGATAAAAGTCAAGGGGCTTTGGCCATTTGTTCAAAGCAGCTGGGTGCAATACAGAAAGGCTTTTGGTGGTATTAATTCAGACACAATACAAAGAGATTGTAGCTTTCCTGACCGAAACCATCAGAACTCTACTCAGCTTTCCCTGATTCAGGTATTTGCAAGTTTGTTACCATAATCTGTGTTAAGAAAGCATTAAAAACAAAATTCTGAAACTTTTTCAGTCTGAGAAATTAAGTCAGAAGTCCAAATTCATTCCCATGCTTTTTGAAGGACTAGTGTCAAAAAAAATAGGGAGCACTGGGTGTGTTGTTTTCCCTAGGTAAGGGTTATGTCTGACACTAATACCTTTTTTCCAATATTTTTGCATTGTTTCCAGAATGTGTGTTCCTCCTTGAGATTTTAGTGTCAAAATGAACGCCGTTTGAAGTAAAATCTGGAGTTAAAATTCAGCTTTACATGCCAGTTACTCTGAAATCCTGCAACCAAATGGAAAGGATTCTATTTTAGCACTAACTTAAAGAACTGAATACATGGGATGGTCTAAATTACTGAATTGTGTTGGAGCTTTCTCAATAATCTGCCAATGTCTGCTGATACCAGGAAGCTACAATCTATAAAATTCCCTGTAAGGTGGACAGCAATTTCTGGGATTGTACAGCATCTTGAATTGGCTTGAATTTAGAAAAACATGCTGTAAAAACTAAGAAAGCACATCATGTCCCAGCTTTAAATCACAGTCATGTGGAGTCATGTTCTAGATTTTAGTTCACCTTAGCTGAAAGGTGTTGAGATGGCCTGTCTTTGCCTGTGTCCCTCTGAGCCTGGACTGTGTGCTCACTTTGCCTAGAGTGGCCTCTCTGGCTGCTTTCACTGGGGACTTGCAGTTTGATTAATGTAGAAACTTGATTGAGGCAGAGGCTGTTATTCTATGATAGCTGTGGTTTTTTATTGCTTTTGCATTTCAGAAGTGGCAGCTTGAGGTTTACCCAGGTTGCAAGCAGTGAGGTGGAGGCAGGGCAGACACTCAGGCGTGCAGCCTGTGTGAACATGGGCTCTGCCTCTCTGATGAGGGACGTGCAGTGACACAGGTATGAGAAGGACAAGGACAGACTCCTCCAACAATAGCAGGTCTCAAGACCTTTTGGACAGAGCAGCTAGAATTGCTGCTTGGCCAGCTTGAGGACAGGACATAAGCATGTTTTTCTAGCATTTCAAGGAATTGTCATAGCTGCTGTGTATTGTCTGTGAACAGGACTGTCTTGTTCTCACTAGAAATTATGTGAATCTAAGAAACATTATTCCTCAAAAGTTTCACTAGCAGTTACATGTTCCTACAGAAAGTTTTCCTTGAAGCTTATTATAATCTCCAATTTTAAAAAAAAGTCATTGAAAAGTTCCTTCTTGGCTCTACTAGAGATCTTTTTAAAATCCTAGGGTTGATTTTTTTTTTTTTTTTCCTTTCCTGCTTTCATTGAATGCTTCAAGTAGCTTGTGCTTTTCCCTGCTTTGTTCTCTCGCAGGACCCTAAAGCCAGGACCTGATTGAAACACCATAGGGATTTAATCAAATGTGATGGTGATTCATGCTTCTAATGGCCGAATCTGTCCTTTACTACTTTACAAACTGAGAAGGAATAAAACCCCATTTTATTGCTCGGCTGTTAAAAACTATTTGTAGAAGTTGCTAAGGTTCAAATCAAAAGCGCCCTCCCTTGAGAACTATTAGTTAATTCTAAGTGCCATGGCATTGCTTTTTTTCTTCTTCTCTCACTTGAGATGTGGCCTTATATCACTACTGCTGTTCAAACATCTGAGAGTTTTCCATTCCTTTGACAAACATGAGCCAAAGTGCTTAAGGACATCTGTTTATTTTATTTCTTTAATGAGAAAACCTTCCAATTTCTTACTGGCTCAGCTGTGTTTATTTACATTTTGTTAGTCATATGTGTGGGGCACCTTGGGATGTTAAAAACCTGCAGAGGCCTATGCTGAGTGCTGCTAGCAGGCATCCTCATCAGAAAAGCAGAATAAGCCCTTCCTAAGGAAAACACAGTCCTTGGAACTCCATAAAATAGATTTTCAAAACAAATAGTGCCTAATTCACTCAGTAGATCATGGATTAAGTCAAGATGAATACAATTTGGAAAGGATTTTCTGAGGAAGTTGGAGATTTTTTTACCCACTGGAGGCTAAACCTTGTATTTAATGCCTTTTTAAGTTAAATTAAAAAAGCATTCAATCACTGCAGGTAATAAAAAAGTCTGTTACTTTAGACATACTGCTATATCAATTATTAGTTCATTATTGGAGAAAAGGGAGTAAATAATTCCAGCCACTTGACTATTTCAAATGTGTATTTCAGGAGCAAACATCTGTGTTTATCATCTGTACTGGCTGATGAGAAGCAGCAGCAGAAATAGCAAAACCAGCTCCACAACAGCCTAGGTGGTGGTGGGCAGGGGACATGCTCTGAGCTTGAGTAGATGTAACCTCTTGTAGTAGAGCTTAGGTGAACAGAGGGTTTTCTAAGCAAAGTGCATGTGTGGCATTTGGAAGCATTAAAGGGTTACTTTTTCCATAAAATATAGATCAGAAACAGTGCTGGATTGTCAAACAAGGATGAGTAAAGGGAACCTGCTTTGCAGTGTTGCTGAATCATGACTTGATTTTAAGGGAAATATAGTTTAAAAAACCAAAGGGACGCTCCTATCAGGAATCTGTGTGTGCTGCATCACACCCTGATGTGTTTCCACCAAGCTTTCCAGGAGTTCTGTATTTTTCACAGAACTATCAAGGGCCTTACATACAGAAGTACAGTGATTTTTCCTGTGTTGAAGGGAGGAGAATGAAGACATACTTGGTTTAAATTCCACTCCCTCTTTTGACATTTATGCCCTATATGGTAAAAATAAATTATTTGTAGATCTTTGATCATGAACCTTCTATATTACTAAATAAAAATAATTTCCATTTTTTCTCAAGTGTTGTGGCCCAGCTTTGAACCTGTATTTAAGTACAGTATTCCCATAGGACAGGAATCTGTTACAGACACTGGATAAAATAATGTAGTAATTACTGCTTATTTCTAAGCATAGTTCATTTAGAGAGGGAGGAGAACCTTTTCAACCTCTGTGTGCTCTTGAATGTGAGGATTCAGTGAGTGACGTGCTTATCTGCTTATTGGAACTAAACCATTGCCAAACAGATACATGTCAGTAAAAAAGTCCATCTCTAAATAATAAGCAATACTTCAGAAGGAAGGTGAATATGAAAAGGTATCTGAAGAAAAGGGATTAAATGATATTTGTTCTCTGTCTAGCATGGATTTTTCACAATGTCACACTATGATGACTGTAGACACTATTAATTTAAATTTGATAGATTGTCCAATAAACCTGGATATATCAGTGTTTAGGTAAAACAATATGTCTTCATTTTTAGGGGAAAAAAGCTTAGAGCGTGAAAAGCTGAGTGATTCTGTTGGAAAAAGGACAATCCTTTTTTAAAAATCTGAAGTGCTGTCACTTAGGGAAATTCTCTTCTGAAAATGGGTTTCAGCTCCTGAGCTACTCTGGTTACTCAATACAACTTTTCTGACCAATACATTCTCTCAGATGAAAAGCTCTGACAAGCCAGGTCTAGCTCTACCTGCTTCTATTAGAAAGATAAAATTGCAGGCTGAGCTACTGAAGTGTAATAAAAGAGCTACATGTGTTCTCTTCCTGAAAAAGATGTGGACTTACTTGAACTAGAACTGATTCACATGGTTAATAACCCTTCTTCATGTCTCAAATTCTGATCAAGGTATAAATTTTACAACCAAAAAATTATTATTCTCACAGACTCTTTTTGTTCAAACATGTGGCCCAGGCATTTGTATTTTTGCTTTTTAAAATTATTATTGTTGTTGTTGTTATTATACTACAACCAAGCTGATCCATTTTCCAAGTAATTAAACCCAATTAAAACTATTAAATTCTTTCTTTTGGTGACAACTTTGTTATTAACAGCTAAACACAAGGAGGAGATTTAACTTAGAAAGCCCGTGATTGTATACTAATCCGTCTCTCACCTCTGGCTGACACCTGTGGCAAATAAACCCTATAGAATAGGAGTCCAATGAGTACTCTTAATTAATACTTTCTTCCTTGTAGAAAAGTAATTATTTGCTCACGGCATAAACAGGTATTTGGCAGGGATTTAAAGAGACTGATTAATTTTAAATACTAAGGCTTTAAGTTTTTTTTAAGTAGAGGGGAGGCCTGAATCCAAGATCCATGCTCAGAATTACTTTGTCCTAACGTTTTGAATGTCAGGTTAATTGGCACGTTGCTAAATAGAAGCAGAGTCAGACAACAAGCTGATTTGTTATCTGTCTGAAATGAGCCAGATTTGCCCCTTTGCTAATGGCCTGCAAGTCTGAACAGGGTACCTGCAAGGCAGAGGCTTGGAATGGGCTTTGGAGCCAGAATTGGAGGCGAGAGTGACTTGCACTTGAGAGATTGCCAGAGATAAGTCTGTTTCTTCCTTTCAAAATTGCAGTGTACAAGAGGGTAGAGCTGGCTGTGGACATCTAGCCAACTGGATTAGTAGTAGCTGCAGGTATTAACAAATACATGTCTTTTAAATGTATACTCTAGGGCAAGTATAAGCAGTCCATGAAAAGCAATCTCAGTGTTTCAGGAGAGCAGTGGTAAGGTTTTAATCCAGAGCCATTTGGGAGGATGCTGATGGGGCAGTTTGAGGTGTGGCTGCAACGCATTGTGTAGGTGATGCCAGTACCTTTAGTAGTGAAGATACAGCAGTGCAGCTTCTGTGTAAGTTAGGTCCTGAACAAGGGTCTAGGAGTTTCACATGGAGTGAGCACACCTAACTTCCCACTTTAACCCACTGCTGCCACAGGGAAGTATTTGTTCTTTGCTCACCTCTAGTTGTTGTGGAAATCATCTTTAAGCAAAGACAGGCTGAAGGCTTCTCCACAAGCTCCTTTTATCCATTTTCTGTCATCCTGCTACTCAAAATAAGAACAGAAACAGAAATTAATTTTAGGCAAGGTGTTACTACCTTGCAGGCTATAACTGAACTCAAATTTTATTTTTAAAATGCAGTTCATTTCAAATGTACAGTAGTAGTTCAAGGATTAGGAACAGTGCATATAACTAGCCAACCTAACAGCAACATTCAGAGCAGATGTGAGAGCTTATGCCATGGGGGTTGGAAAGAAAACATTCCCCTGGGTGATTGGACACTTTTGTCTTCCTTTTCAGTGTAAATTATCCTGCTCACAAGGTGTGGCTGTTGTCAGCAGTAGCCCATAACTCCTTTGTTGAAATTCAGAACTATGACAGAAACAGCAAAGAGACTCGTCCAAGGATGCTCTTTAGGGCAAACAGTTTTGATCCAAAATGTTAAAAAGGGCTTCTCTTCACATGTTTTGATTCTTTACTGTTTATGGAGGAGTGGTAGGGAATGGGGGCTTTTCACCTCTCAGTTCACTCAAGATGTGCACTAAGCAGAAATGTGCAGCTGTGCAACTACTATTCCTATTCATTAAAAGAGGGAGTGAAGGGTGTATTGAGGAGGGGGAATATCAGTCTCTTTGAGAATGAACACTTCAAAATGACTACTGTTCCCCTGGCGCTTATTTCCCCCGGCCAATGGGAAGAAGCCTGTAAAAGTTGTGTGTGTTGGAGGGTCAGGAGTGCCTGGCCTGTCATGTCCAAGTATCAGAGGTTAGCACTAAAAGTAATTTGTGAGGCTGTTTAATTTCGACCCTGAAGGAAGCTCCAACAATGGTGTTTGGCAGAGGCGAGGCAGATAGGGCTACACTCTGGTGCTGGAGCTTTTATTTACAAAAGGAGTTTATTGTTTGTTTTCTATCCCTGCCTCTCATTGTCCTTGTTTGTGAAAGCATGACTGGTAGATTAGCAGAGGGGTAGGACCTCACTCTTCTACAGTTACTGAACAAGTACTCAGGTTTGAGTTTTTAAATTAATCTGTTTTCACTGTAAAAAAAGTGGTTCCTAGATGAGATTTTATTTCAAGTTCTCTGTGGTTCATTTGTCCTTGGGCTTCACATGTATCAGAAAAGACTGACTAGTTCTGTTACCCAGAAGCTTGTTCCCAGAGCTCCATGGTGTCCTTTTCTTATGGAAGGACATGTTAGCAGGGAAGATCAGAGTGAAGGTGGCACCTTTTTGTTGCTCTGCTAAACTCACACTGCTCTGATGCCTGTACCTCTAGTGGTACAGGATTTCTGTGCCTAGGAAGAGCTGTCCACCGACATCTTCAGATAAATTTCATAATCCTCTTTCAGATCACTGTACAGAGAATTTGGACAACACATTGATTGATATACCTGTATAATTTTGGTGCTTTCCCATCAGTTTGATATTCGTGTTTATTCATACATGAATTGAAAGCTGTGGTGACTGTGTCTTTCCTCTGTCTGGGTACAACCTCTAGCACAGTGAGGTCCAAGTCTAGGACTAGTGTCTCTAGCTACTACAGTAATGCTAATAAATAACTGCCAGTGGAACCCTGGCCTAGGGCCTCTAGACACCTATATCATACTGGGAGTGCTGATTTGCCTTTTAACTTTATCAGCCTCTTTAAGACTTGGAAGCATGCCTTGCTATAGAGGAAATGTCCATACTGTGAAAGCAGTGATGCCAAATCATTTCCCTAAACGACTTCCCCTCTGGGTGGTAAAGTGCATTTTTCTGTTTTGTTTTCATTCCATCATACTCTATCTCAAGAGAAAGATTTTTATTTTTTTTTTCTGCCCTCTCATCTACAGTTTAATTTCCATATTTTTTAGTTTAAGAGAAGGTAACTTCATACATTGTGGAAATGTTTCCTACTCCCCATTAGTGATTAATGCCAATAAAGCTAAAGACAAATGTTAGAGGATAAATGACAGATACCAACCAATGAGATTTCCTGAAAGAGTTTTAAGGGCTAATGATCCTTGAAATGTATAAAAATAAATTGCTTCATTAAAAACTATTTTACAAGAGAATTTTTTCCTAGCAGCACATTTTCTTAAAAACAGTTCCCCTGTGTACCTACACCTGGGTAGTAAAATTTGATTCAGTGCTGTTCACACAGGGCCACAGTTGGATGCCCAGATTGTGCCTGTGTCCCTGTGCCTTGTCAGGGGAGCAGGTTTGGGGCTTCAAATTAGAGACATGTTCCTTGCAAGTCTGTTGAAGATTCCTTTTTGCCCAGAGGAGAAAGTGCCCTTCTTTCTGGGACAGCAAGCATGTTTAAACATGAGTGACAGAGCTTTTCTTTAGATGGGCACAATGCTTGTGAGTCACACACATGGCTGAAACCACAGCCATTCTGCTCTAATTAAAGAGAATGACACCAAGAATGCGTAATAATTAGGTTAGCGTGTAATACACCAGCCATGTCAACAGCATCTGCCACAAAGGTTGATTGAAATGTACTCATCCTCCAAACATTGTGCTCCCAGTTAGAGCTCCTCAGCTAATTCATTACTGTCCTGTCATACAATAAGATGACTCCACAGAAATGTGCAGAAAATTAGACCAAAGTCTACATGTAAATCTGCCCTGGGTTAGCATGGCTTGTAGCTTTGGTGGAGGGAAACCACCCACATAAAGATGAGAGATCTCTGTCCTAATGAAGATGAATTACAAATAAAAGCCTGTTGTGGGAATGCTCTTTTCTTTTTTTTCAAGTTGTCTATTGTTGTTTAGTTTGAACAGGCACAATGCTTTTGAGCTCTGAGTGTTTATCAGATTAATCACAGATTACTTCTGATTGTGTTTTTGAAGTACTTCATGAATAAGAAAATGTTCTGCTAGCAACCGTGTTTTCATCCATGTGTTCCTGTGCTTTTGCTTTTGTGGGTTTAGGAGCAAGGTTGGTTGTTTGAGAATGGGAAAAGTAAGTGGTTGACTTTATGCATAAGAGTCATGGAACAGTGACTGTGACTGGGTACAGCAGGTCACTTGACTGTGTTTCAAAGTAACAGAGTGGCAGAGGCTGTACCCAGTGCCCGCTGGGCAGCTTGGAAGCAGGAAGCCTAGAGATATAGGAGTCCTGCAGCTGCCAGCCCCCATCCAAGGGGCAGCTTGGAGCACCAAGTGGGTGTGCACACACAGTCAGCTGTTACCATAGCCCTCCAAGGCAGAAGAAAGGGAAATGCTGCAGCCAGAAGCGTCAGTCACTGGTGCCACGCAGGATTGTCTGCAGGCGGCTTCTCTGGCCAGGCAGAGGCAGACCTGTCAGCTTGGGCTGATTTAAACGTGCCCTTGCTGATTTGGTGAGGAAATGAAGTGACAACCCTCTCACAGGCAGTTGTGGTGTCTCATTGGGCAGCAAGAGCCAGAGAAAAGCATTACTTTTCTAAAACAAATCAACTACAGGCATTAAAGTAGAGCTGCAGGTAGTGCAGTCCTTCTCCAGGGGAATTTACTTAACATTTTGCCACTGGTGTTGGTAGGAGCAGGATCTAGATGTGAGAAAGTTTACATGTGCTTAAGAACGTGTAGGAGCTGTTTCAGAACTGCTGGCATGTGCATTTTCACATTCTCTAAATTGTAAAAAAAGCGTGTTTTTTAAATGCCGCAGGCATCCCGAGCTTCTGCTTCGTGTCCTTCCCTTTTGGGAGGGAGGCAGTTTGAGGCCCTGTCAGGGAACGGCTGAGTTAGACCCACCCCAGCCAGGCAGGGGGCTGCAGGTACAAGGCAGTGGCAGC
>NW_009953486.1:8240687-8269672 GCF_000747805.2 Chaetura pelagica | reverse complement strand
GCTTAAGTTAGCCCCACCCCAGCCTGGCAGGGGCCTGCAGTTACAAGGCATGGGCAGCAGGAGCAAGCCATGACAACCAGGCAGCCCTCACAGACAGGAGCATTGGGTGCATGTCACTGTTTCTAATACTAGCTAGAATGACAGGTGAACCCATCCAGCATTTTAATGTGCCGTGTCTTTTTTTTTTTAATCAAGGTAGTTATTTGGGTGTAACTGCCATTATGGCTACAGTTCTGGCTCTGCAAGCATGCTTTGTAGCACTGCAGAGCACACTGTCCTGAGCAGGAATAGTCATACCTGGACAAGCCTTTTTGTCATGCTTGGTAGGATGGGTTTGTTTTAAATCTTCTGATGCTTTTAAATAAGTAGGTAGATTCAGTGGGGATTGAAAAGCTATGCAGCAGTGAGGCTGCTCCTGCATCTTGCCCAGGTGCAGGTGGGCTGCAGTAGATACTGTATTACCACACTCTGGGCTCTGGGAACAACACATCTGCCTTTCTGTCCTGTTCTGTACTTACCACCTGTGTTAGCATGGCAGGAAAGACCTAAGCCACGTGTGCTGAGGAATGACACCCTTTGGAGAAAGAGGCTAAATTTGTGTTTGAGGTCCTAGGTTCTGATTTCTGATTTCACTCACCAGGTTGGTGTTTGAGATTAAAAGAAAATAATGTTGACCTTCCATGGCTGGTTTGAAGGACGTCAGGAAAGGATCAACCTTTGTGGGCTCTCTTGCTTGTAACTATCCCCTAACCTTTAGCTAATTATGCTATTGGTAACCAATTCATGGGACAACCTACTGATACAATTTTTATAGAGTCTCAGGTGTTTAAAGGCTCTTGTTACATCATCTGAAGTGTGTGGGCTATTATTGGTTAAGGCAAGCCCTAGATACCCTTCAAAGAACTGAATTTGATTATCTAAGAGAAAAAAAAAGAAAGGATGAGAAAATCATGTTAAGATACACTTGGGAAATAAAATTACTTTCATGAACATATCTTAAAAAACAGGAATGTGTAGATCCTATGTTTGCTCTAAGATCTTCCGCCCCCCCCTCCAAAAGAAAAGAAAATCAAAATGATGAAAAAACCTGATTTTCCCCTAACAGGACACGACAACGTCTGTGCGGATAGGTCTGATGATGGAAGAAATGATCTTCAACCTTGCAGACACACATCTGTTCTTTAATGACCTGGAGGTATGTAGATGCTTATTTTATTTAACATCTCTCTCTCTAATAATTTGCATCTGCTCTACAAACTTGTTTTTCTGGCCAAGAAACTTTAATTTTTGACCCCAAAGAAATGGGCCTTAGATGCCTTATTGGAATCATACTTCACATGTCCCTTTGACATCCTCACTCTGCTAATGAGATTTTTCTAAATACATGGTGACAATGATGGCTCCTGGCAGATTTACTAAATCTAATAATGAGGACATTGCTGCTGCTTCTCCTGAAGTCTGCTATTTAATAATTTTATTAAGCTAAATTAGCATAGATCCTGTGGGGCAGGTGGCAATTAGCTATGAACCAATGTTAAAAATGGTCTCCGTTCTCAAAGAAGCTCTGTTTGCACATACAGACAGGAGATCTGTTCAAGTTCAGGCACACTGCAGGATGAAACTGTGGGAGTTGTGGCATGGTTAGATCTGATGGTAGATCCTCATACAAAGCAAAAATTCTCTTGAATATACAGTAAAATTCAAGCTAAGTGATGCTAGCATAATTCTGTCACCAGCTGAGAAACAGCTGTACAGCACTAATGAAAATTTGTTTGCAATCAGTAGAAATAGTCTGAATGAGTCACATACAAAGTGAGTAAGATGGGGTTTGTGCTGTGGGCACCTTGGAGTCAGAGTACTGCTTGGAGGTGTTTGGAGAAAAAAACATGGGCATCCCTGGGCAGACTTCTGTGGGTTTTTTCTTCACTCAAAAAAAGCAAGGATTTGTTTCTGTGCCAGATGAAATGAGAGAACTTTCTCTGTGCCTGATGAGTTTTGTGAGAACTTCTAGTTCCTTCACTGCTTAATTCCACTGTGTTCCTCTGCATTACAGGAGGTAGATCCTTTCCTGCCACCTGTCTCCTTACAGTCTGAGGTTTCACTTGCTGAGAATTTTAATTTCCTTTCAAAGACAAGTGGTGGGAAGCACCTGAACTGACAGATTTTTCCTCTTTTGACTTTTTTGAAAGAGGGAGTTAGTGATGAGGGTACAGAGGCTCTGTTACCAACACAGAAAGAGGGTCAAGTGCTACAGGACACATCTGTTCAGCAACTTTTTAAGGGAATTTGTCTCTAAGTAGTTTGGGCTATTATGATGATAAAGAAAAACGTTTATGTTACTAGTGCTGTTCAGTTGCTGCATCAGAAAAGATAAGCCATTTTTGCTGATTTCCTAGGCTATTTTATCAGCTTGCCTGCTTTTGCTAAAAAATGGAGAAACACAAAGCTGGCAGCTGAATGAATGAGTCAATAGAGCCTTAATGGACTTGCCAGAGCAGAGGAAATAAAGGGATATAGGCACCTAAGGGTGAGAACAGCTTGCTGCTAGACCTGGATGGCTCAAAACCATGAGAAAAACGAAAAACATTGGAAACAAGTAGTGTTCCAGCTAGCCAGAGAAGAAACAAGCAGAGACAGCATTGTGAGGCAATTTTGTCTTAGGTCCAGCACTAATAAATACACTGAGCATTCCAAGTGATGATGCATGGCCCAGGTAGCTGGAAAGAGCATTTTCTACTAAAAAAATTTCAGTTTTCACTTTTCACATATGCTTGATAAGAGAAACTAACTAAAGGTTTTTTTCAAAGCAAAACTAAACCAGGTGGTCTGAGCCTTTTCAATGAAATAAATGAGGGACAAGGGAAAATTCAAGAGAAGTTCTTTGTAAAATTTCACCTGCCAAAAAAAGCCATTTCAGTTTGAGAGAATTGGTAACAGAGTCATCCATATCTGTTTGTTAACCAGCCTACTCTTTCATTTAGGATGATTAATGAAAGTTGGGTTTGAGTATTCACAAAGCAATATTTAGGGACCATACATGACCAGGTGTTAGGCTTTAAAAAAAGCAGTGAATGATAATCTTAAATATATAAATTGCTAAAAAATAAGCACAGCAGCTGATTCAATTCTAGGTCCACAAACATTACTATATACATTAGCACCATCATGTGGTATAGCACAGGCCTGTACAGGACAAAAACTTAAAACACACGAGGTTGAAACCATTTCTGACCATCTTCTGTGGTGAATCAGGTTTTATTTTGCTGGCTGCACTTTGTAGTGCCATTCAGAGCAGGAGGTACTACCAGGATGTAAAGCCCTTTTGGACAACTCCCACAAAGCGTCTGATGAGGATGAAATAATGTCCACAGACACAGCAAGGTGTGCACAGCCCTTACTAGCATTCGTGTGATCCTCCTTAGGCTGGTGAGGATGACTTCACATCATAGGAAAAAAATGGCTTCAAAGGCTGACTGAAGAGCCTGAACTGGAAAACTCCTTCTTTTCTGTCAAAAAGATGATTCTGAGACTGTCATTAGCCAGGGCTTCTCTGTTTTCAGGTTTTGCCCAGAGGGGGGGCAGGTAACTGTTTCGTGTCTGCATTGTCTGGATGCAGTTTTCCTGCTATCCTTGGGAGTGGGAATCTTGGATGTGTGAAAAGGCAAACCAGCAGATCCCTTCTGACAATCTGCTTCAACCCACCCTCTCTTAGTGATACAGCCTAGTTCTGGGGCCAGTTTCCCATTTGAGTGTGGTTTTGCCACCCTAATTCAGCCACTCATGTAGCACTTACGTGCCTGTTGGCTGCATCATCTCTGGTTGCAGTTACAGCAGTACAGGCAGATGAAATCCCTATGGACTGCAAGTATAGGCCATACAAGGGGTTGTGTACAAGGGGATCTGATCTTGCCGCACAATTTATCAGCAAATATTCACTTGAAAGGAAGTATTTATCACTCACTGTTCCCGGGGAGAAAAGGAGTTGCCCAAGGTTACAGATCACACTGAATTAGAATACGAACTCTGAGTTATCTAGATTTGTGCTTTTTCTCCCAGATGACTTGTTCACAGTGCAATGCTGGATAAGAATCCTTCCACTCCCAGTCCCTCTGGACATATTATTGTCTAGCACTCTGGAAAGCAGGTATTAAGGACAGGAGGACTGACAAGGGGATGAGGAATTAACAAAACAAAAGGATTAGTGTGTTTACAGGTTACTGCCTTTCAGAGTCATCCCTGGAGGTTTTGTGTTCTGGGAGCTACTAGCCTCCTGCCTAATGAGGGATGCAAGCTTGACTGTTCATTGTATCCATGAGATGTTTAAAAACCTCTAACACAGCCCTGATACACAAACAGACAAGCTGTGCACTTGTAAGTTGTTTTCTTATGTGCATGAGACTACCCGGAAACTGTTCAGAGGGAGTGTAAGATAGAATGAGCTTCCCCATGCATTGGCCTGAGGAACAGCTTCTGTTTCACAAGGAGGCAGCAGAGCCTTTCTCCAAGCTTGCAGTACCATCTCAAAGCTGCATTAGCTCAGACTCCTTTGCCTGTGCGTACAAGGGTCTGGTCCCACCTGGAAGCAGGTTGTGTAGAACAGATTGACCTAGAGATACCACACCAGTAAAAACAGTTCCCAGAGCTGTAAGATTGCCTGGAGCCTTACACGTTTGATTCAGTTACAGGCTGTATGTGCCACAGATCATATACCTCTGAGATCTTACAGTATCATTTTAAAAAGTCAGCAGATGTGAAAACTGGGGTATGTCTCCATTACAGACCTTTGAACAATCTGGACCTTCTTTTCAGCAGCCCAGATATCCTGCCTTGATTCCCTACTCACTGAGATTTCAAGGAAATTCTGCAAGAATGAAAAATTAGTCTCGTAACCAAGCAGTAAAACCTGGTGCACATTCTAGCTCTGAGCAGCTCCCCTTGTCTCACCCAGTAACACGATCGGCTCAGCCGGCGGACTATGAGGTAGCGTCTCACCAAGTGTCATGGTATTTTATTAAGTTAGAAATGTGATAGCTACTGTTGTCACACTTCAGTGTACAGAATAATTCATTCACAAATGAGAAAAACAGATCCCTCCAGAAATGCCTTTCCCCTGACTTAATGCCCTGCATCATACAACTGGAGTGGAGTGGGCTGCATCAGTATTATCCCAGCATGGTTCACAACTGCTATTGGGACAGGCCTTAAAAAATTATGGGGGTGGAGGAGAGAGAGGAGCCAGCAGAGTCCTGCTGGTCAGCCACTTGGCTCCTATTATATACAGAAATACACAGCTCAGTGATAGGTTGATAAGAGCACTGATAAGAACAAGATAAAATTGCACTTTTGAGAATTATAAACCAAATGCTGCAGAAAATCTCCTTTGTCACAGGCAAGAACTCTCTAACATTTTGGTATTGATAGTAATTTTGATTCCTTGTTCGGGGATTTTTAAATATTTTTTTAAAGGGGCCAGTTTCAAGGAATTCATAAAGCTCATAGTTGTGTAAGGAAGGTAAGATAAAATCTGTGGTTTACAGAATATTGAAGTAGTGAAGAATAACTGTACCTTGGTTAGCTGCAGTTGTTCTGACTTCAGAGTCCTGTTGTATCTAATGCTTTTACCTCTGTTGAAAAATCAACCAGAACAAAATACAGTGTTCATCAGCATGAAGGCTTTCTGTTTTCTTTTTCCTGGAAGGGGTAGGAAGAGAAGAGATTTGAGGAGATGGGAGAACCCTCATTATTTTTTTCTTTCTAATTTAATGCTAAAGCTAGGACAGAAATCAAAGAAATAACATTTCTCAAATTTTTGAGGCAGGGCCTCCACCATTCAAACAATGAAGAATTTTGGAAGATAAGATCTAGAGTACATACTTTATGCAGGCTGGGCTCCAAGTATATATTCTGGTTAAATTTCCTGTGGATAGATTTCCTCATGACTGACACACACTATTCCTTAACATTGTGGCTGGGGCTATGAAAGGGTGCTGCCTTCAGTGCTTCAGCCCAGCTCCCTACACATCAAAGGAAGATCAGCCCCCTCAGGACAAACTGGGAAAGCACAATCAGGACAGACATCTCTGGAAATTTCTTTGGGAAAGATCTTCTCTCCTTATAATTATGTGGGCATGCACCTCCTGTCCAAAGCAGTATTCTCATGGCATGAGAGGCTGCCAAATCTCTGCCTTATCATGCACACAAAGTTTAAAAAACACTTTTCCTGGCTGAAACACAAGCATCTCTCTCCCTCCTGTCTGCATAGGAAGGAGTTTCACTTACTGTATTATTCAAAAGCTGTTGCGCCCTTAGATAACAGCAGATCACACACACACACACTCTGGCTATTCATATTTTGTGCAACTTGTTCCTAACAATTAACTGGCTAGACTGTGCCAGACAATACTAGCAATGTGTAAGATTTTATCTCCTTAATATTACCCTTCATGTAATTCATTGTTACATGATTTCAAAATTTTTTCAAAGCATTTACTTACTGGTGTCTTTTTTTTGTTCATATACTTCTCAGGACTGTGACCAGATCCACATAGATGATGTGTCATCAGATGATAACGGTCAAGATCTAAGGTAAGGGATCTCCAGGCTGGAGGCTGCAGGTCAGGTAGTCCCCAGCTGTTTGAAAATAGCAGGGGGCTGGTCAGTGATGTAAAATCACATTCTAAGCCATGTGCTCTCTCCCCTCCCTGGCTCCATGCTGTCTGCATGTATTAGGCACAGAGTCTCCTTTCTCTTCTTAATATGCCTGGGCCCACTGGGAAGCCCTCACTGTACTAAGTTCTGAATAGTTCTGGGAAATACAGCTAAAATCAGGTTGAACTCCAGTCAGACTAGTTTCTAATGTGATTTGGCCAGTCAGTTGGTACAGGTGTGGTCAAACCACTTCAAAACCAGTTTGAAAGGTTTCCCACTGCCCAGTCTGTAATAGATGGGTTTAGTAGTGAGGACTGTGGACTTGCCTTGCCACTGGTAGAAACTTTTACCAAAACTTCAATCAAACATTATTATTTTTTATTATTATTATCTAAGTTAGATCGTCATGCACATAAAATCTGCTTCTGTGCAACTACATCTGAATTTCCCAAAGTTTTCCCTGCAGAGTCATGGTAATCGGCATAAGAATGAAATGTGCAAAGCTCATATAGAGCTTTGTGGTTTTGTGTCTGGTTCTTATGAAAAAATGGTTGCATAAGTAGCACAGAAAACCATGAAGGTTGACCATGAAGAAAACCATGAAGGTCAGGAAGAGGCTTTTCTTTATGCAGAGAACACCTGAAATATTTTTTTGCTGTAACTGAAATGCTGGTTTGTACTTTGCAATGCACTGAAAGGGCACACGTAGAGTTAGGTCTCTTTTGGCTCCAGAGGCCTGTAAGCAGGTGAGTCTGGATACTTGTTCAGGCATTGATTAAAACATTCGTTTGGGTTTTATCTCAATCAATGCACTCTGAGTAAACAAAAAAATCCATGTGCTAAGAGTGTATCTCAAATCCTGTAAAAAGCTCCTGCCTGGGAGGTTTGTTGTTTCAGAAATAGTTCTCAGCTGCTTATGGCTTGTCTGTGTGGGAAATGAAGCTGTGCTGACTGAAGTGTTATGGTGTTCAGCTCTTCTCTGGATTTCTTAAACAGAAACAAAGTGGCACCAGGGCTTTCTAGAAGGGGCAGTTACTGTGCAGTCAATGAGGATGTGAACATCCAAGCACTGGCTACTCCCCTAGTGAGCTGTCAGAAGCACTATAAGCTGACCTAACTTGAAGATGCAGCTGAGAAGGGCAGATCTGTGTCACTGAGCCTTTCTGGCACTTCCCTTGCTCTGGTTCAATCCAAGTTGGTCCAAAGCTCCAGGGCCAGTGACCTGATCCAGCCAATTGTTCCCCATGAGGTGTGGCTGCCCTCTTCCACTGCAGCTCAGGCTGAGAACTGCTCAAACCATGAAACCCATCCTGGTCCTGTTGCCCAGCAAACATGTTAAGATGACATGAGCTGGAACTGCCTCTTTGCATACAGCTCCCCCCAACCCAGGGAGCTGTTCTAGCTGAAAACCAACTTACTTTGTTGTAAAAGGTGTATAATTATTTAACAGTTTGCTGATCTGATTTGCCTCAGTGCTGAAAAAGTGCTTGTGCTGGTACAAAGAAAGGGACATGGAGGAGGGCTGAAGACAGGAACAAATATGCCCTGTAGAAGGCAGGATTGCTTCCTTTGGAGGAACTGACTGTTTAACAGTGACACTTGAATCCAGTTCATTTTGGTAATTATTCTAGGATGCTTTGAAATATTAAATCAGTTTAAAAAAACCCTAAACTTGACATTTTGCAGGCAGCTTAGGCTCCTTTAGTTAATTTCTTAGCGTTCTTTTTTAATCTAATATCTGTTCAGAGCTTGTTTGACCATATCCCCAAGCAGTCAGAAGGGTAACACCAAAATTTATGCAGTTACCTTAGCAACCTGGATGAGAGGCAGGTGAGGAGTTTCAGTGATGGAAGGACAATCAGATGTTTTGTAGTCCAGAGAACCTCAGAACTAGCAGGGAGTGCCAAGTAACCAATGTTGTGTTTACAGAAATAACATTTTTTAAACCTGTGCTAGAGATGAACTCCACTTCTGCACAGCACGTCCTGCATATGTCTCTGCTGCCACTTGTCTCCACATTTCCTTTCAATTGTTTCCACTCCCCGCTGGCACTGTACAGACTGCAGTTATACTGACCTCTCCCCTTCCCTCCCTTTCCCAGCACATACAACTTCTCAGCAGATGGCTTTCACAGTTCAACTGCCAGTGCAAATCTGTGTCTGGGCTCAGGTGTTCATGGGGGAGTTGACTGGATGAGGAAATTAGCATTCCGCTACCGCCGGGTGAAAGAGATGTACAACACCTACAAAAACAATGTAGGGGGTAAGTGTCTGTGGCAGGGCAACGAGTGTGCCTTTCATCTCCCCATGTACTTCTGACCCTGCCAGGAACATGTTATGGAGGAGGTGTAGTGAGGGAGTTGTTTCAGCAGCCATCCTTAAATAAGGTTCTATATGGGGTTTGCTGGAGATATGCTAAAATACCTGGTTTAATGGTTGGAGAAGGATTCAAGGCTGAGTGTGGGGCTTTATTTTATAGTTTTTGGCAGGAAAACAACCTTCTCCAAAGCAATCAAACAGTGCAAAACTAAATATATCTTTTTCTCCACAGAACACATAGCTACTCAGTCTGAAGACATCATTACAACTACCTGTTTGTAATCCCCCACAATACCGCCAGATATCAAGATGCTCTGGGTTCCTTTGTCTCAGCTAGTTCCAGATGGTTCTTCCAGTAGGCTGCTCTACTTCTCTTTTAGAACATCAGTGCCAGGTCTCTGAAAGAGAAAGAAGCAAAACTCAAAATATTGCCACATTTTTGCTGCAGAGGAAGGGAACTGAGCTGCAGTACCACAGACCTCATGTACCTCAGGGCAGAGCCTTGGCGTGCCATGGCAGTGGGGACAGGGAGGCAGCCTGCACCAGGGCAGGAGAGGGACAGAGCAAGAGAGCGGGTTCAGAACAGACAGGAGCCCCTTGGCATTCTGCATACAAAGCCATGCAAGTCCCTTTCTGTGCTTCTGCAAAGATGCTTTTCCTGCTTACAGGTTTAATAGGAGCTCCTAAGAGGGAAACCTGGCTGCAGTTAAGAGCAGAACTGGAAGCGCTGACTGATCTCTGGCTCACGCACGCTCTGAAGGCCCTGAATTTGATACATTCCCGGTAAGAACAGCTTAAAGAATTGCCTACAGGCTTGATCCAGGATCTCCTTTGCTTCCCTTTTTTTCCCCCTCTAAACAAATTGAGACACATTTATAGGACTTTGCTGGCCAAACCTCTGGGAGGCCAGTCTGCACACGTTTGCCAGACTTGGATTATCAAGGGTTGGGGTGAGCCTGAGATAATGAACTCAGGAAAAAAAACAAACAGTCTCTTTCCTTGGCTGCCTCATCTGTGGCACACTTTCCATGTGACTTTTCCATGTGACTTTTCCATGTGATATTTACAAGAGAGCAGGAACAGGAGAAAAGGGCCCTCTGTCCCTGAACATGTTCACTTAAAGAACCCAGCACAGACATTACTACATGGTGTTTAAGTTCCCTCAGTATAGATCCTGGCACGTGTGCTATAAGGCTGCATCACTGCTGCCAGATTGTTTCAGGTGTTTTCTTCATTCTACTAAGTTGATATAGAGATGTCACCAGTACTTACATTATCTGCCTCTAGCTGCACAATCTCCCTATGGCTTAGGAAGTTCCAGTTGCAAGCAAGGTTTGCTTCCTGTCATCTTTCAGGCTAAAGAGACAGACACAGATCTGCCTCTTCCACTAACTTCTGTTTTCTAGGCCTAACTGTGTGAATGTGTTGGTCACCACAACTCAGCTCATACCAGCTCTTGCTAAAGTGCTTCTCTATGGCCTGGGCACTGTCTTCCCCATTGAAAACATTTACAGTGCAACAAAAACAGGTAAGAGCAAACTAACTTAGGTCTTACCAAAGATAGATTGAAGTCTTGTCCCTAAGTCAGGCGTATCCATCCAACTTGATTGTAACAAGGAATGAATGAGCTTTATTTTTAGCTCCATGTTTACACATCTCTAATTCACACCCTGACTGCCCACACTTAAGCTAGTACAGGGAAAAAAAAATAATCCAAGTCTTCCCACGTGTCTCCATGGGGGAGTGTGAGCCTGAAAAACACCCACCCTTTGGAGCACCTACTTGCATGTGGAATGTTCAGCTGCACTCAGCTAGGAGGAAGACAATCTAGTTGGACTGTTTGGATCCTGTTATTCTTGCAGAAGAGTCACTGAATGAGCTTTATGAAGCTGTAGGAGTACCAAACAGTGGTAAGGTTGGTTTGGTGCTTTTTTTGTTTTCTGTCCTTGTTGGTCTTTGAACCTCTGAGGTTTGTATTTTCATGCTTCTACTGCAACCAGAATGAACAGAAGAGGGCTCTCAAAACTGAATACCATGAGTGTCACATTCTAACTACCAGTCTAAGCAGTGCATCCAAGTCATAAAGCTTATGGAAATCTGGCAGCACTTGGAAGCCCTTGGTTGATAAAGAAAGTGGTGGTAGCAGGCATGAGATGGAGAGAATCCATCACAGATTAAGGTTATGTTCTAATTTCAAATGAAAATGAGGAATGTAGCAGCAAGTTCAATTAGGTTCCAGTTTCAGAGCCTGAATGTCAGCCCCACCTGCTGTATGTATGTAGATTTTAAAAAATGTGTCTTCTCTTCTGTTGCTTAGGGCAAGAGAGCTGTATTGAAAGAATAATGCAAAGGTTTGGAAGGAAAGCTGTGTACATTGTAATAGGAGATGGTGTTGAAGAGGAGCAGGGAGCAAAAAAGGTACAGTTTGTGGATGCTATGCTGAATTCTTCTAAGTTTTCATTTCAATTACCCTTTCTTTACTTAAGCTATTAATGAAGCTCCCTCCAGCTGAAACAGTTTACAATTGGTCTTATTTCTCAATATCCAAAATACTCAGCAACCTTGTGAGAAATTTTCTCTTGTAAATCCCACCCCCATTGGCAGCTAGTGCTCAGGTAGTCACTGTGTCACATGTTCCAGGAATCATTCTTGCTCAATAAAGACAGCTTTAAACACATGAAAAGGAAAACTCTACTGTGTGATCTCAGATAAACAAGCAGGATGAATTTCTGATCTACCTGTATTTTTATTTATGGCTCACTGAGATCATAGGGTGTAATGTCATTAGAGTGAATACCAAAGGGACTGGTGCTCAGTTGCTGGCTTTATTAATGATTTGCAGATCAATGTGATTAATTTCAGAAGCAAAATGACATTGGGAAGGTGTACTGAATGCAAAGTAGAATAGAAGCTGCACAAGCAGTATGGTCAGGAAGGACAAGCCCTGTGTGGTGTGTCATGCTCACTGCGTAGATGTGGCCCTCTGACAGAAGGAGCATTAGAATGAAATGGACTAACCTGTGCATCCAATTTAGTACTCCGGTCATTAGTACACACAGTCCACTCATTGGGAAATAAGAACTGGAGTTTCAGGGACCGGCTGAAGCTTCTTTTTTTGGGGGTTGACTGTGAGAGGAGAGAAGCCAGAAGCCCAGAGCTCGGAAGAGATAAAAGCAAAATATTGGCAAATGAGGTGATCGGCACATGTTCTAATCCCCCGAACTGTATCTCAAGTCATCTTCAAAGCAGCAGAAACCTTCTTTATAGGGTGTTGCCCCTGGCCAATGGAAGCTACAATATGCATGCCTGCTTCCAGGAGAACTAGCTAAACCTGCAGAAGGTTCTCCAGCTCATGAAGGGTTAAGGAGTTGTCAGAGAAGAGTCCCAACTGCATCACTGGGAATGAAGTGATAATAGCCTCCTGCTTTTGACAGCCCAGTGCCATACTTCAAAGGCAGTGGGTCAGTGAACATGACTGCATCAAAGGCTGCCAGGGCTCTCTGGCTGTATGAAGAAGTGGGAGGGTTCAACAATCTTCTATAGACAGGATTTCAAGAGCCCTCTTGCTTGTGTCTCCTGGCCTAAGCAGCTCTTCCATTAGTAGAGCACATTCCTTGCTGGGCTGTCGCCTCCTCTGATTGATGACAATCATTAGTCAAGGCTGCTACACACCTGAGCTTTATACAAAAAGAAAGGGAGGGGGCAGGCAGAGCCTTTCACTGTTTTGCCGACAGCACTGATAGTATCTCCATTTTAGTGGGTCATTTTTCTTCAGCTGTCTGATGAGTGATAGATCTGTAAATGCTGAACAACAGGAGTGGCTGGGAGGCCAGGTTTTCTTCTCATTTAAGAAAGAAAGATAATTTAATGGAAGGGGTTTAATAACAACCAGGGAAGGGGAAGGAAGTAACTTTTCCCCTTCAAGTGAAATCCCAGAGCAATGGATTCCAGTCCCCTCAGAGGTCTGTTTGCTTGCTGTCTCTGCACACACTGATAAATAGCTTGAAGGAAACATTTGCTTTCTGATGGGCAACATACCAGAGGGAAGCTGGAGTTGTATTTAAACATTAGAGGAGTACAAATAGATACTCTGTAAAATAAACAACTGGAACCACTGGAGGTTTTTTTTACACAGGTATGTACACTTGGAAAGGAACATCTCCCTTCCTCAGAATCATCTAGGAAGTGTATATTATCTAAAGCTTTGTCTAAGCTGTTTAAACAGAAGCAGTACGTTCACAGTTGAATTATTTGCAGTGATAAACACTCAGAGGTATCATTCCATACTGGAAGGGCAGGAAGCTGTGTCAGTTATAAGGCTTTCTGCATGGTTGTTACTGCATACTTGCCACTGACTGTACAGAGACCAGGATTTTGGGAGGAAGCTGGGAAAATCATAACCCCAAATGTTGTTACAAAGTTTAAGTGCAGAAAGAAGCAGTGTTGTTGAGCTAAAGTAAAACAGTTTTAACGTCTTTCAATAAGAAACAAATCCAGTTCAACCCCCCAGGTCACCAGAACACACTAAGCAAAGCTGTATTTCACATGTAAAAGCAAGTTGCCTCTCTGCAAGCCACCACGGGCAGTGTGGCTGTTGCCAAGGACTGCAGGGCTGTTACTAGAGGGATGCATTCAGATACTGCTTGTACCTTACCAGGTGACAATTTCCATCTCAGGTCCCCTGCATAATTGAACTGCACTTCCTTCACAGCACTTTAAAAATTTGGTACTTTGTCCTTTTTCAGATGTGAGTCTTGTTTTCCTAGAGTATATTCATAGTTTTCAAGAGGTGAATCAAGATACTACAAAGATACAAGAGATCATAGCTGACTTTTCCAGGTTCTTGTCCAGATACTAAAATTTCAAGTATTGAAGATTACAAGAATTGATTGTACACAAATGTCTAAGGTCTAACATGACTTTGGATTTATCACAGTAAATATGAATTGAAGAACAGGGAGGCAAGAGAAGAGTATGTAATACTCTCAGAAATGGGAATTAGGAAAGTTTCTTGGGGATAAGCTGTCATACAAGCCTTTCTCTGAGGTAGCAGTGTTACATTAAATGAATAATTGACCTGAGCAATGATAACAATTCCAGAAATGCAGTATGACCTGCTGTCCCAGTTACCTTGGGATTGTTAGAAAGCTTTTGATTCTGTGGTATAATATTATTTTGTTTGCATTTTTGTAAATTTTAGTAACTTAATTTTATTATATAGATTGTTTACTTGTTTGTGAAGCACTGGCACCAGCTTTCACTTTGAAACTGGTGTTACAGGAGGGGATTATGATGCTTTCTGGAGAGTGTTAAATTCTTGCACAGATTTTTACAATGTGTGAACGTTGCCAAGTGGCAAATAAAGTTTTTCTAGGGGGACTGCAATTCTGGAAACATAATCAATCCATGAAAAAAAGTAAAGTTTAGTAGCTAGTACCTTCAGAATGCCAGCCCACATGCCACCTCATCTCTGAAGCAGGACACTCCCAGATTGTGGAGGATCCGTCTTCCTTTCTGCACAGGAGGAAAAAGTGTGTCCCCCCTCCTTCCTCTCTCCTTGCCTGTGACACCATGACAACCTGTTGGCCCAAGTACAAAGCTCTGTTCCTGACGGTGCAAACTAAGAAAGTTGTTTTGATCACGGTATTAAACAAAAACAAAAAAATGCCCTCTTTTGGTTTCACTCTAGCACAACATGCCATTCTGGAGAATCTCTTGTCATGCTGACCTGGAAGCTCTTCGGCACGCCTTGGAACTTGAATATTTGTAGCAGACCCCAACATCTTAGCACTGAGGGCTTCACTCAAACTGTTGCATCGGTTCCACCTATTCCTCAACATTTTCTTAGTAAAAAAAATCCCACAGCAACTGCAGTTTTTCTTTTTTTTGAAGGAGAACCCTTTCAGTGGAGCCTTTAAGAACTTGCAGCCAAAGAACATTGTATCAAGTCCTTCTTCATTTGGACAGAGGAAAAGCCTTCCGATAACTCCTGGGGAGCCTGCAGTTACACGCTGAGCTGATGCCAAGAGCTGTAACTGCCTTTTTGTCATCAGCAACAAACTCCAGAAGTCTTGGGTCTACTTGTCAGTTTTCTTGCTTTTGAAAGGGGAAGAGGACATAGCAAGGAGTCTCTGCACAGTACATCACATCACATGGGACCTTCTGAAAATAAGAGTGAAACTGTTGATTTTTTTATTATTTTTTTTTAATTTATGAACTAATCTCATTACTCTGGTATTAAGCTCTGTACCTGTGTTTTTAATCTGGCTTTTTTTTTTTTTCCTGGGGTGGGGGTGGGTAAGTCTTGCCATTCTAAATTAATTGTTCGTTTCTCCAGACCCAGCTCTGGGGAAAATCATATTGTGTACATTAATAAGGGCACATGGTACTGTTGGTAAGAACTATAGCTGTGTTTTTAAACCTTATATAGATGGTATGTGGACTGTGCATGTGTCTACACGGTGCCTTATGCTGCCATCTTGGTTTTGGGGGCTGGGGGTGGGGAAAAAATACCTTGTGATGAGTGAAAGGCATTAAATAAAAACATGTTTACATTTTGGGGGACTAGATTACCTACCTTCTCTTCTCTCCAGACACTCTTGGAAATCTAGAGGTACATGCAGAATACATAGTCCCTGTTTCAAGGTGAGGTTAGACTAGAAGGACTCTGAATGTAGCCCCTCGGGTGCCAAATGGAGTCTGTAGCCAGCTCTTCTGCCTGGTGGTGGGGCAAAGCCTGGACACAGTGACTGTGTCTGTTGGGGGAGAACCTGGGTACTCAGCAAATCTAATTTGTCCTGCAAGGAAGACAAAATGCAAGGAAATACTGCAGCTCTGCATATTTATTTTTATTTTTATGTAAATAAATGCATCTACAAGGAAGCTTCAACTTTAGGATTTCTGCTGAGCTGGGCTGTTAATTCTTGCTGCCAAAATAACTCAGTTTTCTGGACCTGGATGAATTGCTAATTCACTTACAGAACTGCTCATTCTTGCTTGCTGTGGCACCAAATAACCTCAAAAGGATCCAGAGCCTCACTGGAACAAGGTGTTAGAGAGAGACATGTGGCAAGTAATACAATCCCCTTATCTATCCTGTGTGAATCAAGACCAAACAAGTAGAGGTTACACAAGTTACAAGTGTGATGGAGCTACACAAGCCTGAGTAATAGTGTTAACATCTAAAAACATTCACCTCGGGAAACAATCATTGCTAAGATCTGAGAGAGGATTTTCTATCAGACTAAACCAGAAAATCTGATCTCAGAATAATCTGATCTCATTCTTTGCCTCAAGAGGCAGCAGCTGTAAAACATGTTCCCTGTACTTGTCAAACATCCTCTAAGTACATGCTTTGGAGACATTTGCAAAGAGCTGCTCTCTGGACTGAGTGAAACACACAACAAAACGTGATGTTTCTAGCAGAGGGTGCTTGTTTCTGAGCAGGCCCTG
Organism: Chaetura pelagica; assembly: GCF_000747805.2. Classification (NCBI taxonomy): domain Eukaryota; kingdom Metazoa; phylum Chordata; class Aves; order Apodiformes; family Apodidae; genus Chaetura; species Chaetura pelagica. The sequence goes on along the minus strand of NW_009953486.1, from coordinate 8,253,254 downwards.
AGACAAGTCTGGCAGAATTTTCCCCTCAAGGTTTTCCAGCTTTAAGGCTGTCACAAATACAAAGTTTTGTCACAAGTCAAGGAACTAAAGCTCAGTGGAGAACTGACAGATGCTTGCAAGATAAGCATACCTGTAAATAAAACCTTTGAAAGAGGAACGAATGCCAGGGATGGCAGACTCCTAGGAAAGCACAACTTCAGCTTTTCACACCTTGTCAATCAGCTAATTGCTCTTCCTTGAAATTCCAAATTTAACACCTGTCTTAATTGAGTCAATTATCTGAGTACTGATTATTTTTCCTAAAGCTCCATAGAAGATTTTGCTTTCTAAACGTACTTAAAAGATTCTCAAGCTCTCTTGTGTTTGTCTCCAAACTTCTTGGTAGAGCTTTGGGCCTGTTCTGTTAGTCCCTGTTCATGCTTCATGTACCATTGCTAGAAGTGATTTCTCCATATTCCTGTCAGCTGATGACTTGTTTACCCACAGGTAACAGGACAGCTGATGAGGGTTGTGCCCACCAGCATTAGGAACACTTGTTTGTCAGACAGGCCTGCCACTTCTTTCCATTGTGGCCCATGCTCAGCTCTCAGTACAGCAAGAGTATCAGGATTTACTGTTCCAGGGAATCGGTCATGGGTAGAAGAGGGGATCTATAACAGCTTTTTACTCATCAACATACAAAAGCCTTGGAAATACACGAACACACAGGCCTTGCTTCATTAGCTCTTTCACCTGTGTTTTTATGTATCTGTACATCGTTACAGCATAAAATCCTTGCTGAATCTCACCACTAACCAGCCTAGGAGCACAATGACGTGACAAGATACCCAAATAAGCTGTAACCTCGCTGAATCTGAGGTGGACAAACCAAGCAAAACACTTAGCTGATACCAAAATCTGTTCTGTCAAAAATGTTTAGTATGTTAGTATGTGTCTGAACCTCTATTACAGACATTTTGTATCTTAGAAAAGAGGATGAGAAAGATATATCTGGTGAGGTAATACAGGTAGAAGCCTTGAATGGGACTGTAAGCATGATGGTGCAGTAGCTGCTTTCACAGCTCCCTTCAACAGTTCAAGGACCAAAACACTTTCCTAAAGAAGAAAATAAACCAGCACTAGCTGCACACTGATGTGCCATTCATCACATTTCCAGAAGTATCCTTTGCTCTACCATTTCCTTATGGGTAACTAATACAAAAACAGCACCACAGAGTAAAATAAATCAGCTTTTAAAAATTCCAAGTTACTGATTGTTAACGTTCCCATCAATTCATGTTCTGATCCTTTCTATGCTATAATCTTAAGAGGTTTCATAATCTTTTGTAAAGGAAGCAACATCCCACCTGGCAGCCAGGGCAAGTACTGTGCAAAAATTTATCACAGTAATTCACAGTATCCTTTCTGTGAAGGACTGAAACCAAATACTTATTTTTGTCCAAGTTAATCTTACCCTTAGTCTCTCCACTCATCAGCTCTCAACTGCCACTTGTAGCAAGTTGTGCAGGGTAACACAAAGTAAATACAGCTCTTAGCAAACAAAATTACCACTGAGATGACACACACCAAAACACTATCTCCTTAGGAGTCTCTCTTCAAACTTTTGTTATTCTGTTAATCCTGATCTGAACCATTTCTGAAAACAGCTTTGATAGAAATCACACTTGGGCCTTGCCCAGCTTAGACTAGTTTAGGTACAACAAAACACAGCATTTTGTCGAGTAACCAGAGAACTGCAAAGAAAATACTTGCAAAACTACACGTCATCGCTGGCGATGGAAGAACACGTTATCATTGCTTTATTCTACCTAATTCCTGGACCGAGTTTCTCCTGCAGCTCCCCGGCCTGCCCACCCGAGGGCAGCCAGGCTGCGCAGCGAGCCCCGCCTTCCTCCCCAGCACTGCAAAGCAAAGCCCCGGTTCCTCCCCAGCGCTGCCGAGCAAACCCTCGGTTCAGGAGGCCCATTTCCAAGCCCTGCAGCCGCAGCCGTCTCAGCCGAGGGGCATTAGGCACATAAAAGAGCCGTGTGGCACTGACCCAGCGCTCTGGCTGCTCCTCACATCCCTGTGCCAATAACAAAGTTATTGTGGTGAAACTTTGCTGTGGTAAACTCCATCCAGGTCGCACCATTAGGGGGCTAAAACAAAACCTCTGAGCACCTGGAATGCAGCATTATTTCCTACCTTCCCGAAGTAACACTAAAACTTGGAAAATACTGCCACAGCTTGGTAAAGTTTGGGACCTGTCTGGCTGAAGTAAGGACCACCAGTGTCAGTCTCTCCTCTTTCATCTTAACTGAGGTCCCATGGAAGATAATAATAATACACAGGTTTCTAAGATTAGACTCCCAAGACAAGTTAATTTTGTCCCCAAAACCAGAGGGATCAGCAGTAATATCCCCCCCTAACATCTTCCAGTAGGGTATAAAAGAGGCTGGCAAACCTAAGGGACACCCAGTGCCCATAGCTGAAGAGTGAAAACAGGTTTTCCCAAGATGACAGATGGTCAAAGAGGCTTCTCATTATTTACAGTTACTGCCTCCTGGCCCCCGTCAGCTCAACACCTGATCGTTGGCATTACTCTCTGCAGCTAGACAATGAAAGGACAGCTGTCCAGACTCATCTGCAACCCAGGTATCACAACTGATGAACCATCACCATCAGAAAGAGGGAAAAATTCCAGATCCAGCACAGTATTTTTTCCCCCAAATAAACAAGGGATACAGTACACAGGGTTGAGGGATACTCTAGACACAAGCCATGGATGCAGCTTATGCCTACTCACAGTATGAAGTTGCAGCCTATCTTTTCAATTCCTATCACATCACTGCCATCTTCTCCCACAATGTCCAAGCCAGAGAGGTGTTCTTCCTTCATTTTAGTTAATGCAAAACAAGCTTCAGAAAAACAATTAACTTCACACCATAACTAGTAAAAATGTGGAAAAAATACAGTCACCAGATCATCCGAGATGATACTTTGCTCTTGCCATGATAACTCGTTAGGAGTTATTTCATATTTATAAAATCTTTACTAGGATGTGGTCACCTGTTATTTCACACAAGGAAAGAAAACTCTTTATTGAAAAAAGAATGCCCATTCAAAGAAAAAAAACAAACACACACACAAACAAAAAAAACCCCAAAACCAACCACAAACCATAGATGGGAACAGGCTTCAGAAAGCAGTGTGGTTTCCTATAACCATTTTCAACTTGTTAATCTCTTTCCTTTTTCCTCCTACCACAAGAACTTGTTTCAGTGATACCTGCACTCAGACTATTTGGGTAAGACCAAAACATCATTCCAAGCCTTCAAGATTTGTTGTTTTCTTTAAACAGTGGTACTGGGAGCATCAACTTCAGTTGTTTCACAAACAAGGTAACAACTGCAGGAGTAGGAGCTTTAAGGCTTTACAGTGAGCTACTTCATTAGCTCCCTGTTTCTTCTCACAGATAATTAAGACACACACAGCAGCCTTGCCCAATTCATGCCCTCTCAGAGGGCTACAACTGTACTCACCACGACCATGTCCATTTCTAACCCACAAATACACCTAACAAGGCTACACAGATCAGTCCAACCCCAATCCAAGCAATCATTAGACCTTACACAACAATGTACCTTTGCTGCTGGTCAAACTGAGAGAAAACAGATGCTATTGAGTTTTACACATAAATGGCTTATTTACAGACTTTGTTTTTTCTCAAATTTGACAGCCTTTGATTCAAAGGCCCCACACTTCCAAGACAGAAGATACCAACACAAGTGAAGTTAGCCATGATCTGGATTGAAACAAAACTGGAAATCCAGGAACACACATTTTTCTAAAACAGTTTAATAAAAAAACTGTGAAGTTTCTTGAAAAACTGGAGGAACCCAAAGCATATCGTGTGTGTCACCTGTCTTAGTCACAAAGAAACACAATTGTCAAAAAAGATATTTAAGTTTAATACAAATTTTATACAAAGAAAATGTGAAAAAATACTTCCATATGCTAAAAGCAATTATGCTTCACAAATAAGGCCAGCTAGGCTATTTTTGACACGACTGCAATTCACGAATATTCTGTTCTCGCTTCTTTCTCCCCCTAATACTTTTTTTCCCTCTAATATGGGTACTAGCTGGAGACTGTACAAACCGCATTCTTTTATAAACAATGGGAGAAATCAACATGACTAAAATGTACAACAGAATGTACTGGAATGATATCATACAATTAATTTGCTCATATACATACATCACCTTTGCTTTGTTCAATGCGTTCCGTTTTACACAACATACAAAATGGTACTACAGTATAAGTGTAACAGACAGCATTTTCAAGGGTTACTTTCTCTCATACTGTACTGTTTCATGCTTACATAAAAACATAAACTCCATCATATAAATAAGACATGCTCTGGCCCAGCATCAAAAGTCCTTTTGCCCACAGTTCCATGTTTTTTCTCCACACCTAGTTCTTGTTCAAAGTCCTTTTTTAAAAAAAAACAAACAACTGAGCTGTGAAGCATAGGAACAAACTTGACTTTTCACAATCTTTGATATAAATGATTAGAAATCATGCTACAACCAGCAGGTATTACACTCTCCAACTTTTCTGATATTAGACTGAATGAAATTTAAACTTAATTTTAACCTGTAAACAATATAAACATCAACAGTCTGGTCACTGTAAAAAAAAAACCAATGCAAGTCATTATGTATTTCAGGTCCACAATGGGAAATGCCATAATTTGCCTAGTACAACTAACTGAAAAAAGATACCCCTCTCATCACTTGGTTGCTCAAATAAATTCTACAAGAGTTCCAAAGTGCAGAAATTTTTTCAATCCAAATGTTGTTCAGATTCTCACGATTTTATTATTTGATGCATAACTGCAGTTTCCCAAGACCAGTTTCAGTGTTAGCTTGTGATAAGGCTGTTTTAAACCTTCCTTTTCCAACTTCAAACACCCTTTATAAGTTAAGTCAATACAAATATAAAAAGGAGATGGTACTCTAATGACATCCACAAATTGTACATTATTTACAAAAGAAGCATAGATTGAATATGGATCTTACCTGTCCTCAGCTTTTCTAAGCCAGCGCTAATGCTTTACATTAATGTAGTGTAGTTAATGCTTTGTACACATATACAAAGCTAAAGTCTGAACCTTTGAGGTTAATGCAAAGAACTGTGTTTATTTTTCACATTTCTATTAGATATATTTATTCCAACAATTGTATGGGCTTCTTGTTAGCAGTTAGACTCTTCGTACTTGGACTGGCATTGTGGTCTGAACATACTGAACTCCAGTTCTCATTGCCACTGTCCCAGCAGAAGGACTTACCACTACAGGAATGGTCTGTGGATTAAAACCAAGAGAAACATATTGTTATGTTAAAGGTCACATAAACATGACCACAGAAATAGAGGTTTGTTTTCCAGGGAAAATCCAGAACAAGTTCAGATTTTGTGCAAGAATTAATACCTTTATTACTGCAGTATTACCTCATTCCAGGGTAGGAAGTAGTGCATTACTTTCCTATAGCCAGGAGGGCTTTTAAGTTACTATTACTGCCATTTAATTACAGGGACAGGTGGTCCCTGCAGGTACTGTGCACACTCTGCCTGTGCTTGGAGAATTAGGTTTTCATAGTTACTACTTCCAGTTACGTATTCTTCCCAAACTAATGCATGGGAAGAGGAAAAAGGGCTAAGAAAATTCTCTGTCATTTGAAAAAAATTGACAAATCGAACTGGAGTACAAAAATACCCTTGTTTTTAAGTATATTCTTGTTACACATTGCTTAAATCTTTTTACCAAAAAAGAACTCCCCCATGCATTCAGTCTACACAGAAGAGAACAAAGAAAGAACATCCATTTCAACAAAAAAGTACTTAAGTTAGCTTTTGCACAAATCAATAAAAACATCAGCGTTACTGGGAACTGTCTTATACACCCTGCAAAAATACTAATATAGAATAAACTTTTCACTTCCATCATACAGATCATGATTTATAAATCTTGACAAATGAGTTTCAGGATATCTCTATAGGTGGTAATAGATTCTACAGATGCAGAGACAAAGGCACAAGAACGTTAAGCAATCTGGTCAAGGTCACATCACTCTGGAAGATCTGGAAAAGGATTTATTGAATCTTAAGTCTGTATCTTAACCTTCCTCAAAAAATGTGAGGAAGTCTAGCAGTGTCTACACCATACAAACTGCAAGTGTGTTTTCATACAGTTCCAGTGGTGCACAACTGGTGATCAAACAAACACATCCATTTCAGTTCTCAGTATTTTGTGGAAGAAACTGGAAGAGATTTTGAGGAAGCTGAAAGGGATGCACAGATCTTCCCCCTGATGGTGGTGTGACATTCCAAAGAGAACACGGAAGAAGAGATACAGGTTCGCTGAAGCCCAATGTTGCCCCACACTGTTTTAGGAAACCACATGAGTCTCTTAATGGTATTCAATAAAGATGGTGAGTATCCCTATGGAGATGGATTGCAGCCTAGAGTGTTATCAGCTCCTTTGTGACAAAGTCTGTGCCTTCCAGAAGCCTACTCATTCCATTCCCTGGAATGGAAAGACGATGAATTAATATTTTCACATTATTTTAACTGCAGAAAGAAAAAACAAAAGCAAAACAAACAAACATGGAACCAATTTGCTAAATAAATTCAATTACTGTCATTTTATAATGATTTCAGATGTGCATGATGTTCAAAGAAAATGGTACCCAGAAAACCCACAGTAAGTTGTTCAGAGGAAGAAATCCCTAGTTGGAAACAAAGTGCAAATTTAACCCAAGGAAGCCATGATGTAAGTCACTGTTACTACTACAGGTGGGAAAATTCAGGTTAACAGAGTCACCTTTTAAATATACACACTTACACAAACCAAAAAAACTAAGTTTCAGTTCTTCTAGTGATCAGGATATGGAATGTGTGAGAGACTCCTTACATGAGTTAAGATCATTCCCTGAGAGGTAAATTTTCCACCTCTGCCAGTTTTACACATATGTACATTTTGCATACATTTAAACATGCACTAAGGTTTAAAAGTATTGAAATTGCACGTGCAGTTATTTGAATACAGAGGTGTCTGTAGCTGTGCAAGACTAATGCAAATGTGTACAAAATTTTAAACATGCACAAATAAAGGCTGAAACCTTCCAGACATTCCAATTATGCTTTACAGAACTCAAACACTTTGTATTACAGAAAACCGAGGGTAACTTTTTTCTGCATATTACACAAAAGCACCTTAAGATCTTACAGCCTCTCAGCTATTCACATAAGAGCCTAATGTCTTTGATGTCTGCTATTTGATTTTTAAAACACATATTAAACCTTGTTGTTGTGGTAATTCAGTCCAAGCAACTCAGGAGCCAATGCTGCAAAGGTGCACAGTGCTCTCAGCTGAGACAAAAGGAGTTGCATTAAAATGCTGCTAGGAATGTGGAAGTCATGATCCCCACTAAGAGCAGGAACATTAGTGTGGAATACAGTGTCTATGGAATACTGTATGTGCATGTATTCCCAGACATACAGGCACATCCTGCAGCTGGAGGTGGGGGGTGTGTGCATGTGGGTGTGTGTACCCGAGGAGAAAGACAGGCCCCACAGTCACAGTGTGATTAAGGTACACTGTCAAATTAGAACAGTTACTGTTAGAAATTATCTGGCTTCAGTCAGAAAAAGAACCAGTTATCCACACACTCTGTTGAACCCCCCACAGTGAGGCAGAGGTGTCAGTCAGTGACCAGGGCAGTGTTGGCATCTTTCCTTCTGGCAAGAGAAATGTCAGCTGAGATGCCATGCAGACCCTGAAGGGAGCACTGCAGACCACAGCCGGTTGAAAGAATGGGATATAATGGTGCATAAAATACAAAAATCAAACTCAGTTCTGGCCCATATCTTGTGACTGACACCGGGGAATTCAAGTGTCCTTGGTTAAGTCTTTGATGGAAAAAAACAGGTCTGATTCCAATGCTATTTGTTATAATTTCATAATGCTAATGTGCAAGACTGTGTGGGAGACATACTACTGATGAATGCATATTTTCTTTCATAATTACTGAGATGTCACAGGAATATCAAGCATAGCTCAGAATTAATTAAATCTCTTTAGGATACCATAGACAAAAAGATATTTAAAAGATATTTAAAATGAATTCTATATATTTACATTAATGTTGCGGTCAAGTATATACAGGAAACGGACAAATAATTAACATAACCATGTAAAATGGAAATCTGGCTGTCCTCAGTGCCTTTGCTAGACTTAATGACAATTCTAAATCCTTGTAATAATTAACGATGACACGAAAGGATGGAATGTTGCATAGCAAAATATGACATTTTGCACTGCAAGTTGAGACTGTACCAGTGAATTCATATCTTGATAGAACAGCAGATGGAGACAACCCCCCAGAAATACTGAGCAGTTTTAATGCCAGGAGCAGTACTACTGCAGACTGATTTTGTACTTACAATTGTAGGTTGAGTAGTTGGAATATAGGAGGTGGTCTGCGGTACCTGGACCAGTTTTATAGGCTGGTTGCTTGTCACACCTGTTGCTATCTGCAGAGACAGCACAGGCAACCTCAGTAGAAGTCTCAGCTTTGACATAAATTCCACCTAGTTGTTATAATTCTTGTATGAAATTTATGCTGGATGTTTTGTGTTAAAAATTTGCATCTTCATGAATTCACAGGTTACTTCTTTGTTAATAAAACAAAATTTGAATTATGAACATGATCAATATATACAGCATGATGTTTCAGGTAGGACATCTATGTGAAAGGAATTTCAGATTTGTGTAACTGAAATATTCCCTGGCTAAAGTTTTAGATAACTGATCTTCTCCCATCCCCTATTTCCCCAGTAATACAAAGGTTGTGCTGCCACAAACAATGCATGTGAACATCGACTGAGCCAGAGTTTAACTTATTTCACCAAAGCATTCAGGTAGAACAGCAGTTCCTTTTTCCTCTTCAAATCTGTTTCCCAAGTTACTCCCTTAGATGACATGTCAAGCCCAGAGATCTAACACCAGACAGTAGCAAAAGTGTCAAGAAATGAACACAGCTCTCTAGTTTACTACACTTCCAAATTCTATAGGACTATCTCAATGAGACATCATGCTGGAATCACAATACTACAAAATTAGTTTGCTTTTAATATTTTAAAATACAACAAGGCTCCTACTGATGTGGGGATCATGTGTAAGGGTTTGAAGGATAAGCCCCCCCAAATAAAATTTTTCATTTAATAAATCTTGCAAGGGCAGAAGAAAAACGATGCTGAAATTGCTAATAGTCAAGCCCTACCTATAAAGCAGAATCTTCTCTATAAACATTTTCTATATATGCAATGATAAGTCCCTTTTATTAGAGCATTAGCTCATCCTTGCCTACTGAATACTATCAGAGTAGACGCTATGGAGGATTTCGTAACTGCAGATCCAGGTGAACTGTTGTATCAGTGTTATGGAACATGGTGGTACCCTAGTGGCAGTCTGTTGTGATAAAGTAAGTTGATTTGAATGCAGGTCTTGAGCTTGGCCTCTGAACCCCCAGGCAAGAAGGGCTTGGAAGTGCTGCAGTCAGTATTGCTTATCAGAAGGCAACTTGTATCGAAAGATCCAGACCAGAAGCTACACTGATGGGTCCTGGAGAGAGAGAGAGAAAGAGGTCCAGTCCCCTTTGGCTGGAAGGATGAGTCAAGGCAACACAAGGTTTTATTGGGAATGAGTGAAGGGGAAGGGCTGACAGGAAGAGATTTTTTTTTTTTTTGCCAAGATGAAGGAAGAAAAAACCAACAACAACTCCCTATCTCACTCCCCAGATCTCACACTTCGATATATGCAAATCATAATAAATTCCTGGCTGATCCAAGGAAGCCTTTAGGGGTAGGTTTCAGAGAATTCTTACTTATTGTTTTTATTAGAATTTACCACATTGATACTCACTGTAACACTCTCTTTGCTTTTATCAGCTGAACCTTCCTTTTCCTTAGGGGTGCTGGCTGTTTCCGTGGGTGTGGGCTGCACACTTGAACTGGGCTGGGATGATTTATTTAATGTTTCTGTGCTAATTTCAGTATCTGTTTCTTGCTGTGTTGCAGTAGCTAGAAGAAAGGAAAAAAAGAGAATGTAGGCACTACTTGTGTACCAGCCCAGAGTCAACTCTTCACAGGCACATCTTCCCCCCATGCAAACAAAGAACACCGAGTCACTCTGCATTGCACCCACCTGGGCCCCTCAGCTGAGAAACCAGCAACCCAGCCCAAGATTACCTGACTGTGTGCAGGACTTCATGTGCTCAGGCCAGTGAGCTTGTTGGCAGGGATAGTCACAGTAGCTGGTATTCCAACAGCAATAAAAAATGGCCTCTTTCTTGCAGTTAGCACACCACTGCTTCTTTTTAGTTTCATCCACTGCTTGCTGCTTTTCCAGTTCCAGCTGCTTCTTCACCTCAGCAATCAAACGGTCTCGTTCTTGTTCTAGACTCTGGCGCATTTCAGCCATTGTCAGTTCTACTCAAAATGCAAAGGAAGGTGAGGTTTGCATTTTCTGCCCCCCAACAGGTGCAGAACAACAGTTTTCATGAGTTTGAAGACTACATGAAATTAAAACTAAAAAAAAAATAATCAAAATATTCCCCGAGTTTGGCCATCTCTGCTTAAAGGACACTTGATCACTCAGTTGCAACCTTCTTCCCACAGTCAGTGCATTAAATAAGGATAATTAAGAGGAATCACATTTTAATCGTGTTTTCATTTCCTGTCCATATGGTTGAGTGAACATAGAGGTGAAAATTCCCTCCTAGGAAGAATATTCTTTTATCTGCTTAAGGTGGTATTTTGAAGGTTGAATCAAGGTTGACTATTCACTTAAAATAAATACGTGCACCAACTGCTGATCTAGAGGCGCCAAAGATACCAGGGGAAGCAGGTTCCCCCAGTGGTTGTATTAACAGGACCTGGTCCATATGAGAATTACAATGAAGTAATCAGCATAAAATATCTCATGAAGAGGGATTATCCAATGATGCATAAAGAGCTATTCTTTCCTATCAAAAGCTCTCTTTAGCCCAGATTTGTCTCAGAGGGTGAACACCTGTTGTTTACTAGACACAGATAGAAGTAACTTGGAGTACATAATCAAAAGTGCCCACTAATACCAGCACAGGACATTATATAAGGTTTTGTGTCCTTGGACAATCTGTAGTATAAACATTAAGTGCACTGGCAGATTTTTTTGGACTGCATTTTCATACCTAGGTTATGCTTCATTTCTGAGAGTTCCTGTTGGTGTAACCATTGAAGTTTTTCTATCTCAATCCTCAAACGCCGAATCTAAATATTAAACATTTAATAGTTATAATAATAACCAGGGTGCAGTGCATAATGCATTATTATACAGAAAAACATGCTCAGAGCAAAGACCCTGATCATCACTTACATCAAGGCTCCTTTATATTAACATGAGGGCAAGACCACAGTAAACCCCAAACCAAAATCTGAACCAGTCTAAATATTTCTTTCCTGCCCTAAGTAGTACAAGATTGTTTGAAAACAAAAAGCACTTCTATTAAACTTGCTCTTGCTTCCTAGAAAATGAATAAAGTCTCAAATTTCTCTGACTGGAATGAAAAACTTACTCCTCAGTTTTGCTTGCATTTATTAGCATGACATTTCATTTATTTTACGTTTTTTTTCTCAGCTAGATGAGATTTAGGAAAGCAAGTTTTTAATTTGCTGTGGATTAGGAATTATAAGTGTCATTGCTCAAAATTATCACTTCCTTGTTTTCCTTAAAACAGGCAAACAAGCCATCACACTTCTAACTTTGAGTTTTATTTTATTCACATTCCTACTTAGCTTATATTGCTTAATCTGCCTTTTCCAAGTTTAAAGAAAACAGTTTAAAGAGACTAAGTACTACCTTTAGAGATAATTAAAAGTAATGTATAGCATTTTATTAAAAAATACAAAGCCTACCTCATTTATGATTTTAAACAAGGTTTAAATCCTCAACAGAAGCTTTAAGGATCTGGGCTTGATGCCTTACTGTTCTTGATGCTTATCTTATAGAGGCCATCTGATTTTTTTTCAGTCTCTCTCTACCACTCTAATCATTACTTCTAGAACAGGATAGAAATTAGAATCTCTAGACAGTATTTATAATAGTATTTATAATACTTTGTAGGTATAGTTACATGGTACTTTTATATATATTTAAAAATGCTACTTTGCAACTCTTGCACTAACCTCAGCTATTGTACTTCCGGTAGTATTTTTTGAAAGATCATTATATATTTCAGTCATTGTTCCTTTGATGGCATCCATCATCTAAAAGACAAAATGGGAAAATAAATATTTTATACATATTTTTAATAGATCCCCACTTTCCCTTCCTTCTAGCCACTCTAACGTGTACTCATACTGCTACCAACAATGCCCCATTTCTCTATGTATTTATCTGGGCCTATGTTTAAAGGACTATTTAGAAAGTAGAACACAACACTTTTGATCAGGACTCTGATTTTAAAGCGTCCTGACCTGCTG
>NW_009953486.1:8182045-8240616 GCF_000747805.2 Chaetura pelagica | reverse complement strand
TGCTGAACTGCTTGACCTTCTGCTTCTCCAAGAAATTGCCACCAATATAATATACAAACAACGGAACAAAAGAGTATGACTTTGGGGAAGCAACTCCATGCAAAAAACTGAAGAAAACCCCACAAAAACCCCCATGTGGTTGAGTGATAACCTTGAAAGTTGACAGGTGCTTTTAATGTACTCAACTATCCTTATATAGTATTCACCTTGATTTTTTAAAGAGCTAAGACAGCATGTAAAGCTGATGTCCCATTCCTCACTGTCACTATTATGATACAAATATCACACCATATCTTAACTTCTGTTTTAATACATGATTACACACTAATAACTAATTACCACCTGATGAAGCTATGCAGTGTTTTAAAACCAAACTACATGCATATGTGTAACTGGACACAGATGAAGAAATAGTAATGTTTACTGTAAATATGTGACAGGATACCTACACCTTTAGGAGAAAACACAGAAAATTGTCCAAACCAAAAAAACACATAACTAAGCAGCAGCAGTGGGTAAACATGAGAAGAAAAGGGTCTAAGGTGTCTGAGCAGCTGAAGCCCATCATATCCACACTCTGGCTTGGAACAGCAATGCTCAGCCAGCTCTAAAAAGATGGTTGAGCATTTTGATCAAAATGTAGCAGTTCCTACATAGTATGGTAGAATGAATTTGCAACATTTGATAACCTTTATTTAAAGTTATTTCCAGAATTTGAAATGTCACAAATGTGAAAGTTCACCTCAAAATAAAATGTCAAGACAACCTTGCTGAAGAACTTACTTTGCTAGTGTATTTAGCAATATCTGCAGCCACATCAGCTGAAGCTGTTGCAATTGGCAAATCTGTATTAACAGAGGAAGAAAGTGTGCTTGCAGATCCAGAGCTGGTAACCATAGAAATAGGCTGAGTACTTGTAACCAAGGTGATAGTGGATGTGGAAGTGCTCTGGGTGATCTCTTTTTGCTGCACAGCTAAGGAAAGAGAACGTACAGCAGATAAATCACAAACAATTATGAAAATACGCAAACTTCTAACTTAGATATCTAACTTCAATGTGTGCATCTAACAATTTCAAAGACAGTATTTACACAGTGGTCCCACTTAAGCAATTAATTATACAGTGCCCAGCCACTGAACTTGTATATAATTGTAAGGTAATGAAGCCAATGTATCTTTGAGACATTATTTTAGACTGGCCAATGCAAAAGTCTCCCTCAGACCTGTATTCCTCCCATTTGGGGACTTTTCCTTCCCACTTCCTAGGAGTTCACTTTCTAACCTCTCAATTTGGAGAACTCCCAAATAATACCATCCATATCCAACAAGTTTGACTTTGAAATATTCATTTGCCATAATTTTGAAACATATTCCTGAATTTATTTCTTTATTTTGCTTTGAAACAAGGTTTATTATGCTGCTGTTGAAGAAAGCCTACTTGAGTAATACTTCCTGGTGTTATTCCCATTTTCTTGTTATTAATGCTACTAATTATTATTAGTGTTGCCACATGTTTAATATAGACATATCCATGTCAATATTAGCCTTTGTTGGCTGCAGAGCAAGGAATGCAATATTAAATTTACTTATTATAGCAAAAAAGTTATTCACAGTGTTAACTCAAACAGAATAAGGAAAATTTTCAGTCAATAGTTTGAGTAATCTTAAACAGTGGGTAATGAAAAAGTGAGAGTACAAATCAGAATCCAGAGACCCTCACCCTTTTTATCCCTAAAGACTTATCTGCCTTAAATATGTATTTAAAAACACACAGGTGTTTTTTAAGGACAATAATTTTCAATCTGTTTTTAATAGTTCATGTTATTATAAAAGATGTCTTCACTGCCAATATCCTCAAAACAGGAATCTCTAAAATAAAAAGTTAAGTTTATGTACTATATTTTTGCTTATACCAATTCAGCATATAAGAATTCATGGTTTTCATGGGGTACATTTCTAGAATATATTATTTAAGATGGAACATTGCTATGATGTGCTCAATAGTAAACATACTGATAAAACAAACTCAGGGGCTGAACTCCAAATGTACTATTAAGCTCTTACTGTGATTCTGCTACAAATAAGACTTCACTATTTATTTTTCTCACTGATTAGTACTGTACCAAACTTGTGCAGTCTTCAAGTAAAAAGATACTGCCTCTTTAGCACTTCTTATAGAAAGCAGTCATTAAAGCAGTTTGGGACCAGAGGAATTTGCCCCATTACCTAAACCTCACTCCTGTATGAAATTAGTGGGTTGCCTGCAGTGTTAGCAGAATGGACAACATCTATTCATCAGGCACACCAGTGAACATATCAGTTTATTATCTTGACATAACAAATGAAGCTAGATTTACATAAAGTTGCTGTTCTGTGAAGTGAAGCATGGGCTTCGGTTACCTTGAGCCTACTACTGGTGAAACCTCCAGCAAAGGGATGTTAAGGAAATGGTTTTGAAAACATTCTAAAATGCTGTGGCTGTTTGCTTAGTGAACTAGCAAGTCTTGTTAAAGAGTTAAGCAACAGGGATTTCAAAGACAAATGTAGCCTGAGTAATTTAATTGTTGTCAAATTATACTCTATGAAAAAACATACAGATCAGCTTCTTGTCAGATAAAACTGGATCCAGTTTGTAGATACTGAGGAGTCAGTGGTAATCATCCAAGTAGAATAGTTAACGGTTTTATCATCTAATCCAGAAAATCATTCAGTTCAGTTCACTCTCCCAAATCTGTGGTGGCTAAGAATGGCAAAAAATATTTATACAGATACACAAACTTTTTTCATTAGAATAAGGAGACATTACTCTAAATACACATGAGAAAGAGCAGGTATGGTGAGAGTAAGTTGTTGTATTTTGAAGTCACTTATCAGAGTAAAACCATACTTTAAGATTTTGTTTATATGGAAGAACTCGTGGTTAGGCAGCCTTGGAGCACTGAGATCACTACTGGGAAATTATGGTATCACAGGCAGATTGAGTTACAAAGTGTATACCTTTAACTGCTTGTCTTGTCTGATATCTTGTCCCTTGAGAGGACTGGGCTTGCTGTGACTGAGACTGCTGGCTCTGCTGCTGTTGCTGCTGTCTCTGCACCTTCTGCATGTGCCATTTCTGAGAAGATGTCTGAAATTTATTTGAAGAATTCCACACCACACGCTGCACGGCAGGGGCAGGTTCCTTAGGCAGCAGAGGCCTCTGCTTTTTCACAGGGCTGGCAGTTGCTGCAGATGGAGCATTAACAGTAGAAGAAGCACCAGTAGTTGCTGTCACACCAGCTGGTGGAGTCTGGGCTGCAGAGCGGGTAAGTACTGGAGTTTCAGGTAGAGGCTGGGTGCTTGCACTCGAGGAAGGTGGAGCTTTACCTACAAATAAACAAACATAAAATGTAATGCCAACTCTTCACCAACATACCTGATTCATATTTTTAATCTAATTTTTCTAAGAGCCACATTCACTTTTCAGTCTCCTTTACATTCTTTTCCTCAATGGTGACTGATATTCTACAAGCAAGCTCATTCTGTTATTCCAAGTAAACTCATTTCAGCATAGTTGAAGTTGGTGACCATTCAGAAGTACTAGCCATTATGCAAAACAAAACACAAAACCCAGAAAACTAGCCTAACCTCCTTTGGCAGAGATGGGAGAAATTAGCATTTGTCAACATGTTTCTAGGTTACCATTTACACCTGTCCCCTCAGTTCATTTCTGGATAAAAGTACATTCAAAAGGAACAAGGCTGAACAATAACTGAAGGAATAGCATATTAAAATCTTAGTAATGAAAGGTGAAATGTATTTAAGATATCTATGTTTACTCAAAAACCCTCCAGAGTTCATGGTTGACTGTTTCACATATCAGATCAGTTTAGGAACTGACCAGGAAAATCATGTCTAAAAGAGAAGGCTGCTGCACTGACAGGCATTTTAATATTTCTTAGTCACAAGTAAATGTAGGGGCCTTGAAATCATGGATAGGCCACATCTTGTATATAGAATATATTAATATAAGTCTGTATGTGTGAATATTTAAATCTACTTTCAATTTCACTCTGTATTATTCTTTTGCCTCTGTATCACAGTAACATGTTCCGATTGCTTATTATTTCAACCATCACTGCACTTTAGGCTACTAGTAATACATGAATCAGTGGTTTTGAAATTCATAAAGCTGACTTGTTTAATACATTTTTAAATAGAACAAGCATCACTCACTGTAAGCACCCCCAAGATTTCAATTCTGTTTTTAGTTTATAAGCCTATTTTCTTGATTACCTCATAAAAACATCCATTAAATTTGGTTTTAAGAGTCCAATTCAGAAGCATTAAGCTGTCTTCCAAAGTATGCTTAGTAAATTGATTGAAAACATCGTTTTAAATAAAATGACTGTGCCAAAATGTTATGAAATATAGACAAGAAGATAAAGTTATATGAAAAAAAATATTTTTCAATCTATGTATTTAAATCTGGTTCTCTATTTTGTTTTATCAAAAGGTTAACATGCAGAGCAAGCTAAGCAAAAGCACTTCATAACTGAGATACTGTTTCTCTTTGTTGCTAAGAGGGGAACACAATCTCAGCGACTCTAAGTGTGATTTACCTGTTATTTTGATTAGTACTGAGAGCATTTACATTGAATTTAATGGGACTTCATGCAATTTGTATGTTTGGCAAGTCCAAATTTCTTCTATATCTGTGATTTTGGGAGGTCTATGGCATTCAACTGGAAGTCAAAAATTCCAAAATAAATTCTAAATTCGTTACAGAACAAATGGCACAGATATTCATAGTTCTATATTGCTGAAAAGAAAGTCAATTAAACAAATTTCATTTAAACCAGAAAATATAGTTGGGACTGACAGCTTCTTTCACAGTCAAAAAGAATGAAAAATAATCCAAAATTTGTTTTAGCACATCTTAAAGCAAATGCAAAGTTAACAGATCTGCCTTCAATAAAAGGCTATAGGTACAGAAGACAAAAAAAGGAAAAAATATCCTACCATCTTGTTTAGAAGGAGGTTCTTTAGATTCTTTCTTGGTTTTCCTTCCTTCACGGCCACAATGTTCATCTCCTAGATCGATGACAAGTTCACTCTCAGAATCAGAGTCCAGTCCTAGATGCACAGTTGGAGAGTCTGTTTCATCTTTCCCCCTCAGTTTCTCTTTTGCAGGATGCTGTAAACTTTTTCCCTTCTCAGAAAATTCTTTTTCAGTGTCTGTAATTGCCTTTTCTTTTAGCAGGTCATCTGTTTTTTCCACTTCTGGACTTGTGCTTTTAAGGTCCTCCTTGTCTTCATTCTGTGCTGGGAGCTTAGGTTTTTTTTTCAAGCTTAATGATTCTTTGTCGCTTCTTGCACCCTCCTTGTCTTCTCCATCTTCTTGATCGTTCTTTGATTTCTGATCCTCATCACTATATTCACTGTCACTGGTATCGGATTTTTCAGACTCTTCAGAGTCACTGTGCTCTACTGCAGTATAAACAGCTTCAGATATTTCATTTATTCCTAATTGTGGGGAGGAAAGCACATTCCATGCTGACATCAGACTGACTGACATTACAAAAGAAATACTCTATATACTGGAACAAAGTGTATATATGCCATTATCTTAATTGCAAGCCTTTAAGCTATAAACACTTCCCTTAGTACCCTATCTCAATACCAGAGAAAGAATTACCTTCCACATATTTCAAGTCATATTTTTATTTCTTTCAGTGGCCTTCCTTTTTCTACTACCTGCAAGCTGTAGCTTGGGTTAACTTAGGACCAATGCTGGCAAATACAAAGAGGAATTACTTTTATCCAAAAGACACCACCTTAAAATCACTGTTCATCTGATTAAAGTTACCTGCATGCATGTTTGCAGAGTCAGTTTTAGACTGTTTAGTCTTGCAAGAATAATTTTTTTTGTGCCTAAAAAGTCTTCAAAAGTGCTAGACACCACTAATGTTTTTAACAGCATTCAGCTCCTGCCTGACTGGATATATATTAATTTGTGCAACTGACATAGGTTAGGTACAGTTCCATTTTTTTCCATTTACAAAGCAAGCACTAAGACTATAATTCTGTCATACTCCCTACATCAGAACGATACAAAAAAAGATTAAAAATCCAAGGCTTTTTGACAAAAATTTGAAACATCAGGTCTCACTGTTATTTTAAATTCAACTAGTTCAGTGCATTTTACTTGCTCAAAAGAGTTTAAATGTTCTATACACTTTTGTTTAAGTGTTTAACTATTCAGAAACTTCTTTTAAACTCCAATTCAAAATTTCCTCAAGTGTGTCCTTCAGATGCCCAGTGTATTCTTGAGATACACTTACCAAGTTGTGCTTTACAACTCTCTATTGTCTTGTCAAGATTAAGCTGGAACCTACTACGTATCTGTCGTTTTGGTGAAATCAGTTGCACAGGAGTGCTCTGCTGTTGGACTGACTCACTCAGCTCTTTCAGATCCATCTCAGCTTTGCTACGATCTAGAAGAAGAAAAAGGAACTAAGGAAAATATTTTACTAAAAGAGTTCACCATCCACATAAGACAACTTCTACTGAGTAACAATGCAACCTGAAACATGCTTCATTTCTTTTATAATTATGGGCTAAATTATAATTCTAAAATGACTTGAAGTGGCACAATGTGCGTTTGTGCTTTGTGTATTTCACTGCACAGCAGTTCAAGATGTCACAGTATTGCTTTATTTTACAAGACATTTTTTGTTAATGTAAAACTCAGAGAAAAGAGTAATAAATACAAAAAGCTGGGCCAGCGAGTCCTCTGACCAGACACTCTTTATAAGTCTGAACTTAATATCCAGGTACATTCCACATATAAAATGTAAAAGCCACAGTATATAATGACTCAACCTCAGCAGTACAGTTGTCTTAATCAGGCTTGGCCACTATCTCCTATCTGGTTGCAAAGAAAATTTATATTAAAGAAAGAGCAAGTACAGAAGAAACCATTCAAGTATTCGTGCAGTTTTTGTTTACTGCTAAAACAGCAGTTCTCATCTCTTCCTAGAGTGAAACAGCAACTTGTGCGGTGCAATCCAAGTCAAATATACAGGTTATAATTTGGATTATCCTGGCTTGTAATATATATGCATTCTAACATACACAAAACCAGTCTAGATAACACTCATCATCCTTTCTAGACTCAGTGAAATGGTCATAAATATAATACTGAATTTCACACTCCTCGTGTCACACTCATACTGGAGGAGACTAAACATAACACAAACTCTTATCATTTTCAGTGAAGCATAAATTTTGAAAACAAAAATGAAGATTTTAAGCCACTTAAGTACTCTGGAAAAATGTGTTCCTTGTAGTAGAAAGGTTTACTGAATCAAGTTTCTTTTTCCTGCACTAACTACATCAGCCAATCCACACTAATTCCACAGCAGTACTAGTTATATCACCCTTAGCACAGAATTTGA
The DNA here is from genome assembly GCF_000747805.2 of Chaetura pelagica. NCBI lineage: Eukaryota > Metazoa > Chordata > Aves > Apodiformes > Apodidae > Chaetura > Chaetura pelagica. The sequence goes on along the minus strand of NW_009953486.1, from coordinate 8,233,177 downwards.
TTCCAGGCCTTCACAGCCTTAGTTAACTACACAGCAGGATACAAATGTAGGAAAAAGTGGAGAATGGAGGAAGATGAAGACGAGACACTATAATAGATCCCTGAGGGAACTCTAAATCTTAATATATAAAAGAAGTCTCAAAATGCATATTTCTCTAATCTACACAGAGGTCTCACTGAGAAGGTCTGGATTTTCTATCAGTCTCATGAATGTCAAGGGATGTAAGGGCAGGCAAGAAGACTGCAGAGAAATCTTCAAGTGCTCATCTCCAAAGCCTTTACCTTTTCTCATTACCATTCTGAAAATTCTCACTCCTTACTGGGTTGAACTTGTTCTGTCTTTTCTGCCTCTGTTACCCAAGGACAGGTCCTATCTGGATATCCGGTCCTATACTATCCTATCCTATACTGTCCTATATACGCTTTTTTAACCCAAGCAATCTGTGTATATCTTGGTCATTCACACTTCCATTTTTCAACTTAGCCAGTCAGGCAGTAGCAACAGATGCCTCATTTTCAGTAGTTTTCATAATTGCTGAACTGGAGAATGATCAGAGACCTCCTAGTACTCTGCTCAAGGTACTTTAATGTCTTTATTTACTGGACTTTCCCTTCTGTTTTTTCAGAGAGAAATCCTGTTCACGTAATGTATGACAAAGAGACACAAGTAGTCATATCTGAAAACCAGAGTATTCAAATTAATCTATGTCTGCCACAGCTGACACAAATGAGGAAAGGTTGCCATTTTCATTCCTAGCATTGAAGAGTATATTTAACAAAGGAAACTACCCTAGAGCTGAAAAAACAAATGATACTCACATGAAAGCATGCTAACTGTTCTTTTATGGTATTGCTCATGGACCATAACATTGGATTTATTCTAAATACTCTGCTCCAGCTAATGTCACCCATCTATGGCTCAAACTACTGCAGCATTATGAATTTCCTCACATTTTTCCAAATACACTGTCACCTCATATAAGACAAGAAACAGCTGCAGTGCAACAGAAAAATTAATGATATGGTTATGTCCACACATACAGCACACCAGCATACTTATGAGCTTGTATCTGGAATAAGAATACCTGTAACTCACTGGAAACATGAATTAATAACTTGAGTTCAAACCTTCCTGAAGCATTTGGCTAACAGCAAGGGGCAGAATCCTGTTTCTCCATATATGCCATGTAGAGATAAAATGGAACCGAATCTGAAACTTACAGGAACAAAGCATAACTGACTTACATCCAGTTGGCTTTCAGAACAATTTTACCAACTTCTAACTTCCCTACTCATCTTTCAAAATTCCAGAATTCCAAAATTTACTAATTTAAAGCCCTTCATTCATTTAAATCCACATACAAGCAAGTTTGTTCATATTATGTTGCACTGGCACCACTGTAATTTCCATTCAGCTGTAACAGTATTAGATTTGCAAAGGTCAAGACTAACCAAGATTAAGATTCAGAATGCTTCCTGGAGTGGAGGTCCTTTCTTGCTTAGAAGAAATTGGTGTTGATGCTTGAGGAGAGAAAGGTTTGGGGCTGCCTGACAAGCTCCCTGCTTGACCTGTTCTTGTTGCTGCTGGAGAAGCTGAAAAAAATAAAAAATTAACAGATTTTAAAATATTCACAATAAAGACATATTCACTGGGACAAAACTGTGAATAAAGCTACAGAAGTTGGGAAAGGATTTTTGTTTAGTAATTTCAACACTGTTATACCTACATTGTAAGTTAAAACTCTGTAATTTTAATTTAATATAGAGAGAAACTAAGGAAATCAATCTGACTGCAGTTAGGCCAAATGTGTGCCTGCTCTCAAAACCTCCTTGCAGTGACAGAAAGTTTCTAGCTTTGAAGATCTGGTTATTTTAGAGTAAGCAACAAATTAGTGAACAAATTCTGACACTCTGAATTGCTATGTTATTTCATGTATATAAATAAGCACAAAAACCCCACCTACCCTACTTTCTAGCTACATTAACAGAGAATTAAAAGTACAAATCTTAGTAAGTTTAATCGGAACAGCTGGAGATCAGTAATCAAATTCCTACAATAAGGTAACAGAATTTTAATTTATATAGTTAAAGCAAAATTCTATGCTCTGAGCCTTTAAAATCTCAATGAATAATATTTCAGAAGCAAACTTAGGCAAACAGCCAAACACTAGAAAGAGAAGCATCTGCAGGCCACTATCTTAAAAAAAGGAATCACATTTGACAGCAAAAGACCAATTTCTATCTATTAAATCTCTGCTTAAAGCTCTGAAAATGCCATTCCTAAACTCATTACTGGACACTTTTTCTTCTGCAGTACTGGCTATATATTTTCAGATTCCTAAATGTCAGAAATACCTACTGTTTCAATAACTGTTTCCAAGTTCTTTTCTACACATCACTCAAAATATAGAACACAGGCATCCAAATAACAGCATCCTTGCCTAAGGACACTGCAGTCATACTACCTGAATTCTTTTTCCAGAGAAAAGTAATTTAATTTACATTTGAATTGAAACACAAAGTTATCAGTAATAGGACAGCTAAGTTTATACAAAAGTTAGCATTTGTAACAATATACAGGTAAAAATGCCAAGCGAGAAACTGAATATTCTAGTTTAACAGTTATGTCCAATGCAGTATTTCTGTGCCCTAGGATAGAGCACAATAATTCCTGAAGGAAAGTTAGAAAAATTCCCCAGAATTGCTATGATAATCAAGAGACCAGAGTAACAGGCCATCACCTGTCATCTTCTTACATATTTATCTGACACAACAGCTTTAATGTGACTTTCCATTAGCATCTCCACTACTATACTGTGCTATAACAAAAGCTCTATATTTTAAGACACAAACCAGTTTATGTATAAAAACTGTACATGCATATATACATTTGAATTTACATATAAAATTGTTTATTTTGACATTTTGCTCTAATGAAAACTTCATGTATTTTAATATATTTAAATTCATAGTTTCTTTGTCATCACTTTAAGATGGACAGGATCATATCACAAGACATTTTTGTACCCAAATTTAGTTGCAAAGCCTAGGCTTTATTGGCTAGAAAGTATGTGATTATAATAAATAAATAAATAGCAGCATTTTTTCTAAAAACTGCAATGTAATTTATTGATTTATTTTTCTACACATAGATATCCTTTCACCAAAACCAACATTTTAAAATACATTAATATACTGCATAATTTTTTTTCAAATAATGAAGAACTTCCTTTATGGATAAAAAAACCACTAAAATAAAGTAATTTGCCTGAGCACCACAAAATCAGCGAGCATTTGGTCTTTGACTACCTTATAAGTACAGGAAGACAAATTCTGTATTCTAGACTCACCTTTCTCTGTATCAACTCTGCCTATGGAACTGCATTTTTATCATATTTCAGCTACTCAGTTGGGAACACTAATAAATTAAGCTCATTACCTTGAAAGAGAGTTATTAAATTTTAAATATTCCTTATAATATTTTTAAAATATTTTTCTTTTTACTTCCACTGTACATTAATTTTTATAGTTACCACTATTTCCTGCCATTTAAACTGAAGGGTTTTGGTAATTTTTCAAGATTATTTACTCCTTCTGAATGCAATAAAAAGGACTTATTTCTTATCTGTAATGCATAAAGTTAAACCCATATTTTTTTCTAAAATTTCCTTATAAAACAAGTCACAATCCAGTTTGTCTTTAAAAAGTACATGGAATAAAAGCACCACATTAACCAAGCACAAAATCCTGTACCCCTCGCCCCCTCTTTTTTTTTTTTTTTTACCTGTATTTTTTTCAATAAAATCCATGGATTCTTCACTGGCACTAAAATGACTGGAAGTTGCTTTCTTCTCTGCCTCCTGTTCAACATCAGATCCAGTGTGAACTGATGAGTTTGTACTCATTGGTGACCGGGGCATATCTGTCAAGGAAATCCTACGACCAGTACTACTGGTCAGCATAGACTTGCTCATTAGGATCTTGGGTGATGCTGTCATATCAAAGTTCAGTTTGATTTTCTCTTGTTTGTCCGTCTTTGCAGTTCCAGCAGTTGGGTTTGCAGGGTCTAATAACATTTGGTATTGATTGTTGGGAGTATATGGTGTCCGGAAAGGTGCGTAATTAAATACTCCAAATTTTCTACGAATGTTATCAACATAAACCTCCATTTCTTGCATTGCACTATTGAAGATGCTTTTAGTCTTTTTCACAGAAAAAGGAATTTCTTTAGACATGAGGTAGCAATTATTTATTGGAACCCAGGCCCTATAGATAAAACAGGAAAATAAAAGGTAAGTACATTTCACACTAGGAACTTCTGCACACATATGAATTTATTATAGCCTAACCATAAAGATGCACACCTCAGATCATTTCAAAAGACCATCTCTACCTTCTTCTTTCAATAGTTCAGTACTTAGTTTTGGTAAGTGAGTAAACTGCATGTCTTAAGTTTATCACAGTAACCCATAAAACATGTATAAACACCAGTCAAATACGGCAGAATATTCCTCATTAGAGTAGTCTATATAACTGTAAGATGACCATTCCATAACAATCTTTCCATCTGTCATGATTATCAAAACACATAAAAAGCAGGTCAGGAGAAAAATGACTTCACAAAACACTTGCTTAAAAACCTAGTGTTCTATTTCACATGCCATGTCAGGGTGATCAAACCCCTCAAAGCCAGAAAAAGTTGTATCAGTAAGTATTGGACAGATTTTAATTACCAAGAAATAACGCTGACTAAAACAAATTATTTCATGGTCCTATAAAGGTTTTTTTACAGTACATGTTTTTGAAACTGTGTAGATTTATATTTGCAATGAATTACCAATCAGGTCCAGAAAACTTACTGCCTTTCAGAGCAAAACTGACATTTTCAACACAGGTTGTCTTTTTTTTTTTTAATCTACAATTGTGTGTCAACTCCCATAGTGTTTAAACAACATAACTTTATTGGCTTCTTCCACCATTAAGAAATACAGTTCTCTCCAGTGCAAAAGGAATTAATGGGCACACTCACTGAGATTACCCATGGTTTAATCTTACAAACAGAACTTATATTTTATAGATATAATTTAAGGAACTAAAATTGTATGTGCTACAGTATTATACAGTTTATTAGGGTCATGGTTCAAAAGACAGGATCCAAAAACTCAAATACCACAAAGTTACAACCAGAATTTTATAAGTACAGCCAAAGACATCCTTTGGTTAAATTCCCACCTGTCATGTTGGCCAAAGAAACGGGCATCAACTTGCCCATCTTTATCCCTCAGTGCTTTAGCAGGCCAGAATGGAAAGCCTTTGAGTTTAGCCCAGACCAAAGGATGAGGATTGCTCTAGAGGAAGAGGCAAAATACACAGTAAGAAATACAAGCAGTATTACCTTTAAATCCAATAAACAAGAAGACTATTTCTTTAAATTGTATGTATTACTTAGATTCAACATGCACAGGGCACTTGCCAAATACAAGATTCCATTTTACTATATACTTGATATAGACATAATAAATCCTGAGAATAAAATAATTTAAAAAACCTAAAACCTTAAGTATTTCAACTAAACACATAATAATTGCAATTTTTTATTAGGTTTTTTTTTTATTAGTCAACGCCAAATATATAGCATAACCTAAGTTAGGCTAGGGCCAGTCTTTCAAATTCTGTATCACTTAAATCCAAGAGAGAACTTGATGGATTATACACTTCTACGTAAGAATCTTAAGAAGTCTCCCCATGTTTGTTGCAGTAATAAACAAAGACAGAAAACAGCCTATTAATAGGTGATGAGGGAAAAATCAAGTCTAAACTCTCAGATGTACTCCAGCAGAAAGAGACATGGACATTTCAGAAACCTTACTGTTAGTGCCAGTACCACATGCAAGCACAGGTGACCCATGAGCAGATAGATTATATCTGAGGATAGAGAAGTTGTGAAGTTTACTCTTCTTTCTGACTGAACCAATCCTTTTATGAAAGCATGCAATCTTGCAGCTAAACATCTTGAGGCAGTCTGACTCCACAAACAGCATGACGGGCAAGCACAGGCTACTTGGTAAACTACAGCAGCCTTCCCTGACTCAGTAACCACCACATGTTTAAAACAATGGGGGGTGTGGTGTAACAAGCAAAAGTCAAATGAGAACTGCTAATTTAATGCATTAACTAGACTACCAAGCTCCTTAACTTACACAAGGCTCACAAAACCAATTTTCTCTTTTTTGGCAAGCAGCTAAGTAACATTCCGGACACACTTCAATTTCATTCATCTGAAAATAAAAAAGTAAATAATTACTGGGGAGCTTAAACAGAGACCAAAGTGTGATCACTATTATTATGTCAGCCTTTCTAGTTTGATAGCATCATTTTCCCACAAATTTCTGGTCATAAATCAAAATTAACTTCTGTGAAATCAACACTGTTTTAACAGACACCCATCTTTTATACCCCTGCAAGGTATGCAATCCAGTTTACATCTTTTACATCCCTCTTGACATCACATACTACTGTTATTTACTCCAGTAAAAAAAAAAAAAAATAAATCCTTTGTTTGACATTGTTTTATTCCAGTGATAAAAAATTATTTCTTTCTTCCAGTGACAAAAATAGAACCTCAACTGTGCATTTAATGTCATATTTTGTGGAGAACCAAAATTAAAATACTTTACTCCTTAGGGTCACATTATATAAACTAGGTAAGATATCAGTCTGAGGTTACACATAGATTCTGAGAATTTTTCTTAATAGAATAAAATGTGAGAATCATGGAAATCACTGTGTCAACCCAGGGATGGAGAAAGCACTTCCATAAATATAAAGGGTCAGATCACTAGATAATTCATATTGATGAAATATTGTTCAAATACATAGCATTTAAAATAGCAAGCTTTTGTAATGCTGAACATTACGGATTGGCACAGAAACAAAATCAGTGCAAATGATCAATTAAGAATGCAGACATTTTTACATTTATTCATGGGAATTTCATATTGCTACTCCAAAAGAACCACAGGAAGTGCAGCCATGAATCAGAAAATGTGGGTCTCTTTTCCAACTCCAAACACTCATTCAGAACACAGGTGTCTTTGTGCAGAATCCCTATGTCCACTTTCTTCTCTTCCCTCCCCACCCAAGTCTTAATTATAGATAACAAATATCCTAATGGAAGAGACATTAGCAATGTCCTTGTCAAAAATCATTCTGTAGGCCATGGGTAAACACGTAAACATAAGCAAGCCTACCAAAATTAGAGTTATGCAATGCACTTTAGAAAAAACACATTATTTCACTCAAAATATATGAAATAGAACACTTTCAAAATACAGGACAATTAAGTTAACTGGGGCACACATACCTCATGCTCACAGATTTTGATTATGACTTTTGCTGTTTGTGTCAATTTGTGATTTCCTGAGGAAACAATGAAATGCTTTAACCAAGAAAATTGTTATGCGACCATTATTATAAAACAAACAAGTTTTTGGATTTAAAAGTTAACATTAAAGACAAAACATCTAAAGAGACTATGTGAAACACATGAGTATGAACTACTGGTTTCAAAAAGCAGAAGGAAGGCACAACTCTTCTCAATGTAACACAGAAACAAACTATTTTATGATTCCAACTTAATTGAATTTTTTTTAGGGTAGAATGAACAAGTGACAGCACAGGCTGCATTTGATCCTACAGTCTAATGTCTGACAGTTGTTAAGAAAATATAAATCTGTAGACACTGTGGTCATTAACAGGTAGACACTTTGAGCATTTGCCCACTAAAAGTCTATAATTGCTCTGTGACTTAAACTCTTTCAAAGTTTCATCTTAGGACATTAGTAGGTATTGCTGCTCACCCCCATTGTAAATAATGCAGTTGTGCAAAATCCATTTGGCATCAGCCAAAAATGCTTCAGTGCAACCATACATTTTCTTTTTAACATTCTGTAGAGAAAAAAATAAGAACATATCAGGAAACAGAAATGAGTAAAAAGTGACAGCTTCTTCCTGAACATTATTGCCTATCAGTCATACAATTAATACAACTATTTATTTACTGTAATACTTATGATTCTAAATACTTAAGAATCTGTCAAATTCAGGTTGTCTTTTGACTGCGCTGAAAATGTATGAAGTATCTATATTAACACTAAATAATGAATTATTTAGATCAGCATCTTCAGTATTTCCAAAAAAAAGCGTTCAATTCCTCAAAGTGTTACATTTAATGTCTTTTCAGAAAACTAAGGCCCTGTTTTCTTCTACAGACATATTATCACTCCACAGCATTTATTTTTTTTTATAAGACCCAGAGAAAATTACTGGTCACACTACATAAGGCAGTTATGTTTGATATTCCAGACTATCCACTGGGTAAAATAATTCAACTAGATAAAAGAAGTCACATGGATTTGTTACACCTTTATACAATTAAGATTTCAACTTCCACGTAAGGACGCGGAGAATGAAAACTTGCTGTCTCTTCCCCAGGTCCCAGCAGATCAAAGGTCTGCAGTGCTTCACTCTTCATTAAGCAGTGGAGAATGGAGAACTACTTCATTATTGGAAACTTTAAAATTATTATTTAAGTTAGAATGGAAGTCCCATTATCCACCTCCTGACTGTTACTTTTATCTTCCATGCCTCAGGTGCAGTGGAGACTACAGTTTTTGTTGATGATCAGTAAAACCAGTCTGGAATGACCCCCGGATATACAACTCAAATGGTTCCAAATTAATGGACCAGTGATCTATTAATAGCTTGCAAACATGATGACCAAATGCAAACTCTGGTTAATGAAGTCTCCCAACAGGATCATTCCCAGAATTAGATTAATTTATACAGGAGGAAGTTAACAGTGTAAGCCTGTCTTTCTCATCCTGTTTTTCCTGAGCACCTGTTACCAGTTCAGGCAAAACAGTGGACTTGTTTAGTTGGCTTATGACTTTTTTGTGCTGTAACTGAACTGGCATTTATAATAACAAAAACAAACAAAAAGCTTGAAAACTATTTCAAGTAACTGCCTCCCTCTTCCACCAAACACTCCAGATAATTTCATTATAGCAATCAAACTCAAGGACTCTTCCTCCCTTAGCTTCACACAAACCTTCTCTAAGGTACAAAGGTCCATTGGATGAAAGATATATTCTGCATAATCTGGGTGTTGATCCAGTGAGACTGGCTTTTGAAATGGCTCTGTCTGTTAGCAAAGAAAACAAAAAAGTTAAATCACACTGCTTATTAATACTGAACAGTCTCATCAATGACACAAGACCCATTCTGTTCCTAATGCCACTTCCAAATGTAACGACAAAATAAGAACATTTCTTAAAGATAATTATAACATTTTATGAATAAAGTATTGGCAGAACAAGAGGAACTACAAAGTCTCATTTAACTGTTTTCGTATGTTGGAAGTAAGGCATTGCAAAAGTTAGGGTTTTGTAAAATGCATTGCTATTATTTACAGTATGGTTTTTTTGCTGACCAGTATCAGATCAGACTTGACAGATTTTTAGCAGAATAAAGACACCGATTCTCTGATTCACTTGACTCACAAATAACTTTGAGACTATCAATAGAATCATAACTTTCTAAACAATGGTGGCTTGGCAATACAAACACCTTCAAACTTTTATCCATAGGACTCTACATCTGGACACAACCAATAAAGTACTCAGGTACCAAAACAAGTTATTGGTAAAATGCCTGAAGGACAAAAAATTTCAGTAGCATTCATTAAATATTAGCTCTCTAACCACATTTTCAACACACTTTGTCAATTCACTGTAAAACAACTGACACTTTGCTTCTGAAAAGCAGCACTTAAAGCTTCTATGGCTTAATCTAATAGGATAGTATTCACCACTGCAAAAAGATTTCACCACTGTAAAAGGATTCCAAGGGCAAAATCTGTCAGTACTTAAGAGTAGCATTCCCAGTTATTGCCATTATTGTTCTGCTAAAGAACTTATCACAAAGAGACCAGAGCTCCAGAGAAACCATGATTCTGCACATGTGGTTTTCCCAACATGTTTGACTATAACAATGCAGGCACAGAGACACTCTCTCTGCTCCTCTAACTTATGTACAGGAATTAAGCAACAAGAGTTAAGACAACAGTTGGTGATTCATTCACATCATATTTTGATTTACTGTTTTCTTCACACATGAAAACCAGGCAAAACTTGCATGGTGAAGAACAATTGACTGGAATTGTTAAAATTTGGAAGCAAGAACAAGTGTCTGGAAGACTTAAAATTTTGACATATTGGTTTTGAGAAGTGAGTTTAAGTCAGAAACATGGGAGACAGGTACAAGTTGAAGGAAAACCAATTGTACCTCCATTACAAAGTTCATGTTACAGCAGCCTCATATTGCATGGAAGTTAATGGCATGGGTTTTAACTGCGCTGAGGAAAATTTCTTCAGCATTTTAGAAGTATATGATAGAATTAAATTTTGTGGTAAGAGCAACTTCTACTAACAGATAGAAGCTATGTTTTCAACACGTATAGTCAATAATATAACAGTGTCTGTCTGCCCATATAATTATAGTGTTAAGTAATCATGTCACTCCATTCTCCTTGTACCTCATAGACAGTATTGTCTACTTTTAGAGAGTAAGAAATCACCATGTCCCACTGGACAGCCACTTTATATTTTCCTATACCTACTGAAACTACATCCAGAAGTTACATCAAGACACTACATTTTGAATGCACTTCAAAACAGTATTTACAGCCTAAACTCATGTCTGTATTAGACAGATGGCAGACAGCATAGAAGCTGTCACATACAATCTGATAAAATAAACTGGGTTCATCATCACCAAAAGGAAGTAAAACCCAGGATTATGACAAATAAGCACTGAAAGATATAAATAAATCTTCCTTACCCCTGGCTGTTTCATTTTCTGTAGTGCAAACTTCAGTAAATACGATAGCTGTTCAATGGTGAGCATTGTCATAGCTTTACTCTGTGTTTCTATGCATTCTGCAACTGTGATTTTCTAGAAGTTGAGATTAAAAAATATTCTGTCAGCAAACATTTCTAGGTAAATTCTTCTCCACTAAAACACTCCAGCATCCAAATGGAAGATAATAACTATCTTATAAGAAACAAAGCTTTTCTAATGACACAGTGCAAGTACTTTAGATGCTGGTTTTAAGTAGAAAAAAAAAGAGAAAAGACCAGAAAATTATCCATCATCTTCAAGATCAAGCAAAGTGAATGTGTGAATACATAAAATTCCCAAATGCAATGCAGGTTCACAGCAATGCGAATGAATAGGGTCATCATCTGGGCTCTAATAAAATAAGAGATCAAAGAAAAACACGTGATCATCTGATAAACCAATTTACTTTCATTACAGATACTTTGATGCTAAGTATTTTCTCCTCAGGAATCACTGGATAGGAATGACTGAATTCTTTCTCAAACCTGCAGAAAAAAATAGTCATAAAATGCCCACTTGTTTATGTAGACCCTACAGTGTAATTTTTTTCTGCATTGAAGAAGCACAAGTTAAACTAGACAGAATTGCAGAATGTTTTCAGAACTAGAGGTGCCTGATGAAGAGATCACTCTTGGAAATGATGGGTTCTCTAGAGACAGAAACATAAAGGAAGTTGAAGACTTGTGGTAAGAGCACAAACACCATCCAAGTATACGCAAAGAAAAAGTGGTGAAGCAGCAATAGATGCCTTGTGTTCTGTGCAATTTTCTGGTACTTCTACCAAGAAGCAATATATGTGTAAGTCAGAAACATTTCAGAATGCAAAAAAGCTGCTTGTATCTCACAAACAAGAAAAATCCACTCCTTATATGAAACTAACCTCACATTCTGGGCAAAACCAATCCCCCTCTGGTTCCGCCGTCAGTTTCAGACACTTAGCATGATAAACCCGAGGACAGAGTTCACAGCAGAGGACTTGGCCTTCCCGATGACAAACCCAGCAATAGAAATCATTCCGTCCATCCTGTGGTACAACATCAACAGGGTCTGTGGTGAGTGGCTGCTTCATATAGTAAAACGGACCATGTCTTAGTTCTGACTGAAATGTAGGCAAGAAAAACAGGTTTGGTTTCAAAACAAATTTGCATTTTTTTAAATAAAAATACTCATCATATATAAGCAAACAGCAGTTTATGGAGCTTTATTAGCATTTATGCAAGCAAAATATCTTATTCATTGCACAAAATCAACCATAAAGAGGTTTACTACTTATTCAGATGACAGATGCCAGCTTACACTCAATACTGAAAACAATTTTTTGTGGCAAGTGAGGGCATCAAGTGCAAGACATGCAATCCAACAAAAGTCAGTAAACACTTTCATCTTCAAGGAAGAAGTGTTGCTATAGAAGCTATTAGGTCCTCTGAACTCAGAATTCCATGCGGTTGTGCAAACTAAATACTGGGATTTTTAGTGGTGGCTAAACTTTGGATAACAAAAGAAGTTAGTCCTGAAACAAGAAGTTGAACACCATGCAAATCTGCCCTAAATTGCAGCAGGTCACAGCTTTGTACAATGAAGCAAGCCAGTGCTGATTTTGATTAATAAGGCAAACTGTAAAGTAGGATGACAAAGGAGAAAATTCACTTCCTGAAGAGCCACCTGAGAGCTACCTGAGTAGGAGCACTGGGAGAGATTTAATCCAACATTTAAATGCATATCAGAATTTAAGACTCACAATATCCACTGGTTTGCCTGCACTAGAAAACAGTGTTAACTTGGTAAGCTGCATGAGCTAGTCTTCCACTTGAGCCCTAGACACAAAGATGACACAGCTGAAGCCAAAACACAAAAAGTGAAAAGCCTAGGATTACTCAAATGGGTCCCCAGATCCCTGAAGTTTCTAAGACTAGCACTGAAGATTTGCTAACATTTACTGAAAAACTACATTCTGTTTATTAATGACAAGGGAACTGAAGTTTTCCGTGTGGTATTAATTATAGGGGTGGTTTGGTGAGGAGCATAAAGGGAAATGACCTGTTGTAGGCAGTTTATTTACTGTGAATTGCTTGATATAAGTAATGTCATGAGCAAATGGTTTTACAACTATCCAAATGCTTGTAGTTTGCCTGAGAACCACTGTGTTTAGTTCTCAGATCATTTTGCACGATTCCTACACAGTTTAGACATCTGCAAGTTCTTAGACCCTTGAGTTCTCAGATGTTCATGTGACTCAGAACAGTGCAAGCCTAGTCATGTTCTATAGCTTTGTATCATCCTGCACAAAATTAGTCACACTGGACATAAATTAATGTCATCAGAAATCACCAGCATGCCAGCTTGATCAGTGTTATTTCTAAAGCTACAAAGGTCTAATTATATGCATTAGGACCTTAATGGTCAAATAAGATGATGCAGAAGTGACAACTCAGCTGAAAATGTTGTATTTCAAACAATACACCAGAAGAGACATCAACTGCAATTATCTAACACTGTATAATATTTTAGGCAAAGAAAGGATGTTACAAACATTCCCAAAGCATTCTGCTACCTAAAATTTCACCCAAATTTTTATCAGTTTTTGGCATTTTCCATTTTCTATTCTACTGACGATACAGCTCATGGTAGCCCATTTCCCTGGTGGGAACAAAGTCAGTCTTATTTTCTGTTCTTTCTCTGTACATATATTTAATCATCAAGAAAGACTGGACCAGATGATCATTGAGGTCCCTTTCAAACTGGTGTTCTATAACTTTATGATACAACATGATAAGATTTTCAGAAGGAATGTTCTTTGAGATCCTGTGGAATAAGAGGGACAGCATAAGGCTTTAACTACATTTCAAGTGCATTACTAATACAGTCCTTCAAACAGATACAAAAGCACATGGAAACCCAGAGTGAAGAAAGGGAAGTTGCAATTTGCAGTGAAAAACATGGTTTGTTCACAGCTATATGCACCACAGTTGTGAAACCAAAATCTCAACACTGTATACACAGAGCTGCAGCTATGGGGCATTTCCTTAACAGCAGATAAAGGAAATTACCAGAAGAATGCAATACATATTCTGACTTTGAAGTGGATATAAGCAGTATATCCCCACTAACTTCCTGTGAAACAAAAGATACTGCTTTAAGACAAATATAAAACTTCTGAAACTATTCCACAGAAGTCAGCTCCTAACATCCAAATCAAGCAGAAGTCTACTTTTGCTAGAGCATGAGAGGAATTATTTTTCTGTTCAAGGATGCTTCTATTATCTTATTTTGCCTAAGCCAAGTTCAAGAGCCAAAGTTTCTGAGACTCAAAAAAGACCCAGACTCACAACTAAAGGACTGAAAACTAATTATTCAGCTGCATCAAAGGACCTTTTCACTTGTTCTAATCTGAGTAAAATGTTTTAAAAGTTTTAATTTTAAGTTATAAAAGAGAAGCTTTGTTTTCTCAATTGTTTCACAACTAGCCAATTTAAGTTCAAATAGATGGTAGCTTGGTTTAAAGTCTTTATTAAAGTTATTAAGACCTATAGAATGACAGAAAACTGAAGAAAAAACAGCAGTATTGTAATACTGTTTTGGGGAGAAAAAGATCACTATTTATATCCCGTTTAAATTCATATTGAAGCTAGTAGTAAAATAAGCACACAACTTCAATTCCATTATAACTGTCCAATTAAGTATCAGAAGTTTCAGTTTTAAGCTGTGTTAGCTATATTCTACAATTCCATCATTTTTTGCTTGCATTTCAACACTTTAAATACCTGTTGGCACCATTCTGAAGATCTGTTAACTGCATCCACACATGTAATATGAAGCTTCATGCAACTATAACTTTAGTAACAGTAGTTTGAAATACCCAAATACTACAAAACCTTGTAATGTATACATTACAGTTAGAGGTTTCTAGTGATGTCAGACCTCAAAATGGACTTAAAGACAATGAGAACCACAGCTATCAGCTGTGTTACACTTGAAACTTAACCTGAGAGCATAACAAGTATCTGTATGCTATGCTCAAAACTGTTCAGCAGCAGCAGAATCTTGGAACAACTCTACTACCATATAGGTAAGTTCTACACCTACTTTACAAACAGTCATCTTCAGGCATGCCCATTTCAAATTTGACATGCAAATATTAAATCAAAAACAACTTGTAAAAGATAAACAAAATTAAACAGAAAATATTTTCTCACTAGCTTAAAACAAACACAGCAAAGTAAGTCTGATTGCTTTGCTTCATTAGATATACAACTTTACTCTATCCTGCAATATTTCAGGTCTGAGATACCTGGAAAAAAAAGTGATTTACCATGGGAAATGCATCAAGTTCAACAACCGCAATTGTGTTTTCACGTCTATTTTTAAATGCATGAATAATAAAAGTGGAAATTAACACCATAAAGATGCAGTTACAGGGCTTGTAAAATTGTCTCTACACTGCACAGTTAGAAGCTCAGACTTCAGTGGGGCAACCACCTTCATAAATGTCCAGGATGTAGAGGAAATTATACAGCCTTCAGTGAAGCTCAGCAAAATCCAAACTGGCCACATTAAACCAGTGCAAGCATGTGTACACATGCTAGTACTAGACCTCCAAATTGTTCTTAAATTAAATGCACTTGACACTGTAAAACTATTCTCTAGTAAGGCCTGATTTATTCACAGTCTTTCTTCCAGGACAACTGCAGTGATGAGAAATTTCATTTCCTTTCTTAACCAGTGTAATTGTACCAAGATACTGCGTTACTGTCAATACTGTTAAACTAGGAAAAGGAGCTTTAAACATTGAGAATTTAACGCTGTGTTTATATGATCCTGGCAAAATAGGTTGACACACAAAATCACTTTGAAAAATACACATATATGTCATTATTAAATTAGATGAGAAATAATTCCAGTAAGGGTAAAAGCAACTATTATCGTTTTCCCTGTTACTACTATATTCCTTCTTAGAACTTTTGTTCAAAATTGTATTTATTGATTATACATCATATTAGCTTTATGAAACCAAAAACCAGGACACGGTTTGTACTTCTCATACAGATATAAAACAAAAATAACACTCAAATCCAATTTATAATGTGAACTCCTACACCCACTGCATTCAAAAATTAATATCCACTTCTTACAGTACAAACCCACAGTTTCCTAAAGAGGAGAGAGCTCCTGTTCAGCTGTCTCTACATCTTTCATTGTTCCATACTCTAGCTTAACATGACCATGACTTCTCTTACCTGCTCTTTATTATTACTGTTCAATAGACCAGGTTTCTTTTTCTTTTTTATAGGACTTGTTGATGCATCTTGTGGTGAGTGGCCATTAGAGGAATGTGGAGGGCTGGGAAACTTCCTTTTTTGTGCTGTGCGTTCGGCAGAGCCAGGATCTGCAACAGATACAAACAATATGATTGAAAAGTACATATAAACAAAAAACATTCAAACAAGGTTATGGTTTGTCATTCATAATTTTTCTTTCTCTTACCCCGTTACTGACAAAACTGACTTGTTAAGCAATGCTATTGCAAAGTGAATTCTCAATAGAGTAATTTAGATTAACATTGGATGTTACCATTTTCCCACAGCATTTTCACCATTCATCTAAAATTTTAGCATATTATGAAGTATAACAACAATTATACTCTGTAGTTTAGCAGAGTGTTATGCTGTAGTCTGATAATAAACACGCTACCTCAAATACTTCATCATTTGTAGGACTTGCTACATCGGATTGTAAAAAGAAAAATAAGACAAGACTCCCAGTCAAGTAGCAACTTCTTACAAGAAGAGCAACAGAACATGACACAACTTTTCAGTGTCTCTCACAGTCAGAGCTCTTACATTTGACCAAGCAAAGAAAAAGAGCAGTTCAGTAAGTCACAGCTTTCATCTATGCCTGAAGTTATTATCCCAAGTAACAAAGCTGGCAGAAGGGAGCATGTGCCTGTGTTTCAGTTGCTCTAAGTCATGAATTGTCATTTTACAGTAAACTCCTCACACCAGCAACTTAACAGCTCTGACAGCTCTAAACCCTGACAGCTCTAAACTGCATTTTATGAAACATGCAATTTTATTTTATTTTTTAATTCAAAAGAAAATGAGACATAGCTCTAAGAAATTAACATCTACTATTTGGTCTTCATGTCTGCTTCACTCCTGCAATTGTGCTAATATTTTTAATTAATCTTTTGGTATTTTTGCTTGGTCATAGTTTTGTTTTCACTAGAATATTCAGAAATTATCTACAGAATTATTTACAGCCTTAAAAGTGTTAATATGCTTTAAAAAAACCAACTCATCAGAATCTCAGGGAAAAAAAGATAATTTGCAACTTCATTTTTTTCAGAACTAAAGCCAAATAATTCCTAATGAATACAGAATGTTCAACTCAGTACAAGGAACTTACTGACATTTTTTTCAAAAGAAACAAATACGCAATCAGCTGTAGTAGACAATAATCTTGACACAATAAAAGTGAAAGTTCAATACAGTTGGTTTAACGTGTTTATATTTTCCTTAGGGTTTAAATACACACAAGAGAACAAAATCATAGATAAAACCACAGAGGTCAGAAGTTATTAATACCATAGAGAAACAACTGAATGCTCCCTAAAATAATTCCCGTCTGTTCAATCCCCTATTCACATGTGCTAGTGCAAGTGTTTTGTGGCTGCAGAGTAAACAATTCAGAAATAAAACCTGTTGAAAAACACAACCTTTTTTTCTGAGTAATTCTTTCTATAACCTCATTCACTACACAGCCACAAACACCCGCGATGCATTCAATGAAGTAGTTACATTGGATGGGAACATGTAGCAAGAAAGAGAAATGCTGCTTTTGGTATTAAAGCTACCTTAAGGATTATTTTTGTCAACAGCTTTTGGCTGCTATTTGACAGAAGCCAGAGGCAATCAAACTGCTGTTTGCCATGATCCTACATTCTTTCTCTCCTGGATCTCTATTGTTGCCTTGAGGCCTTATTGGGTGATGGGCTGAGCTGTCTCAGGTTGCCAAGTCACCAAAACCTTACTTAACCTAGTCTCCTTATTGTTACTTGACTTGTTTCAGTTCAAGGACATATGTCTCCCACTCCATTTTGCCCAAAATTTAGATTGATTTGACAATACAAAGAATTGCCAGGTAAAATATATGTCTCCTCCCCTCTCCTTAAGCAATTATAATAAAAATCCTAATACAGGTACAACTATGCTGACAGAAGACTAAGATTGGGTTGGTTTTTTTTCAGTTTATCTAATTATGTACAGAAGGTGGCAGAAGAACTCCTTTGGCTGGCATATGCTTCATATATCCCAGGAGATCTGAGCCAGTACAGCTATTCTGGAAGAAACACTGCAGCATCAGTGTCAGCTAAAGCAAAACCCACAACTTCTCCAAAGCAATCAAGCCTAAAAACAAAACAAGCTCTGAATTATATTGTTTTAATTAAAACAGATCAGAGCTTATTCACCATGGGAACTGTTTGCACTCAGAGTGAGCAGCAAAAATAGCATTATACCTTAACTTGTCTGATCTTCCCATCACCACATGGCTCAGAATAGTATGTACAATGTAAGTCTTTGTTTCTTTATTATAATTTGCAGTTCTCAGCAGATACTTTTCATACATTCCCCGTCATTGGCCTGCTCCCATAATGTGATGTTTCTAACTTCTAAATGCTGTTTTTTCCTAAACTAACAGATTCAGGGTTAGGAAAAGGGCTAAACTGTTATTAGCTAAACCAGAAATTAATTATAACTCAGTCATAGCCCAATCCAAACTACACTTCAAGAAAAAAGGCATTGATTCAATACCGATTAAATCAAATTACAATACCAACAATTATGCTTAGTTAAATACTTTCCAACACTACCTAAACTAGTGTAATTTCCTTCTGTGGTTCAACTCTGGGCATACTAGGGATTTTCAAATCAACTAGTGGTGACTCTCCAACAACATACAAAAAATGACCTGAAATACACCATTTTGGTTTTTTTTTCAGCTGGCAAGTTATTGAGAAGAACAGATATTTTCTTGAAAAAATATAAGATGTAACTGGAAAAATTCAGGAATAGACAGGAAAACAGCAACACAGGCATCTTCTTTCAGATTTAGTTGTGCTAGTGAAATAGGCTAATGTCTTTAACTATCAACCTGTGCTGCCAACTTCCAGTCTGTGAGGAACCTAATAATATGATCACTCTTTTAGTTCAGTTCAAAGAATGGTAGCACCTACTTAAATTGCCTCAATTACAGTTTCTAATTCTAATAAAGATAAAAAATGTTTAGGTTGCATTTTGTGTGAATGTATTTCAAGAGCAGTGCCACCATTTAGTGCACACTGCCCCTTCTTCCTTGTTGGCTCTTCCAGCAGTGTACCTGAGCTGTGAGTCAGATTAATAAAAGTATCTCTGGTAAAATAACTTGTCAAGAGGAAGGTCAATTTTTAACCTGTAAAGCCAATGTAGTTTAACTTAATATTTATTACTTAAACAAGTGAAACAAATCCAAAAGGAAAGAACAAAGAAGACCAAATTTAAACTATGCAATAACTTGGTGAGTATGGCAGCTACCTAGGAGGTGGATTCAAGTTCCTCCTCCAAAAAGGAAAAGCAAGAATTTGTGTGAACTCTACTATATCAAGCAAATATTTTTAAAAAGGTGTTTAAGAAGCAAGAGTGATCTCACTTTGGAGCATATCTCATTGTGCCTATTCGCCACCAGTTAGCACATATCCCTGCAATTTCTTTGCTGCTTCTACAAAACTCCTGTCAGATGCTGAGCAAACTTTTCAAATAGGCAACAATTTGTGCACCCACCTTTTCTAACTGAAAAGGCTGAGATGACTCGCAGCCTTGCACTCAGAAGGTTAATAAGAAATTACATGTTTTGTGTACTAAAAGAAGCAAACTGAAATAAAATAATAAATTAACGTTCAGTAGATAAGCCAATTGTACTAATTGAGCAACTTTACTCCATTTATTTCTTGATGTTCGAGTCTGATTTTACTTTATTAGCATTATTTCAAAATCTTGTTTCCAATGTAAAGGAAATAATACTTGAAATAACTTCTTTAATTCTCTATAAAAGCTACCTGTTTTTACATCACTAGTTTATCGTTAATTGCTCTGTAAGGTTGCCAAGGTTGACATAAGCACCTATCAGCGCTTTTGCAAACCATCCATTGGGGAACAGCAAGCTAATCTGAGTTTCACCTAAAGTTTAAAATCTTTCTTTCAGTTTGACATCATGTGACTAAAGGATTATTAACTACTGCTCCCAGGAGACAGACTAAAGCATACTTAAACCCTAAAGTAACTTAATTTCACACTTAATGACTATTAAAAAGTCAAATTTTATGTGATGGTAATGCAGTTTTTAAGCAGATAAACTATGATAGTGTTATAATGCTATTTAGCTTAGAAAAAAACACAACTATAAAACAAAAGTATGTTATTATTCTGTATCAGGGATCTTACCTTGCTACAGCATACAGAGCATAGACCATAAATTTATCTGCTGTGTTCTATACATTGCTAGTGCTGTATTGTAGGCATTCAGCAGTTATGATCCCTGATAGCTAACTGAGAAGTTTTGTTTCTCTCAAGAGAAGCAGGTGTCAACTCAAACAATGTGTAAATTGCTGTTTTCTTTGCTTTTCCCATGATGCCCAAAAGCAACTCCTGTGAAAACATCAATATGTCTTACTGTAAGGACACAGCATAAACTGCTCAGTACCAAAGACAGTGACATCTTGCATTTCTTTATGCCTTCCTTTCCATATATCTTTAATTTTTTATTTAAAAATTCGCTTAAGCTAAATGAAATGTAATTCCAGACTGAAACCAAAGTGAAATGGCATATACATATGTAATTCTAATTACCTACTACTCATGCATTAGTTTCTCTACCAATAAGGCCTTAATGAGAGCTGAAATCCACAGCAAGTTACAGAGATCTAAGTTAAGGTTTCACAGCACCCTTCCACAGATATATTTTCTTCCCCTTTATTTTCTCTAGCACTCCTACTTTTTCACCCAGGAAGCAAGACAGTTTAGAGAAATTATATTACCAAACCAAACAAAAACCTCAAAACTTAATTTCAGCTGAGTGGGCATACCAACAAGTCCCAAAGTTGACAGTGTCAGTATGAAAGGATGAAAATGTGGCTGACAAGGAAAATCATTGAGCATGGCAAGTCTCACTTAGATCAGCATATATTGCCTTAGTGTTGCATCCTCAGTGCATTGGATCGAAAGCCAGTTAAGAAAAAGCCTGAGTAAATCAGCCCTACTATATGTAATGATTTTCAAATTCAGCCGCACAAAAAGATCAGGCAAACAAAACAAAAGCCTTCCAAAAAAGTGTGGAAATCACAGGACAAAAGCTTTATCATCAGCTGATGTGAGCTGGTGTGGAAGGGTTTAAAGTTTTGCGTTTCAAATAAAGCAGAGACAGTAAAAAAATTATCCTAACTACAAGTTTGCTATACTTTCACGAACAGTATTAGTTATTCAAATTCTGTACCTAATTTTATTGCATTTTAATACATGTTCTATGATAAATGGGCTGCTATAAAGTGATAGTATCTGCTGCTTGTAACAAAACTTTGCTGTTCTGGAAATTTTCAGAAAGTGAACAGAGGGAGGAAACTCAGAAACACATTTGTTTAAACAGTTACCAAAAAAAGTCAAAAAAGCTTTTCAACATGAGTTTTGATAAAGATGGTAAAATCAGCTGTCATTTTTATTTTCCATGAGCCAACAACAAAAATGTATTTTTTCAGTGAAACAACTATTTTAGTATTCCAGGATCAGTATTAGGTATCAGTGAATTGAGTCTTGGTTACATCAACAAAAGTTTTCTATAAGTAGGTTTTTGATACCTTAATGCAAAATTCTGCATGTTTCCAATTAGCAACCTAGTCAATTGTTCTGCGTAAGTTAGACACTGGGCAGAAGTGCTATTTAGATGGAGTCAGCCCAAGGCTACTTCTGTTAACATTAATTCCCAATCCCACACTATCCTTTTTATTATTACACAAATAGTTCTGTCAACATTTGGTGAAGCAGATCAGGGAATTAAATTAGATTAAATATAACAGTACAAAAGAACAAGAATTTGATTTGATGAAGAATTCATTTGATGGCTACAAGAAACAGCTAGGTTAGCTTAAGCTTAGGCTGTCATTACCCCACAGATACCTGTAACGTAGAACAAAAACAGAAAACTGACTTCCACCTAGATTGCCACTTCTCTCTTCTTTCCTCCACAAAAGCTCTGAATGCATGTATTTTAAACGGCATTCAGGAAAATCAATGAAGAATTCTAAGAGAAAAAGAAGCAAAACTAACTCAATTGTCAGTATCATTCCAGTCCAATTTGATAGAATGGGATTCAATTAATAATTTATATGGATTCCAGAACTGTAAAGTTTCCCAGTTATATTTATTATCCTGAATGGATGCTAATAGGTTTATTGTTTTTTAAATCAATTACCTATAACACTATAGCAAGCTTAACTACCTTCAAAACACTTAAATAATAATGGATAAATCTGTTAGAACTTACACTCAACTCTGAGACATTTTAATCTTATGCCAGAATTTTGAAATATGATGCAGTTGCAATCAGCCACTAAAGCCCTGTTCACATTCCAGAAACTTCAACTGATGCAATTAACCCAATCCAATTGCTTAATGAAATAAATAACAGAGGTTAGCCAAGGTTGTGTAAATCCTGATGAACTCCTACTACATTACAATTTTAGACAAGTACAAAAAGACACTGTTACTTGTTTCTTCACTGTAGAACTTTGGAAGATAAAAAAACTCCCCAACAACTTGCACTGTAAGAGATTTAAGCTGTTTATAAACTAGAGCCTGGCTGTAGAGTGACTTGCTGCTGCAAGGCAGACCTGAAGATTCCCTTGTTGATTTCCAAGTAACAAGGGCTCTGCACTAGAGGTAAAAGACTTAGGCTGCACTAGTTGCCACTGAAGGACTCTCAAATTATTTTTCACATTTGAGTGAGAATCACATCTCTATGTGACTAAATACTTGGTATCAACTGAAAAGAAAGTTGATACATGGTGTATTATGGAACTGTTACAAAATATAGAATATATTCTGGAATTCCATTTTATTAGTCATTTAGCTTTTGTAATATCTGAGCATTTTACCACTCAGAGAAGGCCCTAGGACCAAAAAGCTTCTAAGCTTTCAACTCAAACCTGCAGCAATGCCAAAGCTGTAGAAGTCAGAATTCTCACCATTAAGCTTGCTAAGAAAGATCTATACTTCCTGCACCCAACTGGTATATTCTGGTATATATGCCCTCTCTCTTACACCAGTTCTGGCAGACTACCAAGGCATTTCAGCACATTAAGCCAGCAGAAAGCTATCCATGTTTTATGGTTCAGTTAGTTTCCTGCCAGCTTAGGTATGGAAGGAAGTGGACAAAACTGTTACATCAAGCAGTTTGACCAGCATAGGCTGCTTTGAAACCACCACCTTACGGCAGGTTACAAATGTGAAGTTTATCAGCCTCTCCTGGACAAGTATGAAGTTATACAATGCCACTGATTGATATGCACAGGCTTCAGAGACCACCAAAAAAACCAAACAAACCAAGAAGAGCTGTATGCTTCCCGTAAGGTTTTGTCTATATTGGGTTGACTTCCTCACCTACCTCCTTTCGAAAACACACAAAGTAAAATTCTGAACAAGATTAATGTTACAAGACAAAACGTGTTACCACCATTCCACCAGTTTAGAACCTTGCTGCATCTTTTCTGCCTTACATGAAGTATAACAACAGCTTTTAAATTCTGGTTTATAACCTCTCTGCTGCCAAAACCCTGCACTGAACTAACAGAGAAATGTGTCTCGATCCAAATAACAGAAGTTCAGACAGATTCATTTTAGTAGGCCTCTAATATGGCCAGCTCTTTGCAGATGACATTTATGATACTTGTACTTTCTATGCAGAACTACACATTCAACTCTTATAAAGTTGTACCACAGATTCATAGATTAGTTTGGGAACACAAGAAAGCAAGATGGCTTACAGGCAAGTCTCAAGATTTCTTTACAATGCACATCACTTCTTCACTTAGAAATATACATTCATGTAAGAGCTTGACATGGGTGGTTGTTATTCTCGCCCTTAGAATGGTCCTGGCATGCGTTTTATCAACATATGTGCCAAAGTTAACAAACCAATTAAAGCAAATTAGTATCTAGTTAAATAAGTATCAATACCGTTATTCAATTCATTCAATGTCCATTCACCTTTATCTTTACTATGGTGATGCACAAGGGTTTTTCAGATCATTCTCACTAGTGGTTAAAACCAGTGTTAACATTAGTTACCATGTACAGACTTCCACACAATGACAGCTCGGGCAAACCTAAACTAGCACTGTGCTGATTCTGTCTTTGTCTTTTAAACCACTCTCAGTCACTACCAGAGTTGAGCCCATGAACTGGCTCAGGGAGTTGTATCAACAGCAAACTCACTCAGTATAAAAGCATGAGTCTTTTTCTGCCAGGTTAACTCCCTCTGAATTGACCAATCTGAATTTATCAGAGCCCACAGAACAGGGGGAGCTGTGAGATTACATGGCTGAGAAGGCTGGGAGATGAAAGACTAACCCTTTAACAGAATTAAAATGCAGAAATCTACATAAACAGGTATCAGACTCAAATTACTTTTAGACATTATGTTGGAGTGACAGAAGTAACAGTTTAGCTCAACTGACGTGAAATTCTTATCAGAATATGTGGGCCAGAGTCTGAAGAGAAAAAAAGCTGAGATTTCCTGGGCAGCTAAATGCATCTAAGAACACCCACTAGCTTTTATACCTTCTTCTCACACTGAACTCTTCCACAAACTGGTTGCTACAACAGCGGAAAAATGTTTCAGTTTTTAAGTTGGCTAAAAAGTTCAAGTGGCTGGGATCTGAGAAACACAAGGGAAGTGAGTGGTAGGAGTGAAAAGCTGGAAGCTTAATCCATTCAGCAGCAATCATTAAAACAATTAAAAACTTTATTTTCTGCTGGAGTAGAAACCTGAAATACAGGGATAAGCAAAGACTGAAAGCAGGCCAGTGATGGAGCCTGACATGCACAACCAGAAGCAAAGAAGGGAGAATAGGACAAAAAGGAGCAAGTCAGATCATATGTACCAACTACCTCCTCTAACCATAGTACAAATAAGACCTAAGTGCAATTCTGTAACTGTTATCTACCCAAACTACCTTATTAAAACGAAAAGAATGCAGATGAACTGTACCATGCTTTCAAGACAATTATGTCTGTACATTCAGAGTTAACTAGACTTATCACCCCTTTAGCAGAAATGTGAAGAGTAAGTAGGTATGTGCCAGAATTTTAAAAGGATGGTAGTACAGCAATGGCTTTCATTGGGCAGCTGGCAGTCAATTACAATGAACTGGAGTAAACAATGATGTGCAAATACTCTGATTGAAGGGCATTTCTGTTCCACCTACTCCCATTTACAGTTGAATCTTTACACTGAAAAAAATTATTGGCTTTGGCTTTTTTTTTTATACAGGGAGATAACAACATTTGCCTGTAGTAACTCGTGCATAAGGAAAACTCCAGAAACCAGAAGAAGTTCACAGTCATCTGCAGTTCCACCACCAAGCTGAACTCATGTCAGGAATGGATATGGAAATGTCCATGAAATAAAGACCATAGATTAAATATTCCTTCTTACTCACCTTTGGATCGAGTGGAGATATCCATCCCCTCCACCACCTCCTGCTCTGCCTTTATTTCCTCTTCAGCCAAGCTGCAGGATTCAAAAAGGTGAATTAGAATAGTTACAGATTGTGTTATCCCCATGTCTAACTTCATGTATAGACTCTCAACATAACACTGTCCAACCGTATTAAAAGTTCTGATTAAATGAAAGGTCTGCTGATTGCCAGAGTATATGTTGAGCACGCAGAGAAACCATCTAGGTAAATGTATGCTGCATGTTATAACTTTAAAGGTAACAATTTCATCCTAATGTTAGTCTTGTAACACATACTGAAGATCATGTCATTGTATATATGATTTGCATGTGGCAAACAGGAATTGTATTCCTTGTAGCCCCTAATCTAAGGCCTCTATAAAATGTGTGGACAGATGCCTGCTAACATTTAAATACTCACCAGCACCAGTGGAAAGATTAGCAGAAATAACAGATTTAGCAAAACAGAACAGCTTGCAAAATTAGAAGGTAAAATGCAGTTTTCAAAACTAGTAAAGAAATCATTTCAGGTGTTTTGAAACTAGACTGTGTAACAAAAAACTGAGTATTTATAATTTAGTGGTAATACAATTCCACAAACTATTAAGTATAATAGTTGTTAATAAGTTGTTACTACTATTCAACTATTTAATCTTACACAGAGTTTTAATTTATTCCAGGCAGGATTAAATTATTACATAGATAACAAACTATAACTGATTTCCTGATATTCTGCTTTCTTATAGTGATGTGATTCCAGGAAATAACTCCACAAATTTGGCTAGTTAAGTCAGTTTTGAAAAGGAAGGGGGAAGGAAGAGAAAAAAACTAGCATGAATATTGAGTTACACACCAGTTTTGGAGATCTGACTATCATTAGATGAAAGATAAAAGAAAATATTATGTTGAAGCAAGCCCAAATTCAAAATGATAGATAAATGAGGTTGTAGTGCCTGAAGTAGGTATCACAGTTGTCCATTAACACCAGAGTACACCAGCCAAGTGGGATTTAGATCTTTTCCTCTGTAGTGATAATTTACTGTCTAGCCTGTTAATATAAATTGTTGCTGATACCAGTTTACATTGATATGGCAGACTGTAAACTGCTGATTCTATGGACTGGACTAAGACTTCACTCAGTCATCCAAGAGGACAACTAGAGACCTTTGCTTTAGCTACTGTGGATAAATCTGCCCGAGAAAGCTAATCAGAGCATGGAAATAACACTGAAGACTTGGTTATGTTTATATGAGAGAAGCTCTTCAGCCTGACAAACAGTTTATATTAGCATGAGCTTTGTTACTGGTATAAGTTAAAACAGCTTCCTAAACAAAGTAAAACTTACCAGCAGAAGGACTTTTTAGTCTGGTATTTGTCAAAACTACTTTTAATCAACTACCAGCTACCAGGGGGTTGGGTTGCAATTACTCCCACACTTCTAAACAGGATAGTTATGTCAGCAAAAATTTTAAATAAAAAATAACCAAGTTCAATGTACAGAATACCCAAAGCCAAGAAGATTCATGAACTCCAGGAATCATTATTCTTTACTTGTCTTTTGTGTGTAGCAATAAATTATAAATTAAGCTGTTTAAAGTAAAAAAACACTGATGAGAAGCTCTACCAGCATCCAACCTCCCATCTTTTAGACTATGCCGTTAATTTCAGTAGCAAGGAAAGGCATCCATGTGGCCAGAATTATGGTAAATGAGAATCACAGTTGACCATAGCACAATGCGTCTCATATTTATTTTGCATGGGCAGATTAAATGCATAACACAGCTGACCGTACTACAACACTCACCGATTTACTATGCATGGGCAGATCAATTATACTGCACATTTGTTACACCCTTTCCCAGAGGGCCTCCAGCACAGGGGAGCTGGCAGTGTCTGCAGACACCAAAACAGTTCATGCATCACTTGCCTCTGCCCATTCCCTTTCTTAAGCAATGGAAAGGGATGAGCTCACTGGATGATTCATTGTTCTCTTCCCATGTTGCATTAGTTTTCAATTCCCCTCCCTCTCATAAAATCATATTTCATTATCACCAAACTGTAACAAAACCCGTGTTTTTAAAACAACACGTATATATACCTAATAATGCACACAAGTAAATTTGTAATAATACACATGGTTTTAACATACAGATCCAGTTGCAGCCACAGAGTAGGACATACAAGTCTATGAGACTCAGGTTGAAGACTTACGGTCATTTAACACAAGTTGCTAATAAAAGGAATAGTTTCCCTGGTCCCTAAGTTCATGATCCAGAAATCATGTTCATTTTAACTGAATCAGTTCTGTGATCTTGCTCACTGCACAGCTGGATGTGCAGAAAAGAGGAAATGGGAGTGTACCACATGTGGGGAGGGAGGAAAAGAGTAATATCCTTTCAGCAGTGGCTCACATTTAAGCTATATTAAAGTAATCATACCGTTCCAGACTCATCCATATATATATTAGGTGCCATTTTGTCCAAATCACAACCTCAAGGGAACATGATACAACAAGAAAGATACAGTAGTTCCTACAAGCAGTATTAAAAGACACAGGGTTGAGAAATGGGATGTAACAGATCAATACAGCAACACAGTAGCAGGAACTGTTCCCACATCCCTGACAGAAACAGCAGGGGAAGGTAAGAGCTGACAGAAGGTGCTCTGCAGCTGTGGGCAGAGCTGCCTACAGCCTGCCCAAGCCTACACTGCAGGGTATTACAGGTCAGGACCATGTATTAGGTACAGCATATGAGATTTCTTAAGCTCTAAATCTGCCTCTTCCCATCTAGTACGCTTAATTTAGGAGATTCAGCCAGTTTCCTCCATCACCTTTTTGAGTGTTCTGTCTAAAAGATCTTTAGACAAGGAAAACACTCTTCATAAGCAGTTCTAAGACAAACAAAGTATCTTGACTTAACACTTCTGATACATCCCACAGAAGGTGGCTGAAGACAGCTTTCCCAAAGATTTGAAGTATAAATGCACAGTGAAAATTGCAATCACCACTTGACACCAAGGTTAATTTCATTATTCTTAGCAATGGATGTGCATATATCCTATACACACTGTGTCATCCACAACTAAAACAAAATTCAGCAGCTATCTACTAGAAAATTAAAACTGAGCCTTAGAGGAATAGATTGTATCTCCATATTCTCTATCATAATTAATTTTGCTCAATCTTTTAAGGACACAAACATTTAAGTGCATGTGAGAAATTCATCGAGATTGTTCTGAAAAAAAAACCAATGCTGGGGGGACACAGTTAACAACAGTTAAACAGCACACTAAACATAGCTATAAAAGATTTAAAATTCACAGCTCTTCAGAAGCATCTCCTATTGTTTTATTTGCTGTAATGTATTATGACTTGCACAACATGACATTGTATGAATGGAGGCAGTGATGACTGCAGTGGTAATCTTTAAGACTCAAGTTTGTAAATACATGCTAGTAATTCACAGCAAGTTTACAGTAACTTTTCTAAAGCTGACAGATCTTTTCACCTTTGCACCTTCCATTAATTATAAGCAGTATTCTGAAAATGCCTTATAAAGCACAAACTTCCAAATGCAGAAATTCCATTAGCAAAAGATGTCAAATAATTCAAGAAAAACAGGTTTGTAATGACAGGTACCTTGCCATTACCCATAATAAAATAAAAATAAAATTAAAACCAACAGCAAAATAATTATAGACATGCATCTAGTTCTGTGGAAACAGAACTGTGTGCTCAAGTAGACCATACTAGAGAGTTTGATTTGAGAATTCATTTTTTTGCAGGGCTTAGAGCTGTTATTTTAGACAGTATGTATTACTATCATGCATGTGTGCTATGAATGTGATGCTCTGAGGCTGCAGATCAGAAACTATGCTGCTATATCCTTAAGTAGATGAATACAATAAATACACTGTCATTCTGAAAGCTACTTTCCTTTTCTCAATAAGATGAATGAATATAGAGGAACGTATTTTAAGAACACAATTGAAATTCAGGTTTTGCCAGTTTCAAGTGTCAGTTGAGTAGAACACCAAATAATCATTTAAAACTTCCTTACTCATATTGACACAACTTACAAACAAACAAACAAAAAAAGTAATAGTTTTCTAAAATGTTAAACAAATTTGTTTCATACAAATTAGTTTAATATGTCTGAACGAGGGGAGAAAATGTTATTCCTTTGGGGATACTTGGGAATAGAAAGAAAAAAAAAAATAAGGATTGCAATCATGCAAGATTTACTGATGCTTAGGCAAAAATGCAAAAATAACTTGGCAGCCTAATTTTAAAATATGTTCTCTATTAAACTGAAGAGAAGGTGGGTTTCTTATATGAAATGCAGTTTTTCAAATTTCAAATAAAATGCTGACTTTTCTGTTTAGGATAAATCATTCTTGTACTAGTAGTAATACTTACCAGAAAAAAAAAGTACATATACAAAAGTATTTAAAGCTGCTCTAGCCTATATTAAGTACAAATGAGCAATTAAAAGTTGCAGATGAACTACTGCACCCTGACATTTAACCAAGAAAAACTGACAGATATGGAAAACCACTCAAAACAGCTAATGCCCAGATACACAATCTAGATCTACATTAGGGAACAGACAATAATTTAAAATCAAGAACTATATGTTTAAGGAATCCATTTTTCCTTTTAACTAATAGAAAACAAAATTTAAAAAAACTGTTTTAAGATTATAAGCACTAAAACTGAATGTCATCCTTATAATTCCTGCCTCTCCTATACCACATTTGTGAGCAGCAATTCTAAATAATTATTTCAAAGAACTGCATTCAATAAAAACCTGAAAAACATATTTGCATGCCATTGCTGAATAAATAGCAGCTTTGTATAAGCACTCACCTATAACAGTCTCTTACTCATCGGTAGCTATGCTATTTATGCAGGATTCTTAAAATGGCGTCTGACAGCACTGCACTGCCTCACTCCTGTACTGTAGCTAAAATGGTAGCAAGTTTATTCAATAACAGTATCTCTTGTTTAAACAGCAGTGCTACATATGAAGCAAGCATTTAAATATCAGAAATGGTAAAGTGTGACAAAAGGACACCTGACATCCAAATGTTTAACTAAGAAGGCACAAGATAGAAAGTTTGTGAAGTCACAGGTTACTAGGGAAATCACTCAATTTTAGATTCACTCTCCAGTTTGAGCACTTCATACTTTAAATTTTCCTTTTGCAAAACTCCCTGCAAAATGCTCAGTTTATATTAAGCAATTAACGTACACAATACGCTTGCTCAGATATTTACATACAGTAGTGTTTAAGTTAGCTACCTCCAAAAACAAGCAGTAAATACATATTTATTTAATATATAGAACATTTAGGTGCTTTTTAAAAACTTTACTCTTATTCAGTATGCATTCAAAATACCTTCACAAAAGAGAAAATCAGGGGAGAGGGGGAGATTCTTGGTGTCATACTGTCTTTAAAACTGTAAGTATACAGCTGAGGCCCAGGCAAGGCAACCAGAAGAACTATAGATTTTGCATGCTAAAAAAATAATTTAAGATCATCCTTGAATGTAAAGGTTTATATTGGCTAAATTAAGGACACTAACATGCTGCTACAGCATGGTTTTAACCTCACCATTAAAAAGATGCTATGACAATTGGCAATAAAGGGTTAACATAAGAATGACAGACAACTTCTGTCAAATAAATAAAACTCAGTTCCTCTGTAGCTATTTCTAAACTGGACTTTAATCCACCTATACAAGACATGTTTATTAATAAATACATTTTAAATACTTTCTACATACAATATAAAGGGCCAAGCTTGACGGTCCACTACAAGAGTTTTCAGACACTGGTTTACAGACCCCTCAAATCCAGTGTACTACTAAGGGGTCTGCAGACAATAACTAAGTATATCAAACCTAGTCTAACAGGCTTAAATTCACTATAATGGGATTCATGTGCTCATGGGGAAAATACTAGGGATCCACCAAAAAAAAAAAAAAAAAAAAGAAAATCGCTGTATAATACATTCCACATGGGCAAAGGTTATGTTCAACTTCCAAGATAATTAGGAGATTCCAATTAATATCCTGAATTATAGACAGAGGAGGGCTTTTACTGAGCTTTACCACCCTTTAACCAATTATTCTAGAGTGGCACCATTACAATGGAAAACTGACCATGACCTATATAACTTCTCAGCAACTGAATCCACACAGCCAATATACTTGAAAATGAAGCAAAAAAGAAAAAAGGAAAAAAAAAGGTAAAGTGGTTTCACAAAATGGAAGACAGCTCAGGAAGATGAGCCAATCAGAGTTTGTGGATATTGATATTAACTGCTAAATTTGCAATGTAATCAACCTATTTATGATTTTTGAGCATGAAGTTCATTTTATTACTTGCTTGCTTAGTAGAAATGTAGGGTTTCCCCTGCATTTCAATACTCCTGCCTGATGTGAAGGGGGGAAATGTCACATTTGGAGTGATTTAAACTCTACATTCTTTCCATTCTCAGTATGTTAAGTAGTGTCATTTGTTAAAAGAAACCTCTTTTACCTAGCACTATTTAGCTTCCAACAGTTTGATTCTAAAGAATGAAAGAGGCATGTAGCTTTTAAAAAGCTACTCTTTTCATCATTTACAATCCAAATCACTCCTTTGTTTTCCCCCATTGCGTTCTTTGTCCAGCTAATTACAAAAGTAACTGGATGTTAGCACTAAATAACAATGGCTAATCATATTCATCCTGGGCAATTCAAATTACTCTTCAGTAGCCAGAAAACTTAAAGTGCAATTATACAATTAACTGCTAGTTACATGAGAATCATGGCCATTTGCTACAAGCTGAATAAACCTCAGCTCCATTGCTTCATATGCATCCCGTCTAATTGTGATATTAACAAGATCCAGTCCTGTAAAACCTTGGGTGGAGAGAATATATAAGGTATGTCATTTTTCCCTGTGTCTGTCACTTAAACAAACCCCCACATTCCATTTGTCCTTAACAGTAAAAAAAAAGGCCCAGAGTGCTTCTTATTATGCAATCTATAAAAGTGAGTGATAACATCATACCTTGACAAAGCACCAAAAATATATGAAATTCTTCAGCTTGGCTGAATTTGCTTTGCTTAGATGGAACAAAGATGGTAGAAATTTCCAGAAGGCCTTTCTCAGTCTTGCCACTGCAATTGTCAATCTTTAACCTACCCTCTGCTTCTATTGGCTCAAGTACCCCTTGGAGCAGCGCGATTGGGCTGATCTGTAAAACAACACTGTTGTCCCTACCTTACCTCAGACATCTTGCTGCAATGCAGGCATTTATTTTTTGTGAACTATAAAAGAATTATATTTGAGTGATCAAAAATAGTGAACTTTAACAGACCCACGATGCTATGTTTCATTACATGCACAAGGGCAGCTTATACAAATATGCTTCACTGTCAGCAGTGTCTGGAGGTACAGATCTGAAACAGATCCTAGCTTAACAAAACCTGTGGGAGCCATTTTAACACAAGCTTTCTGATTGCAGATCACTTGCTCCTGCTTCCTCATATTAAGCAAATTTTATGTTACACACTATTTAAGACTGAAAGTAAACAGCTAATGTGTATACTGCTAGGAAAATTATGTCCAAATGTAATTTCTGTTTTTAACAACCGAAGAACAGAAACCAGAATAACTTCTTAACTGTGTTAGCACTTGTATGTATGCTGAAAAATGCATTAAAATTGCATCCAAAAATTCTATCACATTAAACTCAATGGTACAACCCAGCAGTGCTTGTTTCAGGCTGCAAACTGAACTAGACATTCTTATAATCTAATCCGAGGCGGGAGTGGGGGGTAGGGGGGGGTAGAGGGGACAGCTTGGGGGGGGTGGCCCTTTTAAGCAAAGTGAGATATTCAAAATAAGATACTCATACTGGCAAACAAGTAACCAGAGGTAAATTGCTATGTTCCAGAATGTTATCAAATACGTGGCAACCTTCTGTAAAAGTTAGCATGTAACTGTGCCTCGGTGCAGTCATTAGCAAAACTAGCTTAGCTCAAAGTTCTTTCTTACAATCATGACTGTGTGTGGACTGCTAAAACAAGTGAAAAATTATATTAAAAGCGCAAAAGACCATCTTTTCTCTGCTTTTGTAACAATACTGGTTATCACTGAAAAACAACTTGTTAAAACAAGCATGCAAGCACTACCATTAATATCTTAATAAAGAGCACAAAATGTTCTAAATTAGTTATAAATCAAGCAAGTTTGTCTGAGATTATATTTTGTATAGTATCAGAAACATATGCTCATTGAGCATTATTTACTTCATAAGGTCACTTCATTGCTGAGTACTAGCACTTTCATCACACCTCAAAAGCCTAAGGAACAACGAAAATGCGCTTTACCCTGCAAACACGGCAATTAATGACCTTTGAACAAACAGCAACTATAATACTTTTCACTGGCCTGAGGTAAACGGGAAGTATAAGTTTCAAATTTTAGAGGTAATTTATAAAAAAGCTAAGTGCATTCAAATTAGAACAGTTTACATGTACAAATCTCTCAAAATGGACGCTAAGCAAATCCGATTTTTTTATCTGACTAACCACTAACATTACTTCATCTACTGGGCTAACCAACCCAGTAAAAACAAAATGTTTGGAAAACTATGTAAAATGTTCAGAGAGTAGCATGCTGCTTACTTACCAACTGTTCAAGCACCCATCTCATTTTTCCAGTTAAGAAGATACAACAGGCTGGCAGATTTGGGAATTGATCAAAAAGGAATTTCTTGAAATAATTACGTAGCATTAAACCAAAAGTTTAGGAAAAAAAAAAAAAAGAAAAAACAAAACCGGAAAAAAACCAAGAACGAACAACATGTACTACTGTCATGAACCACACATGATTTTATATCCTCTGGACTCCACAACACAGAACTGTGGCTGATACAGTGTAAAACAAAAAGGCACTGATAAAAGGTACATTATTTTATTTGAACTACGTAAAACAAGAAAGCTAACAGTTCAAAAACATTTTCCATAAAGAGTCACATTTGTAAACAGATGTACTGCTGCATTTTATTGAGCAGCAATCCATTTCCAAAATCTGCAGCATAAAAACTCCCTTTTAAAGGAACAAAATATTAACCATACACTGTCCCTCAGAAAGAGAAATACATTGCATTAATTACTCCTGCAAAAGAAAAAAGGTTCAAGAATAATTTTAAGTTCAGATAAGCTGCATAAAAAACATGATGCAACAGCACACCACCACCTAGGCCCAATATCTACAATCTGCCATTAGCACTTTTTGCTAATGTCCAGGTTTTTAAAAATCCCATATTTTCTCAGAGATAACTTATCTTAGCTATTCCATTCACTGTTTAGAAAGGTAAACTTGCCTGTTCTTCTGTCTGCCATTATCCCTGCTTGACTCCCTGTAGGGCAGTTAAATGCATCTGCTCCCTAGCTTCCATTTTCTCTTCAGCAGGCATGTGACACAACAGACAATAGTGCTGGCAAACTGCTCAGAGAGAGAAAGCTTCTTTGGAATACCAGGATCTTGATAAACTCTAAAAACACCATCCTCCTGTGAAGAAGTAGGTTTGCCAAGGTTTTGCCAGTCTGCAAAATAAAGCTGTGGCTAATGGCTACTAACCATGTGACCCAAGAAAGCAAATTTAAACAGTTCCAACTTAATAAAGTGCTGTGGTGTGAGTTTTGCACAACAAATCACAGAGAATCACACTCTTAACCCACAACTCATAGGTCTTAGAGAAAAAAAAATTTAAAAAGTAAGGCTTACCTCTGTGGATGCATTGTTAACACAGTGTTATGTCAATACTTATAAAACATGGAGGACAGGCTCTCAGTACTCAGGCAGAAAGGGCTTGGCACTTCAGCTTGATGATCTGTCTTCCTAATAAAAGCTAATCCCGGATTGGCTACTTTGGTAAATCTGAATGTAAAGCTTCAGGGGATTGGCTGAAACACTTCCTGAGCGATTATCTTTGTGCAGCTCTGGCAAGCAGGAGCCATCCTGTGCGTAGAGAAGACAGGCTAAGCTAGGCCCGTTTCAGCAAAAGAAACTTGAAAAGGAACCCCAAATGTGCCCTCCCGGTATAAAATACACAGATTTTCAAGCAGAGGGAAGTGATCGCAAACTGCCTGCCAGAGCAAATGTGTCTCAACGTGCTATAACTGAAAGCATTTGGGTATTTTAAACCTCAAGGAGGAAGAGTTCACCCAGGTCACAAGCAATTCTTTATGAACAAAAAGCTAAATTCACTTTGCTGATAGTTTGCAATGTGCTGCATGAAGAAAGCAAGGCTACGGAGGGAGAGCAAAACATACTGAAAGTGAACATGCACAGGAGGGACTGAAAGTGGTAACTGAAAATTCTGAATTCTCCTGTTCTAGAATTTAAATACATTAACACCTACCAGAGCATACACTGACAGTGTGATTTCTTTCAATACTATAAGTCAAGCCATAAATAGGAAAAGCTTAATGTCTCATTTGCACAAAAACTATTGTACAGTTGAAACTGCATTATCACAGAGGGTGGCTGTCACTCAGTGCATGCCCTCCCTGTTTATAAAAACGCTGCAGAGCTTAACCAAAAATATCAGTAACACCCCAGAGACTGTATTCTCCAGTTCCCTCCTCCCCTCCCCCCGGCCCCCACCTTTCGGCCTGCTCAGGCTGTTACACAAAAATCTGACTTCCGTATTAGTCGGCTGCAGCTGCAGTTTCCTGTCTATTAACCCTGTAGGACTTGGTACTTTTTAAGATACACTACAGGCCCTAAAAAGACGTCCTACGTGGCAAGTTAACTATCTGCTTTCACAAAAACACGAACACAGCTATTCAGATGTTTATGCTTTATCTTTCACTGAAATTCTGCAAATGAAACAAAATGATAAAACGGCACGTAAGCAACCAGTTTGATCCTGGGCCAATTCCCAAGCATTTGATTAAAAAATGGGATTCAGTTCTCTTCCCTAATGCAGTGAAAGTGGGAGGATTTATTGCTTTGCCAGGAAGGAAGAAAACCTGAAGTCCAGATGAAGAATTTAAAGATCAAATATATTTACAAAGGCCACAAAAATCCTTTACATTTTTGTTAAAAATCTTGCATCTGTATTAGGTAGCTCAGCATTATCATTCTGGAACCGTGAACAAATAAAAATGGAAAGAACAGATGAAAAGGTGTTTCTGAAGCATACTGCATATTGGCAAAGGGTTATTTATTAAAAAAAAAAAAAAAAAAAAACAAAGAAAACTGTAAAGGAAGAGGTTTCATATTAAAAGAATAGTCACTAAATAATGATCTAAAATACCCAAAGCAAAATAAACATCCTTCCAATAAAGCATGCGAGATCAAGAACGGCGCAAAACAGATTATAGAAAGCCCTCTCCCATAAATCAAGGCCGGCTGCAAACAGAATATGCACTCTACCTTTACTCAAGTGTTAATGATCCCAGAAACAATCGCCACAAATAAAACTGTTACCCTCCCAAAGCTCCAACCAGCACCTTTCATAATACAACTACTTTACCACATAAACCTCTCTGCTTGAGAGCCATGACTCACAACTATGCAACTCAGTAAAATTAATAATCCTGCTCTGCATTGTCCCGTACTGCATTCAGATTCTTTCTTGAGACATCATTGTTGCAGGAAAACCCTGTCTATTAACCCTGTAGGACTTGGTACTTTTTAAGATACACTACAGGCCCTAAAAAGACGTCCTACGTGGCAAGTTAACTATCTGCTTTCACAAAAACACGAACACAGCTATTCAGATGTTTATGCTTTATCTTTCACTGAAATTCTGCAAATGAAACAAAATGATAAAACGGCACGTAAGCAACCAGTTTGATCCTGGGCCAATTCCCAAGCATTTGATTAAAAAATGGGATTCAGTTCTCTTCCCTAATGCAGTGAAAGTGGGAGGATTTATTGCTTTGCCAGGAAGGAAGAAAACCTGAAGTCCAGATGAAGAATTTAAAGATCAAATATATTTACAAAGGCCACAAAAATCCTTTACATTTTTGTTAAAAATCTTGCATCTGTATTAGGTAGCTCAGCATTATCATTCTGGAACCGTGAACAAATAAAAATGGAAAGAACAGATGAAAAGGTGTTTCTGAAGCATACTGCATATTGGCAAAGGGTTATTTATTAAAAAAAAAAAAAAAAAAACAAAGAAAACTGTAAAGGAAGAGGTTTCATATTAAAAGAATAGTCACTAAATAATGATCTAAAATACCCAAAGCAAAATAAACATCCTTCCAATAAAGCATGCGAGATCAAGAACGGCGCAAAACAGATTATAGAAAGCCCTCTCCCATAAATCAAGGCCGGCTGCAAACAGAATATGCACTCTACCTTTACTCAAGTGTTAATGATCCCAGAAACAATCGCCACAAATAAAACTGTTACCCTCCCAAAGCTCCAACCAGCACCTTTCATAATACAACTACTTTACCACATAAACCTCTCTGCTTGAGAGCCATGACTCACAACTATGCAACTCAGTAAAATTAATAATCCTGCTCTGCATTGTCCCGTACTGCATTCAGATTCTTTCTTGAGACATCATTGTTGCAGGAAAACTGCCAAGCCACCCTATCACTGTGCTTAGGTTTCTTGTGTTTTAGGCTGCAGCAGCAGATTAACAGCCTAGAGTATAAATTCTCATAAGTAATTCTGGAGTCCCTGCTGGAAGCACTTTCCCTTTTTAGTTTTGGCAACGTTTTTCAGGGCAGGGAGCAGGAAGACTCATGGATTACACTGGCAGTTTATTCTGTTTTAGGAATGTAGCAGAAACTAGAAAGAATGCTGCTATAAAGGGAACAGTGTAGCCCACTACAGCAGCAAGAACACACTGGAAATGCATGACATTCAAGTGCATACTTGCATCAGTGCTAACAATTCAAACCATTCAAAATAGGTTGCTTTTTAATTGGCCTATGCCACTCCGAGATATCACTCCCCAATATACATTTTTTTATTCCTCCATGCAGTGGCTGTGAGGATTGTCAGTCATTAACATTTATACTCATTGTTTGACTGATTTACTCTCATTTTATTCTATTAAAAAACCCCATAATCCTAATCCCTGTGAAGTACAGCGAAGGTGCACAACTAAATACACTGGATTTGTCAATGCTTTGTGCTAACCAAGATTCGACTCTGGGAATGCAGTAATGTTGGGGCTGACTGGGAACACTGCCAAACTGACACACTTGGACCAATCAGGGAGAATCAGCATGCAGCAGACTGTTAGAAGCAGCCTTAGAAAAGGCCTAAGGTCCTACTCTCTTGATTAAATACACTGGATTTGTCAATGCTTTGTGCTAACCAAGATTCGACTCTGGGAATGCAGTAATGTTGGGGCTGACTGGGAACACTGCCAAACTGACACACTTGGACCAATCAGGGAGAATCAGCATGCAGCAGACTGTTAGAAGCAGCCTTAGAAAAGGCCTAAGGTCCTACTCTCTTGATTCCAAGGAAACGGTGGCCAAAATGCAAAAAAAATAAAAATAAAAAATTTTAATAATTTACTAACCCCCAGTCATTAGCAAGAACAAAAACCTAGAAAGTATATTAGACAGAATATAACATTTGTATTTATCCACTAGGCTACTCTGCTAAAATGGACAAAAGAATTCTGTCAGGAATGAGAAAGGTAAAAGCTTGAAATATCTCTCATTTTATTGCTACATATATTTTGTAACAGGAGGTACATGCCTGGTATAATGAAACACAGGTACAGCTGGAAAATTCAAAGATTTTGTCTGTTAAGTCACAGTGATTGCATGTCCTACTGCAGCTCGACCAAGACAGTCAAACAGGAGTGGTGAATTTTTCGGAGAGGGATGGGAAAGAAAGGTAAAGAAAACAAAGAAGGGAGGGAAGGCTAAAAGCTTTGTTAAAGCAAAGAGGGGTTCGAGAGATTAGTGTTTGTCCTTTTCAATGCCTTGGAGATGCTAAGAGAAAGCAGGTAAGTTAAAAAAAAAAGGCTAAAGTAATAACAGTAATAAACAAACAAAAATATAAACAAAACCCCAAACAAATATATGAAGAAGTTGTATTAAGGGCTTGTAGCTTGGTGCTGGATTTTCAAGTAACTGATTTACAACCTTAATTTCTAGAATACAACCATGAACCATTTTAAATTTGTGTCTTTCATTTTAAGAGGTTTTTTCCACCTTTTCTCCTTTATCCTGAATCTGACAAAGTATTAATAACTGCTTAAAGACCAGAAGATAAGGCTGCCATCTAGATAAAGAAAACAACAATAATTGTCTATAAAAGCAGTTTCTGAATTTTTAAAAGTAGACTGGATGCTAAAATTAGAGACATGCCTGAGAAGGTTGGTAATTTTGTAAAGTATCAGAAAGTCCTGGAGAATATGTTTATGCCAAGCAGGTAACTTATTTGCCCGTAAGCCTAAAAGCTTTTGTGGCCAGATGCATGCCTCCATTTGTTCTTCTGAGCAATAGCTTTAAATACTTTTGGTTTGCATTACTTGTTCTGGATCACAACAGTCACTTGTTTTGCAGATTAAAAAGCTGATTTTGTTTGTAATATACATTGAATATCTGGTGCATTATGGAAGTTTCTCTTGAAAGCCATTTTCAGTATGCTGTGCAGCTCTTTCACTTAGATTTCATGTTCAATCACCTGCCAGAAATACAGGGGGGTGGGGGGGGAAGGGGGAAAGCACCCTTGAGACCTTTCCTTCAGCAGTAGCATTTTGAAAGAGGTGCTATAGCCTCAGTTATCTTAAGACAATAGCCCATATATTTCAACACTTTCACCCTCAGTTTGAACCAGTATCTCCAAAATTTTGAACGGCTGGGAGCTGGGCTGTTGGGTATTGTGTATAAAACAGGATTTAAATTATTGTATATCTAAATCATATGCTCTATATTAAAAGCCTAACAGATAGAATTTATTTCCGATTTAATATGCAGCTGAATAGTTTTTCAGTTACCTGGAAAGCAGCTGTGAGACATATGCAGATACACTGCATGTCAGACCAGAAGCACATCTAGCATGCAGTTGCACTGCACCTGTGTAGCAAGTGCATTTATCCTGCCTACTCTGTGGTAACACAGTAGTGAATCCAACTCACTGCACATGCAAGGCCTGTGGCTATGGAAAGGTATACCCTGCATGAGAACTAGGTACAAAATCCTGAAAGAAGCCTGTTTTTCACCAAGGGATTCTACTGCCCAGAAGTGAGGCATCCTACATATAGCACTTATTCTGACATCTAGATCCTTCCCAAGAAAATAGAAGAACGTCTCTACTGTT
Organism: Chaetura pelagica; assembly: GCF_000747805.2. Lineage (NCBI taxonomy): Eukaryota > Metazoa > Chordata > Aves > Apodiformes > Apodidae > Chaetura > Chaetura pelagica. Next base: position 8,192,143 of record NW_009953486.1, on the reverse strand, counting down.
AGAGATTAATTTTTTAGAACCAGGTGTGGGTAAGTCTAAATTTTGACCTATTATTATGGTTTCATTTTATCTTCTGATTTTTCATATTGTCAATAGTTATAGATTTTTATTTTTTTCAAATAGAAGCTAATTATTTCACAGAAGACTCCAGTACCTAAGTCTCACAGCAAAAAGCAATGGAATTACAAACATATTGTTATTGCAGTGCTTTTTCCTCTCTCCTATGCTTACATCTTGTCACAACCAACTGCAAATTTAGACTGTATCACTCTCACTTTTAACATCCTTACTGCCCCTCCACACACTAATTTTGAAGTTTGGCTTCAGCTTTAGGGATCTGCATATTCACACCTTTCTCCTCCCCATCTGCTGTTCCAATTGCTATATTAATCTAATTTTTGTGGCTTGTCTCTCATTAGCAAGTAGTTCTTTTTTCTTCGACCACCAATGTGCAGTAAAATCACTTTCACAAAGGCTTAACCCATAGTTTCGTCAACTTTTTTTTAATCAGGTGCACTACTTGAAGCATCTCACCAGTCCTTCCAGCCACAGCACTCAGCTCGATCACACTTCTAGCAGAACTGTCTGTATGGTTACACAGATAAGAGAACCAGTGAATCAAGTATTTACTGTGTTAATTTTAACCCAGGAAAGGCACCAGTTCACAATATTTCACAACACTGGTGCCATATCGATTGTAGTGCCATGTGAGAGAGTAGGAGTGAGCAGCTCAAGAGAATTTAAATCGTTACTACCACTAAAATATTTGTGAAACTATGTGATCAAGCATCCATGTTTCCACTGTATTTGTGTTATTAACTGTTTGCTTCTTGCCCAAGTGATGCTGTAGATCTGTCCTTGTCTCTTCAATCTTATGAAAGGGAAGAAAGCAAGTCTTTGAAATATAATCATGTCTCTGAAAAGAAGCAACACAATTTCCAGCTGTGGCTTAATGTTATGAAGCCACATGAAGGACACGCCCATAATTAGCACACATTTCACTCACATTAACTAACATCTGCATAAACTGTTGAATTCATTTTAGCATCTCTACAGATTATTTTTCATGCACTGTTGGATTTGCAGACTATTTACTAAGCCCTCCTTATCAGGTGACAGAAATGAGAACACTCCTGAAGCAATGCCACTGTAAAGTTGTTTCCAAAGGGAGGCTTACTGTAAAGATATATTATTTACTTACATCATCAAAAAACGTAATTCTGAAAGGGCAGCAGAAGTCATGCTGTATTTATTCTACTTGCCAATAGCACAATAAAAATCTAAGTGTGTGTCAATTAGGCAGACAAAAAGGTCTTAACTACGTGACTAGTCTGACAGTTTTTTTATTAAATAACTTAAGTACTTTTTTTTTAAAGCCACAATATCCTCATCTGACATTAGAGTGGACAGAAGTCAGAGCTTAGGAAATTCCAAAGTGAAGTTGTATGCAGCATTTCAACCACATAAGGAGAAACAGAACAAAAGCATAGGGGAAATAAAATATTTGTGTTGAAGCTACTACAGGTACAAAAGAACTCAAGAAAAAATGTCAATTCACTGTTTTACAAAACATTATTTTGACTTATTCTATAATAGTCTTGCTTAACCCTGGCTTTTAAAGATATGGGGGAACAACATTGCAGGCATTACAATACATACAGAAACAAGGTGTGATGTTATTTTGCATTTCAGAGCGTCATCAGTAACTCAGGAAATACCAAGGTATTTCTCAGAAGAACAACAAAAAATCTGCAAATACTTCTTAAGCACCTTTAATGCAACATCCATTCACAGGCAGAGGATAAAACTAGTACTGTGACCCTTGTTTTACTATCTTTCTCTCAATCTCTCAGCTGTATTTCTCTTAAAATCAGTCAGATTCCAGCCCTGCAATTTGCACATCGTTAATCTCTTCTGTGCATTCAGATAACAGTTTGCTCTTCAAGGAATGTGAGAATGTTTTGGGAAAACAACCAATCCTGGACATTAGCACTGTGCAAACATTTAACACAGCAGAAAAGGATGACTCAGGAAAAGAAAACAAGTATTTCCTAAATTGTTACAATTCTGATTTGCAGTGTATCTTCATCTTTATACGCCGACAGAAAAATACTTAAAACACGAAAGCGAGAACTATACCAGGAAGTCTAACTTTTGGATACAAGGAAAAAGAATTGTCACTACCTAAATAAAGTCCGGCAAAAGAGATGCTTGCAACTCACCCCCCAACATAATCTGAAGTGTATACATATTATCAATTCCTTGACCACTACTGTAGTCCCATGCATGTAAACCTGACATAAACACTAATTCACAAATATCAGTGTTTTTTAGACTTCAGATTTATTGAACTAGAGACACTTTCTGCACATACATTTCACGTACATCTCCCAAATAAGGCCTTAGAATTTAATTAAACAAGATGTTTAAATTTTATGTAAGAGACTATTACCACTGCAAAGGGCACCATTATTACTAATGCCATTCCCAGCCACATATTCCGCCTCCTTCCATTGCACTGGATTTATTTATTATGTGTAGAATTCTGCAGTGAGCTAGTTCAGTTTGCTCAATCGCCAGAAAAATAGATGCAATGGTGGGGTTAGACTCTGCAGCCACAGAGTTAAGAGAGGGAGGGAGATTACCCCTTTCAACAGCTAGGTGCAGTTAAGATCAGTTCAAATAGTTTGTGCATCCTGCTTTTCACGCAAGTCACTGCTACAAAAAGAAAATTACATACAAATATTGGCCAGTTCTGCAAACACTTGGGTTTATCTACATGTGCATGCACTTGTTTAGGAAAACTTAGATCTTGATGAACAGACAGCATAGAACACCACCATTTCAGTTTGCACCTGAAAAATGACACTAATATTTTGTCTGACAGCCCAGAAAAAACTAAGGGACTATATGATGAACCAATACTGTGGGATTTTTTTAACTCAGCAGCTTGGCTGCATAAGGCAGGGCTATCCGTAGAAAATCTGAAATACAGCTGTCTGTATAATTAAAAATATTAAAAAACTGATCCTATATAACTCAAGTATAATAATTTAAAATTGTCTTTAACATTGCTTCTATTTGCAAAGCAAATACTGTAACAGGCAATTTCTAAGTAATAATTTATTTGAAAGGTAAGGTTGTAATTCCTGCTAATTCTTTGGTTTTTAATTTAAAAAGTAATCTGCATACTTTTGTACATTATTTTGTTCTTCATGTTAAAATATTATGAAAGTTCACGTAATTGTTCAACATTTAAATATTTCTTTTTTGTATAGTTCTTATAAGCACTTGGAAACAACATAAATTATTTAAAGGAAAAGCAAGTTCTAGCGTGGAACAACCAGGCTTGTCCTGTAACAAATTTCAAACCTCCAGCTGTTCTATATTTGTTGTCAAAGGACAGTTTCTAAGAATGGAACCCTGGACTAAACATCTTTGTGGCTTTGTATGCAGTATATCTGACCTTTTCTTCACCTACTTTTGAATGTAATCTATTGAAACAGCGTTTGGGTAGTGTTCTTGATTTCGATGTTTCTATAGGATATATATTTAAAAATAAACTTTATACGTACCTAAACACACAGATTTTCCCCAGGCATTTAGTAAAGAATTAAAAAATTATCTATTTCTACTTACTCAGATACATTCCAATAAAATACCCCTATTACATCAAATAACCAAAAGCTGTTTTCCTTTTTTTTTGTGCGGAAATTATTAGTAATAAAATCACAGGTTTGGCAGGTTTCATCCCTACACAATTCACCAGCTTTGGTAGAAGTGTAGCATCCCCTAGCGCTCATTTATAGGTCATTACGTTTTTTTAAAATATAAAAATGTCGGCAAATAAACAGTCATATCTAGCAAACGCTACTCAGAATAATCTTGCCATAGGAATCAATATTCTTTTTCACATAAAGATTTTAGCCGAGAGACTTTGGTGATCTGCCTGATAACCATAAGAAAGGCTGAGAGTGAAGTACTCCTCAAGGAACACAGGCATCTCTCTACTGTAGCAGCATGAAAAGCAACCAAAGAGTGTTTAACAATATACCAGTTAGTGTCAACACCAAGACTATGGATGAGTCATCCTATACTGATCCTGGTGGCTTTTCTGTCAGCAGTCACCATTGTAGGCCAGCAGAATGTCAGTCACCTAGCCAGCAGTGTTCAGTGCTTTCTTAGTGAAGTAAACATGGAACAATCTGTCTCGAACTTTGATGGAAAGGAAGAGGTCACATACATCTCATTATGCTAGGGAATAATCTTTCTCTAGCCACATGGAATGCCTCAAGTGTAAATTTAATTCTAAGACCACAAACAAGCAAATGCAAAGCATTTGAAAACATTGCTAAGTTTCAGTCCAGACATATTTTTGCCATATATTTATAGTTAAATATCTAGTATTATGTAAGCAAAGCATAGCATACATGGAAAAAAGACATAGACTGGAAGCAAACCAGTTCTTGTATAGTGTAGCAGCAGAGAGAAATTACTGAGGCAATTGGGACTCCTCTACTAGAGTGCATCAAGGAATCACACTCACATACCCACAATAAAAATACATTCAAAAGAGATCGCTGTACTCATGACAACACTTTCTGGAGAAAAGGTGTATGGGCCCTCCAGACACACCTCTAATTTCAGCACAAGTTATGACGAGATTTCTTCAAAGTTCTGTCAAAACTAGACCAACCCAGGTAAAAGATAAAGTAATATCAGATTTTAAAAAGGGTTTATTTTCAGTTTGAATTACTTCTAGTCATTAGTTTTTCCTTGGCAGATTACTTAACACATTAATGCTATAATGAAATATTAGTCTTAGCACTGCAGGGTCATCTATTTAAATGTCACTTTAATAGCTTAATACATAAAACTAGGGTGAAATACAGGCCCTATTATCTCCAGTGAGTCCAGAGTTTCAGCCAGCACATTCATCCGAGCTTTCAACGCATGGGAACTACAATCTTTCAAGGACAATAAAATCTTTCCTAGGCAAATTAAAAATTATTAATGTTTCTGAGCCCTTCTTCTCTTTAAGTTGTGAACAGTAAGAGTTAATAGACATGTTAAGTAGACAGAATACTGAAGCAAACTGGAAGACCTTTTTCCGACTCTGTATTTTTCATTAGTCTTTTTCTTGTATTACTACTTTGCAACCATCACTACTTTACTTTTTATGCAAAACTCTTTATAAAAACATTACTCTGCCCATTTAATAAATGGTAAAAACATGGAAGGGAGAAAGAACTACTTTCCCTCCTGTAAATGACACGGTGAATCCAGTATAATGACCTTAGTGATCAGCTTGGAATTTAACAGGAGGGAACCCTGGGTTGAAGAAAAGGGTGTGCATTCTGTCTTCATTCTGAGTACAAACATCCAAAAGCCTCTGTAAATTGTCAGGTATTTCATCAGCTGTTTTCATGATTCCTTGGTGAATTGTAAAATGCAGGGAAAAGGCCTTAAAAACCAAGCCTTTTCACACAATAGTTAAAAGTCTATACTACCTTCTGACAATATAACATGAAACAAATTGTTTGCATTTTCTAGTTTCTAGAAAGCAATTTCTGAGGTAACACTTTTTAATACAATAGCTTTAATCACCCAGTGAACTTGAAGACCTCTGAAGAGCTGCATATCCAGAGATACAAACTCCATTCCAAAAGGGAAATATACATTACAGTAGAAACAGTACATAAATGCACAAAGATGCATGTGGAAATAGATGAGTAAATATTTATATTGTATATATCAGTTTATTAAATTATCACCATTTAAACAAGGTAAACATAAAACTAGTCAAACAATGCACGTTTAGTGCCAAACAGATACATATAAAATGCACTGAACACTAAAACCATCAACATAAACCAGTATCCATGTTTGTGGGGGTTTTTTAATGTATAGTAAAATAGATGTTACTCAGACAAGAATTTGACAGTGTCTAGAGAACATACTTACTACCTTAAATGGCAAAATCCTTTCAATCTCTCCATTTCTCTCAACTATGTTGACCTCTAAAATACCTTAGAAAAAATAGCCCACCTAGTGTCAACAAAGAGGCTTTTGGCAGAAATAAAAAAGTAAACATTTAGACATCAAAAACATCTTCATGCCATGCTAAAATAGCAAGAATACATGCTACAGGATTTATACATAGCAATTTTTAACTCAAAACTTTTACTGAAACACCAATAAGAATGGTGTTTCTATTGTTATCTGAAAGCTCATGCCAATACTGCTTCTTTTTAATTGTAGTCATTACAGCAGTAGAAAAAACCCCAGAAAATAATTGTATATTAAAACCATAATCTGGCTCTTCTAAATAATCATTCTCCAAAGCAGTCATTCTACTTCTAATTTGCTGCCCCTCCTTCCCTTCTAAAAAATGTTACATGCCATGACAAAAAAACTAACTACCTTTGATTTTCTAAACATAGTCTTACAAACTAGCTTGCTATCATTTCACCACTTAAGAGACACCCTTCTAAACAAAGAAGTGATATTAGACTGCAACCAGATTCTCAGCCTAAAAGGAGGAACCAGTCACAGCATGAAACAAAAGGTTTAATAAAGCCATAGAGATATGGGAGCTTGTATTCAACATTTGATCTCTTGAGAATGCACTACAGCTTTAATGGATGCAGTAGTTGTTATAACCTGCTCTGCAAATACATTTGTTTGCTTAATAGATTATAAATAAAAACTGCAATCAGTCACCACAGAAATTGCACACCATTAAGTAACAGCCAGTAATTGATTACCAGATGCAGACATTGAACTGGATTTCTACTTTTGTAGCTCCCAAACAGGAAGAGAGCTCTTCTTGCAACATCACATTCCATTGTATTTGAAAAGTCATGGCAGTCTGGTGAAATTCCCACTGACTGGAAAAGGGGAAACATAATCCACATTGTCAAAAAGGGAAGCAAAGAAGACCATGGGAACTACAGGCCAGTCATTCTCACTTGTGTGCCTAGCAGGATCATGGAGCAGATCCTCCTGAAGGCTCTGCTAAGGCACATAGAAAACATAGAGATGGGTTGTTGAATCTAGATGGTCTTTAGGGTACCTTACAACCCAAACCATTCCGTGATTCAATACTACAAACATTATTCCCTTTTTGAACAATTCTGTTTTTGTACTGGGAAACACTTCTATGCAAATATTAAATGCTGAGTTTTAATTCTTACAAAATAGAAGTCTGTTTTGTAGCAGTTTATTCATAGGAAAGAGAAGCAAGGAATACCTTACAGAAACATATCAATCATTCATCTAGAGTCTGTAAAAATGACTGGACCATATTCTTTAGAGTTTAATCTCAGTTACTATTGTTTAACTAGACATTGTTGGAGGAGAGGTTTGCATTTTGCTTGCATTTTTTAAAAATATTTTTTGTTGTTACTGGATCTTATTTTGCTTGCCATTAAATGCCAGTTGTTTAATCTGTGTGCTTAAGTTTTGCATCCAGGTAAAGAATAAGTGAAAACTTCTGATAAATGTATCTTGCACTTGGTTTTACTTCCTATGTGTTATCATCCTTCTCAAATTAAGGTGCCCCATAAACTAGAACTCCATTTGATTTAGGAAGGTGCTGCACAGGGAAAGTGCTTAGCACAAACAGAGTATTTTACAAACATATACAGTGGAAACCCCTATTTTTCATATTTTGCCTCGGAAAACTTGTATCTTAAGAGACAGCCAGACAGCAAAACAAGCTCCAACATCTCAGTCCCTCACCCTTCAGTATTCCTGGGCCCAAAACAAATGAAGGAAGATCACTCTTCACTTTTTCACACCCCGATAATAATTCCTTGATTTTTTCCATATGACTACAGCTGAAGACTGCAGAGAAAACTCACCTACAGATTCTAACCTGTAAGTCAAATAGAATGCAAAGCAAGAACCTCTGACAGATCAAAACTTGCCTACAAGTTTGCCTCACATTCCATCATTCCAATGACTGTTTACTCCAGTGTGACTTTTATAATGCTATACTGTACTGATGCCTGTCTTGTCCGTATTTCCCAGTTTAACCTTTCTGAAGTAATCTCTCCTCCCCCATGCCAAGGTCCCAAAAGAACACAATGTGTTCAGCTGCCATTGCACTGCTTACAGGGTATTGTTCTGCCCTACAGTGAATCGGCCTTCACTACTCAATCCTAAATTCTATTAGAAAGAGTATCTATGCTATTCTGTGTTTACACTGCTCAAGAAAATAAAAAAAGAGAAAATCCCAAGCTTGAATGAACTTTTAACACACAAAAGGAAATAACATAGTCAATCTGAATGCATTTGCCTTGTGATTTTTTAAACCATGTTTACTTACCCCATGACGACTGGATCTTTCTTTCTTCTCTGAATTTACTCAAACTCTAATTAGCTCATCTTGTATAACAGAAGTACAAATAAAGGAGTCGTTCTTAACTGCTTCCATGTGGTCGAAGAGATATCCAGTTGACTTCTGCAACTCTGCAAAAGACATTAATTTCATTTTGTTTCCTAGATAGTAGAACAACAAATCAACATAACTTAATAGTCCATCTAGTTATCGGTTCCCATATTTTATATAATATAAACTCTGAAGAAATACATGAAAAAAAACAAGTAATAGAAGTATGCAACTTCACAGGTCTCTTTTTATACTCATCAACATTTCTTTATGAAACGGATTTCATTTGTTTTCCAAAGACAAAGTTGAGCACACTAGAGATTTATAAAAAAATATAATTCATATAGTAAGCAAAAGGGGACACCTCACTACCTTAACATGATGCTGTGATCAGCTGCCAGAAGAGGAAAAACAGAACCTGACCACAGGATTTTAAAAAGTAAAATTGTTGTCTGCAACATTACATTTTTTCCTCCCTTGCCTCCTACACATCATGTTTTATTGCCAAAATAGATTCAAGCCTTTTATCTATTGAAATAATCAGTTTAGACAACTGTGATCTCCTCTGAGTGTACAGCATATGTCTATATTAAAAATTTAAGCTCATACATAAGAGCAGAAGTCACTGCATATCTCCTGAAACATGCACTTGAACACCAGTTAATATTAGTATAAATTATCATATTTGATTGTCTCATTTTACCTCATGATCTAAATCTTCAGGTTTTACAACTAGCAAAGTTGCCTCAAGACTCATTCTGCTAAGGTTGTGTAATAACTAGATTTTTTATGAGTTATGTATTCAAACTTTCCTTGTCCTAAAGAAAGTATGCACCTGCGTGAGTAGCAAATAACAGAAGATGCCTGGTCTTAAATTTCTTTAGTTTTGTTTCAAAATAAAAACCTCAGTGTTACTAGTCTGGAACTACGCAGCAGGTTTAACAAAGCAAATTCAGACATACCAGAAACAGTTCAGTGAGTATTAAATATTTAATTATCAACAGGTAGCAAAACTACTTCACAGCTGAACTGAATTTCAGGTCCTGTTGTGCAGCTGGACCCAGGCAGGCCCTTTCCTCGCTCCAGGCACCTGAGGCCAAGCTCAGCACAGCAGGAGACACACGAGGTTACCAGATGGAACCTGATTTCCAACCCTATTCTCAGAGGTGCCGTGCCTTCACTTAATTTTTATAAATAAACTGGTATGGCTTCCCCCCTGAATTCCAGCTGGAGCCAGCAAATAGCCAAACGTCCACATTCTTGGGAGTTCAAAGCATTCTGAACCCCTTTTTCTCCATTTTAACAGGGGGAGAAATACAAAAAATAAATAAAACGTATAGTTTCTCGTCAGCTATTTCTTGTCTAGCCGCAGGTAAAGGAGCAGGGGTCAACTCTAGGCAGGAATAAATCACTGTGGAGGAGCCACTTCCCAACACCTACACAGGCCTCAACGCTGGTGACTGGAGAACAGCAGACTGACCAACAGGCCTTGTGGCCTTTACAAGAACAAGAGCTACCTGACACTGGTGCTGCGACAACCACAGCGTCCCCAAAGAGCGGCCCGTATCGAACCGAAGCTAAACGGCCCGGCCCCCCAAACGCTACCGGCGAGGGCCCCTCAGCGCCCGCCCGCTGCACGAGGCCAGGCCTCAGGAGAAAGCCCCGCCCCCCGGCGCACGGGATTGGCAGAGGCTCCCGTGAAG
>NW_009953486.1:8165589-8181407 GCF_000747805.2 Chaetura pelagica | reverse complement strand
ATGTCTTGCCCTGTCTCCCGCCGCAGGTGCTCAACTGGCCCTCAAGCACCGCCTAACTTAGAGCCCGCGCTGCCAGGCCGCCTCGCGATTAGTTGGCGGTGGTGTCAATCATGAGAGATCTTTAGTTTGATTGGTCATAACTCGGAAGGGGGTGGGCCTTTTGTGCCGGCGGTAATTACCGTGTGTGAAGAGGCGTGAGGAGCAGGGAGTGAGAATGTTCCTCTCAGTGGGGCTGAGGTGTGTCATTGTCCTGAGGTTCCTCAGGAAAAACAACAGCCTGGCGGTGCTGAGACATGAGTTCTTCATTCAGAACCATGCGGATCCCGCATCACGCCCGGTGATGGGCTTCCTGCTAGAGCTCACGTCTGAGGTACTGGGTGGGGTGAAGGAGCCGGTGCCTGCCGAGTCCAGCAGCACCTGCTCCTGAGGTGCAGCCGCGGTGCTCTTGGCTTCCCGCTCTGGAGCTTCCGCAGTTACATCCCTCCCGTTCGCTTCAGCCTCTGCTGCAACCCCTCCTGCTCCGTCTGCCTTTTCCCTGTTTCCATACAGTGTTATGTCCCTGCTTCTCTCTCCCAAGGCCTAACTCCGTGACGCTGCTCGGGCACCTGACTGTCCGTGTCTTGGCTGTCTTCCCGAGTCCAGCAAGTTTGGCTTCTTTCTGTCCTGTCCCAGCTCACGTACTCCCCAGTGGCTTCTCGACCGAGTTGGCATTGCCAGCTCCGACTCTCACTATGCCCTTCTCTTATCTTCTGTCAGATTGCTGCTCTTTCCTTGTCTGGTTTTCCTTTTTCTCTGCATACGTTTCATTCCTAGCACACAACTTCTTGCAGAGTTAGTTGAAGCTTTTGATCTGATTTAGAGAGCCTTTTAACTTTCAAAATAAATAAAAGCCATTTAAACTTCTAAACACTTAATGTTATTTGGTAGAACAGTGAGTAATTTGATCCTTAGTGAAAAGGGCATAATTCAAGTCCTGACCTCATGCAGCAAATGTTAAAGGATTTGTAACAAGGTGTGCCTCCACACTTGTGGGAGATGGATAACACTTTTGGGACCTCTTTGATTTAAATCATGTGTGGGAGAACATTTGTTGATGGCATAATCTAGCATTTAGAAGCCCTGTTGTGATCCAACCTTTTCTTCTTTGACAAAAATACAAATAGACCTTGGTTCATTGGTGGACTTGGTAGTGTTAACAGTTGGACTCGATCTTAAGGATCATTTCCAGCCTAAATGGTTCTATGAGTCTATGATATTTTTAGTGATATTTCCTCAATTTGTTAATGGTATAAACCATTGAATCTTTCAGTCAGTATACTTTTCATATAAATCCCTACCATATTTCATAAATTCTGCTTCTGTTCTGTTTCAGACCATTAAAATTTTTCTTCTTCTATGTAAAGGTACATCATGTAAAGAATATCAAACCCATTGAAAAAGAACTCCAAAAGAACATCACAGGAGCTAGCAAAGGACAACTTTCAATTAAATGACATTATTACCAGAAAGATATAGGAAAATATGATAGTTGGGGAAAGACTTATTTCCACCTAGCTCAAAAAATGTCTGATAGGAGATGCCATGGAGTTCTAAAACCTTGAGTTATTTTGAGCAGGTAAATAGCAAATTACGGTTTGCTATTTCTCATAATATAGAATAGTCAATTTTCATGTAGTAGCATGTAAATTGAGCACAAGAAGCATATAAAATATAGAGATTTTGTAGAAGTAATTTCTGCAAAACTATGGATTTAGATTGAATTCCTGGAGTTTCAGTCTGTCAGTGGCTAATAACACAATGGTCTAAATGCAAGTTAGACCTCAGGAAGTCACTAAGATTCCCATAGAACCTGGAAGAAATTATGTTGGTAAAACTGCTCTGTATTTTCCCTGTTTTTAATATTCCTCATGAAACATCTGTCGCTCCTGTATGTAGGACACTAGACTTGGAAACAACTTCTGTCTGATTCCTTTCATATCAACTTTGTACAAAGTTCTTAAACTTTTTATATATTTAACTCCAAATTAATTTCAACTGAAGCATTATTAGTAGTATTATTATTGTTATTGTTATTACTATGACTACTACTACTAGTTTGAATTTTCCTGATCTAATTTCTCATTTTTTTTCCAGGTGAAGTAAAATTACAGCTAACTTTGTCAATGGAGCAGCAAAATTAGAAGGTGAAGCATCGGCAAGAATAAGAAAATCAAAATCAGTATGATATACAAGATAGTATCTGAAGATAACATTTGACAGAAGGCTATGACTTAAAAAATGGACACTGCAGAGTTATTATTTGGATGTCTTACTATTTCAATAGACACTATCAGGTTGTATTTTTAATATATTTTTGTTCATAGCCGTACATTTATGACAAGACCATCTTTGATCTACCTTAAACCAGTAGTCCTCTCCAAATTTCATTTTAACAATGAAAACAGATGAATCAGATTGAACTTCTGGTTCTGTGATCAGAAGTTATTACATTTCTGTAATAATTGCATCACAGACACTTCAGAAGGCTTCAATATAAAGATGAGACAGTAAAGATGCAAATTGTGTGCCCTCAGAAAAATGCTAAGACTGCCTGCTGGCTTTTGCAGTGGATTGTGCTGTCTTGTATATGGAAGGAGTGGGGGGAAGAAAAGTGGCCAACTAATCTGTAGTATAATCTTAGCCCTTCTGAAATAAAAGACACAGCTTCAAAATATTTCTGAATTATCTCATGCTTGAAATCACGTGTCAGATTTCTTTCCCTCTTTCCTTTTCTTCCTTTAATTCCTTTTCCCTGTTTCCATACAGTGTTATGTCCCTGCTTCTCTCTCCCAAGGCCTAACTCCGTGACGCTGCTCGGGCACCTGACTGTCCGTGTCTTGGCTGTCTTCCCGAGTCCAGCAAGTTTGGCTTCTTTCTGTCCTGTCCCAGCTCACGTACTCCCCAGTGGCTTCTCGACCGAGTTGGCATTGCCAGCTCCGACTCTCACTATGCCCCTCTCTTATCTTCTGTCAGATTGCTGCTCTTTCCTTGTCTGGTTTTCCTTTTTCTCTGCATACGTTTCATTCCTAGCACACAACTTCTTGCAGAGTTAGTTGAAGCTTTTGATCTGATTTAGAGAGCCTTTTAACTTTCAAAATAAATAAAAGCCATTTAAACTTCTAAACACTTAATGTTATTTGGTAGAACAGTGAGTAATTTGATCCTTAGTGAAAAGGGCATAATTCAAGTCCTGACCTCATGCAGCAAATGTTAAAGGATTTGTAACAAGGTGTGCCTCCACACTTGTGGGAGATGGATAACACTTTTGGGACCTCTTTGATTTAAATCATGTGTGGGAGAACATTTGTTGATGGCATAATCTAGCATTTAGAAGCCCTGTTGTGATCCAACCTTTTCTTCTTTGACAAAAATACAAATAGACCTTGGTTCATTGGTGGACTTGGTAGTGTTAACAGTTGGACTCGATCTTAAGGATCATTTCCAACCTAAATGGTTCTATGAGTCTATGATATTTTTAGTGATATTTCCTCAATTTGTTAATGGTATAAACCATTGAATCTTTCAGTCAGTATACTTTTCATATAAATCCCTACCATATTTCATAAATTCTGCTTCTGTTCTGTTTCAGACCATTAAAATTTTTCTTCTTCTATGTAAAGGTACATCATGTAAAGAATATCAAACCCATTGAAAAAGAACTCCAAAAGAACATCACAGGAGCTAGCAAAGGACAACTTTCAATTAAACGACATTATTACCAGAAAGGTATAGGAAAATATGATAGTTGGGGAAAGACTTATTTCCACCTAGCTCAAAAAATGTCTGATAGGAGATGCCATGGAGTTCTAAAACCTTGAGTTATTTTGAGCAGGTAAATAGCAAATTATGGTTTGCTATTTCTCATAATATAGAATAGTCAATTTTCATGTAGTAGCATGTAAATTGAGCACAAGAAGCATATAAAATATAGAGATTTTGTAGAAGTAATTTCTGCAAAACTATGGATTTAGATTGAATTCCTGGAGTTTCAGTCTGTCAGTGGCTAATAACACAATGGTCTAAATGCAAGTTAGACCTCAGGAAGTCACTAAGATTCCCATAGAACCTGGAAGAAATTATGTTGGTAAAACTGCTCTGTATTTTCCCTGTTTTTAATATTCCTCATGAAACATCTGTCGCTCCTGTATGTAGGACACTAGACTTGGAAACAACTTCTGTCTGATTCCTTTCATATCAACTTTGTACAAAGTTCTTAAACTTTTTATATATTTAACTCCAAATTAATTTCAACTGAAGCATTATTAGTAGTATTATTATTGTTATTGTTATTACTATGACTACTACTACTAGTTTGAATTTTCCTGATCTAATTTCTCATTTTTTTTCCAGGTGAAGTAAAATTACAGCTAACTTTGTCAATGGAGCAGCAAAATTAGAAGGTGAAGCATCGGCAAGAATAAGAAAATCAAAATCAGTATGATATACAAGATAGTATCTGAAGACAACATTTGACAGAAGGCTATGACTTAAAAAATGGACACTGCAGAGTTATTATTTGGATGTCTTACTATTTCAATAGACACTATCAGGTTGTATTTTTAATATATTTTTGTTCATAGCCGTACATTTATGACAAGACCATCTTTGATCTACCTTAAACCAGTAGTCCTCTCCAAATTTCATTTTAACAATGAAAACAGATGAATCAGATTGAACTTCTGGTTCTGTGATCAGAAGTTATTACATTTCTGTAATAATTGCATCACAGACACTTCAGAAGGCTTCAATATAAAGATGAGACAGTAAAGATGCAAATTGTGTGCCCTCAGAAAAATGCTAAGACTGCCTGCTGGCTTTTGCAGTGGATTGTGCTGTCTTGTATATGGAAGGAGTGGGGGGAAGAAAAGTGGCCAACTAATCTGTAGTATAATCTTAGCCCTTCTGAAATAAAAGACACAGCTTCAAAATATTTCTGAATTATCTCATGCTTGAAATCACGTGTCAGATTTCTTTCCCTCTTTCCTTTTCTTCCTTTAATTTATCACTGACACGTCTTAACCTTCTGAATCTCCTCAGAAAATGTTAAAGGAAGGTGCTCATACAATATTGCAATGAATGTTTCACCAAGCATAATTTAAAGGGTTTTTTTTCTTTCTTAACCTGTAGATTATTATTTTAGTCTGACTCAAGAGTTTTGTATCTATGAAGGTATTCATTTGCTCCTTATATGAGCACTTTATCTGGATATGATTTTAATATTAATATGATTATATTATAAAAATATGAATGGCGTTTAAAAAAATAACCCTAATAGATCTGAGGCTGGTATGACAATGATGGGTAAGTTTCATGAACACACTTTCTTATTTGCCAAACTTTCTCCCTGTGCAAATAGATTTTAGGAATATTACATTAATTCATGTAAGCCTGAAAATGTTTACCGTAGAACTAGAATACATTTGCTAATATTTTTCATACACTTGTATAATAAGGAATGCCTTGTTCAATACAGATATCATCTTTTGAGAAGTTTGGGTGAGATTTTCTTGGCCTTCAAGTATTTCTTAGGATACTGCTCACAAGACAATACTTTTTTTGAGTGGGAATGAGGAGTGCGGAAAGTAGAGCTCAGGTTAAAATGATGAATTCACAGGGGTACTTGCTTAGATGCATTTTAAGCAACTACTTTATTTTTTAAATTTACAAGACTAAGGTGATTCTGAGCTTCTCTCTGCAACTACTTTTTGAATTATTTTACACCACTTAAATTAACATTTATTGGTTTGTTTCATGGTTAGAAAAAACTGCCACAGTCAGAGGTTGTTCCCATGTATTAAGCACAATATTTTATAGGGAAGGTATGAGACCTAGGTCATCAAGTGCCTGGTGCCTGCCAATTTCTTTGGAATTACTGACAGGATTATTGCCACAATAAAAATGAATGGCAATGTCCAAAAAGTGAGCTATGGGTTGTCTCTCCCTTAGTCTGTGCTTCCATTGTTAGTTTTTTTCACTGAGAAAATGTTGGGATCACATTTGATTTAATTAGTACATTAAATCCATTCAGCTTAAAGTTAAGTGTGTACATTGTGTACATCTTTGACCAAATTTTTAATACATTTCGGGTGCTAAAGACTGCTTTAAAAGGAATATGCACCAGTAGGTGGAGCAAATAGATAAAAATGTTAAATATTTCAGTTCTACAGCTACATTTAATATGATCAGCTTTAAAGACAAGTAAAAAAAAATTGGGGAGTCTTATTAATTTTTGTAGAGCATCAAATATCAATGAAAAATGAAAGCACTTTATCACTGTATCCTTCATTCTACAAAGTCAGAGCTACTTTTGAAGTTATCTGTTTATAATTGCTACAACAGAAACCAGAAGTTAAAAGGGGGGAATAAAAGATACACAACATTTGCATTCTATTGGCTCAGGATGTTCTGTATCAGTCTGGAGTCTAAGGTATCCTAGATGCAATTTAAGTAAAATGTTAAGACCTCTTGTCTAAATGGAGGAAATATGAATTATATTCAGTTTGCTCAAATAAAAAAACCCACAACACAACTAAAGTCCCATACTACCACTGCTTCTCATTAACCTAGTCCTCCCTGTCTACCTCCTTTGTTTTTTTTCCCTGATAAATGTTCTGTTATAATTCATAGTGGAAGAGAACAACCTGCAGAAAAGGATTACCTGGAATGGAAGAAATGGAATTGTTAAACAGCAGACCTCATGCTTTCAGGAAATTCAACAGGACCTCATTCCTCTCAAGGTATTGTAACATCATGAACTCTTTTCTGTTGGGATCACATGGCAGGGAATCTGTCTCTACCAGTTGGTTAAATCTGAGTTCACAAGTGCAGACAGACATTTCTAATTGGCAAGTTCTTGTGTAGGGTAACAACAAGGAAAATCTGTGGAGCTTGTTTTTCCAGAACTTTAATTTCTTTTATAACTGGATTTTTTTGGTTTCTAATGCTTGTTTCAGACACAGCTGGAGGCTCGAGTTGTGCCAGTAACTTGTTCATAGGGGCCCAGCACTAGTTTGATGTGTTTTTTCATTTGGGAGTTACTAGAAGGTATACTTAATGGCTTAACTTGTCTGTCCATCTTGAGTACTACTTGTGGCCATGGTCCTGTATTGAGCTCTGTATGAACAGCTTAGCAGGAGTCAAGTTCATGCCTTTTCATTATTTCACACTTTATAAATTTAAAAATTAAGAAGAGAATTTTTATATGGCTGCTTTATGAGTACCTAAAACTGAGGTGTACTGTGTTCACACATGCTGTTTTAGTCTGCAAAGTTTTAAATACTTGTCCTGAAAAAGTTTATGAAAATAGTGTTTATGCAAGCAAATTGTGGCATCAGAGGCTTATTTTCTACAAGCCCCTAGTCCTTCATATCCCTGCCTTGCTCTTTTACAAGCAGTAAGTGAATGGCTGAGTTAGTTTGAAAACTATCTTTGACAGGCACATGGAGAGTAAGTGAATCTATTTATGTTCTTTTTCTCTTTTATCCCAAGCTGTTTGTGTTTTATTACATTTGCTTGAACAGACTGCTTTTTCTCTTTATTGAAATGGAAAAAACGGTGCTTGGTGTAGCAGATGCTCCACAAACATTCCTTAGCTGTAACTTTCACCTCAGTGTTGTGATTGAGTGCTGCGTGCAGGGCTGATACCTGGCTGTATTTTAATCCTTCTCGCATATTAAAGCACTCTTTAATACTTACTGTATTGCTGCGACTCTCCATAGACCACTCAGAGCTTTCGTGCTTGATACCGGGGCACGGCGAGTGAACCGAGGGCCCTCTGCGAGCTCTGAGCGGGGCCTGGCGTGGGAAACTCCCCGTGGGAGCGGCGGCTCAGGGAACGGTCCCGCCCCTGCGGGCACTACAAGTACCGTGCTGCCTCGGGAGAAGGGGGGGTGGTCCCGTGTTACCCGCGCAGGGCAGTACTACAGGCCCCAGAATGCTCGGCGCCGCCCGGTGGCTCCTCTCGGGGAGGCTGGTTCCTATTTAAATCTAGGCAGCGAGGAAAATGGCGGCGAGAGGCTGAGTGTGGGGGAGACGGGGAGAAGGAGACGTAGCTGAAGCTTTGGCTCCTTTCCCAGGTGAGTGGGGTTTGGAGGGAGGGAGTAACGGGTGGAGGGAGGAGAGTTCTAGCTCCAGTTCCCCTGCTTCTAGCGCTGGGGTGGGACTGGGATGGGGGAGAGAGGGCTGCCCCTTGGCGGGGAAGGGAGCAGCTTGGGGCTGGCCCTGAGGGGCGGCTCTCTTCTCTCCCTCTCGCCCCCCTCCCCAATATGGATGTGTCTCTCTGAGGGGAGGAGGAAGGGGAGTGTAGATGGGTTGTGTGCGAGGAGTAATCTTGGGGCTGGGGATGAGGGGATTCCCAGAACAGCGTGTAAATGCTTTTACCTCTTCCTAACCATTGTAACTTTACCGCTGAGCGTAGTTAGAAGGGGACATTCCTGAGGCAATGGTGAGGGGCGAGTGTGTTGAGATGCAGGCTTCCCGTATCGCTGAGTGATGCGTATCTAAGTCGGGTGAGTTTGGGTGGAGGTTCCTCATGTATCAGGGAGAGAGACTTGGGGTCGCTATGGGTTTGTGTTCGGAATCGTCTGACCCTGAGTAGAGGGGGGTGGTGTTGGGTGAAATACCTGGGCTAGAATGGCCCCATCTGCCATTCATGTGCGTTTATCTGATGCTGAGGCGGTTCCAAAGACCTCGTTATCTGCATTCTCCTTCTGATCATCCTGTAGCCTCGGTAAGTTTCAGAGGTGACTTCTCTTGTCTCCTTGTCTTTAGTAGTAAGGAAAGGCATGAGAAATACTACAAATGAAAGGTTGAATTCCATGCCTCTTATCCATTTCTGCCTTGTAACTGTGATGTTGAGGGATGGAGATGAGATTTCCCCCCCCCCCCCCGAGGTCACATACCACTATAGGTAGTAGTGATTCCGGGGATATAAATGGGGTGAATATCGGTGGGGATGTTATCTGAGGTTGACATAAATTCCCATAGTCCTCTTTGTTGGTTCTGAAGTTGTTTCTGTTAGTGGTTTCTGCTCTTACTCTTAAGTAGTCAGGTTTTCTTTTCAGAAATTTTTCCCACTTTTGTCAGCTCATCCACTGATCACAGTTTTACATTAGTCTTTTCTACTCAGGCACTATCTCTTTCCTTATTAAACTGTTAAGAAAAACAATTACCTGATTCTGCCGTTGCATCTTTTAATCTAAAAGTTAGTAGAAAATACTGTGTTAGGTTCTATCTGGAAGAATAAGACAAAAGTGAAACAAATCTGGAAGTGTGAGAGTGATGTCTAGCTATATAGTATCTATCATACAGTTAAAATGGACACTTAAAATTCGACGATCACTGTTGTAAAAATAAATTTTTTCTCGTTCATATTTCTGACTTAAAATGAACTGCTACACATGAGACAAAGATGTGTGTGTTCTAAATATAAATACATGATAGCTTCATAGTAACAAATAGTATCTGAGTGAAAGCCTCAGAATAAGAGCTTGGGTGTAGAGGAAACCGACAAAATTGCGGGTTAGGGTTTTTTTTGGTTTTTTTTTGTGTGTGTGTTTTGGTTTTTTTTAACTAGGCTGTACATGATAATGTATACTAATTTTATTTACTGTTAGCAGTTGTTGGGCTGTTTGACCGTTGTTCAGAATTTCATTAAGTTCTGTTACTATGAGCATTTATTATTTAAAAAAAAATAAATCATTAACATAAATGGATTTGCTGCTGTGATATGAAGGTAGAGGTTGAGGAATAGGGAAAGTGATAGCACACAGTAAACCCAATATTCAGCATTGCTTTAAGTACCTTTCCTGATGACAGTGTGCTGTTTCCAGACTGCTTTTATTTGGCATATGATTTGTGTGGGTTTGGGATTTCGTTTGCTTTTTTTTTTGTTATCTCTTCCATTGAAACCCTTGTTCATCCTGGCTTTGGATTTATTAACTTGGAAGTTTGCATTGTCTGCTTATCAATTTTTTGCATAGTATCACTGAGAATAACGTTTAGTTGAGACAAAATGCAAGTAGGAGGGAGAATGAAATCTGTTTTACAACCAAACATTATCTTTTTATCATTAGCTTGTTTTTCATTAATAATGGACAAGAAATCATAGTCAAAACCTTCAATATTAATTTCTATTTCGCAGTTGCATATAAAGGGGTGGTGGTTTTGTTTTTATTTTTATTTTTTTAAAGAACAGTGAGAGAGAATGGGTGTCTTGGTTATATTTGTCTGCAAAATCAAGTCATTGGTAGCATGTGAAATGATATTGGACACTACAGTCTGACACTGGAGGTTGCTTCAACTCCTGCATTTAAATGAACCTCCCTCAAAGAGGTGATCTTGAATGGCTGTATGATATGGGTTATTCTGCATTATGTTTGTGGAAGCTTTTTGATTATGGATATTTAGAAGTACCTTAAATATTCTTCCAATTTGTTTTAATACTAAAAAATGGAGGGGTGGGGGAGGGGAGGCATAGTATTCTTTATGCCAAGGATATGAGAGGATGGTGAAGAATACCTAAACCTGAATGCTGGGGCAGCATGCCTGTGTGCTTTTTTCTCTGGCTAGATCTATTGATGTTTCTAAATGTAGCTTATTAGGGAAGAGGCAATTGTGAAAGAATTTAACTGCTATGATTTGAATCTGCTATGGAACATATTTCCACTCTGATTTTATATGCTGCTTTTAATTAGGAGAAGATACATCAACCTCTTTTTTTACCCCATGTAAAAGGGAGGTATACTTCAGATGGACCCTATTAAAGAATACTTTTGGTTTTAGTTGACAGCTATCAATAAGATAATTTTATTTGAAGAACAAAAATCACTTGCCTCCAGTCTCAATCTCAAGAGGGATTTTAGTCTTTCAAGTGCAGTGTGTGGAATTATTGTTGGTGAGGTTTTATGCTTTTAGATGTAGAGACACATTTGTTTTATGTTGCCTGGAACCAGCCCTTGACATTGTACAGAGGTAAGAAAGGCAGTTGCTTAAGACAGCATGCTATTTAAATGAGAGGGAGAAGAGGGCAAGGGGGCCACCATTGGTTTTACTGCTTTTTAAAAATTATACCCTGCAAAGTCAGGCTTATTACTACTAATTATAAGTTTACAATATGTTTACTGAGGCTGTGACTGCTTCTGCCATATACTAGAAGAGTATACTAGAGAGGTGGTAAGGTCAGCTTTACAGGTATCTATGTTTAAGTATTCCCTGACTTTGCATGCTTGGAGCTGGAGGGCTTGGCATGTTGGCTTCTTTGGTTTGATGTTGGTTGTGTCCTCAGTACCCCTCCTCACTTTGTCACCTTTACTGTTAAATATGAGCCTATTCAGGTCAGGTGCAGTTAAACTGTTTGTGAGACATTCTTTGTTAGGTTTCTTACTGGAAATTTTTATTTTAAAGACTTTCTTACCATCAAGCTGAGTTCTTTTTTGAAGAGCGTGCTGTCATGACTTGAAGTCTAAAACAATCATAACTGCACTTTATGGACAAGATTCTTGTGGAATTCTGAAAACATTGTAAAAGTTCTCCAGAAAATGTTGTATTTGTTAGGGCAAGCAATTTTTCACCAGAGCTCTTACACCTGTGGCTAGATTACATAGAGATGTTGCCCTGATTTATCAGGTGCACCTGAAAATGGGGGAGGAGAGAAAAGCTGCAGAACAGCATAGCTGTTATATTGCTAGCCATAATGACTGGCACCTGTTAGCCTTGGTTGAGTAGGACATTTTGTCACAAAGCCTGAACCCTTTACTTTTTGCACACTTTCCTGGTTGTCAAGATGTGTAAGAGCCAGAGTGAGAGAATCTACTATTACAGGTATGCCCAGAAGGCCTTTTAGAGGCACATTTTCAAGGTAGGTTTTTCTGTGTAGTTGCATGGAATATTCTGTATCAGACTTCTGAGTTATGAAGATTGATTTTTTTTTCCTCCTTCTGTTCTCTGCTGCATGGAAGTGAGAAAGTGAGTTGTCTGCTTTTCAAAGGCAATACTGAAACAGGTTGCTTGGCTAAAAACATTATAATGCATTTGTCGTGGGTAGTTGTAGCCTAACACATTTTTTTTTTTTCCATCCCTTGACAATGGCAGGAGAGGAACTGAGTGGAATAGGGCAGAAAGAAAAAGCAGAAGTACCTCTTATATTTGTGGTCTCAGAGACTGTAAGGCTATTTAATATATGGATGAAACTTGCTCTTTGAGATGTGGTTTCTCTGTCTAGAATCTCCACAGAGCTACATGTGTGCTTTTTCTCATGAACTTCTAGGTGAGGTGGAATAGAATGAGATTCCATGTCTTCTGTAATTCCAGTAGCTTTCTCTCAGCAAACATAAATGGTGAAAATGAAGTTTTCTGTAGTATTTTATCATTACTCCACACATGCTTTTGAACTACATTACAAATACCAAATAATTTAGAATGGACTGTGTTCCCTTCCACAAATACAGTTAGTTCTTTAATGGTTTTGAAGGGGAAAATGTCTTTCTAATCTCTTCTTCAACCTGGATTTTACTACACTTAGAAATGCATGCAGGAGAGCAGTTGGGGAATATGGGAAAGGGAAGAAAAAAATATTCTTAGGGGAAACCACCCAGACTAGGAAAAAGCAAGCCAAAATCTGTTGTCGAAGGACTATTTGCCAGTTATCTTCAGTGAAGAAAACTACTGGCAGATTAGGTGGTTGCCTGCTGCTTTCAGTGTACCAAAAGCAGGTTCGCATGTGTGTTCAAAACAATTGTCAGATACTTTCTTGAAAGCTTACCCAGTTCCTGTAATGTTAAGCATTTATTTTCAATGCCAATGTTTGTTTGGTTCGTGTGTGCAACAGAGCTGTAACGCAGTACCTCTTTTTCCCGGAAGGCAACTGTAGCAAAACTTAATTCACATGTTTTGCACTTTCCAAGTGTCTTGGAACACCCATTTATCTTTGTAGTTGATCAAAAGCTAGACAAAGCTTCAGTGTCACCTTGCTGTGTCTAGGAAAGGATGTATCTTCCTGTTACTGAACTAAGTCAGGTATAGTTTTGATGATATCATGTGATGCTATATTTATTGCTTTCTTGAAGGTAAGAGGAGTAAGATTATCATAGATGTGCTAAATGTCCTTCCTTCTATATACTCATTACCAGGTAATTTTAAACTTTAAAGGAAAAATACCTCTATTCTAGCTCATAGTATGTTTTTATAAACAAATTAAACAGTATCAAAAGCATGTTGTCTTTACCTAATGAAGGGGGGGGTAAGAGCTTGAAGTCAAAGGACCAGTCATAATGCTTAATGGGAAACTTGAAAAAGTTATAATTAATGGTTTTTCTTCACAATAAAAGCTTTCTGTTAAATATGCTTGCTGTATAATAACTTTAACTCAGTGATTTCAGGTATTGCATAAAAATACAAACTGTGCTGTCTCTTCTAGGCTTTTATAAAAAGTCATGAGACATCAAGCCCTTGAGGAGGAGTTGATGGAGATTTAAAAATCAACCAACCAACCCCATCCCAATTCTCAAATTATTTGAAAGCCATTATAGAGGTTTTAAACTCCTATTTTTCTAGAAACCTGAATTTTTTAAACTGGTGTGAGAACTTGTGTGTGTGTATTTTTTTATAACTATAACATGCTGATAATGTTCCTAGTCTACCAAATTGTGCAATATTGAAATCTGTTAGCAATGGCTTGCGTGGTAAAATCAAGCAGACTGTTTCTTAGCCTGTGCTTTTCTGAACTGCACAAAGTGAGTAGATAAATATATATAATTGTTCCAAAGGAAGCCTGGCTCAGTAGCCACTGCAAAACTACTCTTGTAGTTCTCCTATGTGCTGTTTTGGAGGCTCATCTTTTTATTAAAGACTTAAAAGGACAAGAGCAGAATCTTGGGAAGAAATGTGAAAAATACTTGAAGTGTTTCTGATGCCAAAGAATGACTAAGCAGTGGAAGCTTACAGTGGTGATATGTGGTGTTGTTTTTTTTCCATTTAGCTCATCTGAAAGCCTCTGAATTTTTGTTTTTCTAAGTCTTTAGCAAATCTGTTACTGCTCTGAGCTCTAGTTAGAGCACAAGATAGGAATTGTAGCATAATAAGACTAAGCAGCTGTTTCTACCTTATATTGGCAAATGAGCACTAAGCTCTAAGGATGCTATTTTATTATTTATTTTCTGTGCAAAGGAGAAAAATGTAACCTTGCTTGTAAGGATGAAATCTCTGGTATATAGATGAGCTGCTTTCTTGACTTTCATAAGCAATAGTTCACTTTTTTGTTAGACCTCTTGTTCTTTCTAAAAGACTGCTAAGTGACTGCTGTAGGTTTAGAAAGGAACCTTTTTAGATTGGATGGGTTTAAAGTTTTCTTGTTAGCTCCTTTTGGCCAAATATTGCTGACTGATGTCATTTACATATAAATAATGGTGTGAAGATAATCCAACTTCCAGTGCTAAGCATGAAAAGTTTGGTTATATATATTATTAATTGACTTGCTCCAAGTATATCAGTCAGCTTCTGGTTAACTCTTACATGAATGATCCTGGAAATCATAAATGTCTTTCACATGCTTTCTTAGTTAGCATGAATCTGAGGAAAGAAGTTATTATGTGCTTGCTTAAGATCCACCTCACTGTCCATTCTTTTAGCCCATACTCACTCAGTTTCCTAATGAGAATGTTATGGGAGACAGTGTCAGGCCTTACTGAAGTCAAGGTAGATGATATCTTCTGCCCTCCCCTCATCCAGCCAACCAGTTATGTCATCACAGAAGGCTAGCAGATTGGTCAAGCATGATTTATCCTTGGTAAAAGCATGTTGACCACTCCCAATAACTTACTGTTCTTCAGCATGTTTAGAGATGACACCCAAAACAAGTCACTCCATCACCTTTCCAGGGACAAAGGTGAGACTAAATGGCTTGCAGTGCCCTGGGTTCTCCTTCTTGCCCTTGTCTTCACAGCTTTAGCAGTGAAGAATGAAACAAAGAAGGCATTCAGTAATTCGGTCTTCTCTGTGTCTTCCACCACTCAGGCACCCACCTTATTCATCAGTGAGCTGACGTTTTCCCGAGTCTTCCCTTTTCTGTTAGTATACTGAGAAAACCTCCTCTTGTTGTCAGTGGCTGAATTGAGTTCTGCTTGTGCCTTGGCCCTTCTAATTTTCGCCCTGCATAACTTCACTACATCTTGGTATTCCTCATAACTTGCCCACCCCCCTTTTAGAAAGACTGTAAACTTTCCTCTTGCTTCTGAGGTCCAGCCAAAGCTCTCTATTTAGCCAGGCTGTTGGTCTTCCCTGTCGGCTTATCTTTCAGGTCTTGGGGATGGTCTTCTTGCCTCTAAGAGCTCTTCCTTGAAGTATGAAAGCCTTCCTGAGCTCCTTTGCCCTTCAGAGCTGTCTCCCAAGGGATACTCTCAGCCATGCTCTGAAACAGGCCAAAGTCTGTCCTTGAAAAGTGACAGTTGTACTGGCTCCCACACTTGCTTCTCTAAGAATTTCACGATCACTCTGCCCAAGATGACCTCCAACTTTTACATATCCCCCACAAGACCTTCTCTGATAACAAGGAGCAGGTCCAGCACGGCACTTTCCCTAGTTGGCTCCCTCACTAGCTGTGTCAGGAAGTTGTCTTCCACACACATCAGAAACTTCCAGGACTGTTCCCACTCTGCTGTGTTGTATTTCCAGCAGACATCTGGGAAGATGAAGTCCCCCACAAGAGCAAGGGCTGGCAATTGTGAGACAATGAGATGATATAAACAAAAAATGTGTAGCTTCTTTTTTTCACCAGTGAGTTGGAT
>NW_009953486.1:8081134-8165534 GCF_000747805.2 Chaetura pelagica | reverse complement strand
AAGGAAGGCAGAAATGGGGAGCTATGGCTTGTGTTAAACTTCCTTTAAGTGCTCTTTCCGTCTTTGCTGCTGCTATTAACTAAAGCAGACACAGCTGTCTCTTTTGTAGTAGTACTCTGCTGGTTTTATCTTCTATGGAAGCCTTTTTGATGTTCAGAGTGGGCTCAATGGGCAGACCTCAGCATACGGCCTACAAGAGGGCTATTCTTCAGGTAATGCTGTTAGTTGTGCTTGCAGTTATAATCCTTTTAATCAGTACTTTCAAAATACCATTTGCTTGACTCACTAAGAACTATTAAGTACTATAAGAGAATCCTTATGTCTTAACTATTTAACAAGGAAATTTAAAAATCTTTGCTCTAAGTCATACTCTTCTGTACTTCTCATTTAGCTGTAAGTTTTGTATCCTTTTAAACAAGAACACTGAAAAAAATTATTCAAGATATTTTAAAGGCATCTTATTTGGCTGCATACCAGTTTGATTCCATGTGCTGGTTTGTGCATTGTTTTGTAAATAACTTATGTTTCCTTATTTGAGAGTTTTATTTTCCTGTTAAAAAGCTGTGAATGCAAAGTAACATTTTTAGGCAGTAATTGGTAGGATCCCTTCTTAATTAGTATTGAAAGGGTTTATGTAATCATAGGTAGCTCAATGGGCAACAAAAGCTAGAGTACTTTATCTACAAAACCACCACCTCTGTTAACCTAGAATGTCCATTTGATCCCTCCTTAAGAGGAAGGCAGTTCTTTTGATCAGTGCACAGAAAAATGAAAACATCTGCTCTGGTAGGAGTAGCTTTAGAAGACTTTTGTTTTACATCAGTGTTGTTTTGTTGTTGTTGAAGCCCCTAATTTTTTGGTGATGCATGTTTTTAGCTCATAAACAAGACTTGTAGAGGGGTGGTGTATAGTCAGTGCTAGCAAACTTGCCAGACCTGTGTTGGCTGTGTTGGAGATCATAAAGCAGTAGGGATGATGAGTGGAAACGAGTGAGATATAAAATGAGTGGAGATTTGAGGAAATTCAAGGAGAGCCATCACTTGATAGGAACAGAATAGTTTTCATTGTCATCCACTGTATCTTCTCTTCACATGTACAGCTGCAAGGTAGCTTTATACTGAACTGTTTTGTCTTGTCTTCCCTATCTGTCTGTAGCTGGACCTCATATGACCTTTATCAAGAGATTAATATGTAGCACAATAATATTTCAGATTGGCCAAGCAATGCATTTGGTATATGTGAAAATTTTTTCCTTTTCCCTCACCATCTTAGCTCTGCTTTGTATCGATGAAGCTTCCTTAAACTGAAGATGCTATCTAGGCAGCAGTGTAAAGTTGTATGAGCTGTTCATTTGAGAGTTTTTTTGTAAGTCTTTTAAAGCAATGGAAATTTCCAGGCTTCACAACAACAATAAAGAAAAAAAAAAAAAGATAAAAAAAAAGATTTGAAGTTCTGGTCTAATAACTGCTTTGCAAGAAGAGAGAAATATGAAAAGGAACCGCAGACATTTTGGATGTCAGCCTGAGAAATTTTCCAGTATTTCCTTTAATAACAAGCAGGCATGCTTATATTGCTGGAATTTCAGTTAGAAGTCTTGTTCTGACTGAATTATCAAACTGCTTGGTGAGCAAGTACTGCCCAAAAATGAATTGTTAAGAAAAAAAGTTCTCACCTGTAGGAACGTGCCTAAACCACTCCCATGCTGGATATCAACTATTGATTATATTAATCTTGCCTTCAATTTCTTGTTTTACAGTTATTTTAACTGTTATATTACTAGATGCCAGGTGACAATCCATCTTTTATTGCTTCCAATAGTAATTTTAGTCTAGCATTTACAATAAGGACTATGTTGCTAAAGCAGAAATATTTACTGTTGTATATTTATACTAAAGGAATACAGACATAAGGAAGCGTATCCTGTTCTAATTGTATTTTTTTTGTAAAAGTTAACTTTAAAACCTATTTATTGGTTGTTTATAAAATTACTGTAGCTTCAGATGCATTGGTGAAAATCAGACTGAAGGGATCTACAGGTTCAGCCTCATTTGTCTACCTTGAAGCTCTCTTCTGTCCAAGTTCTTGTTTACTAAAAGGCTCCCTGACCTTTCTCCAAGATCTAGAGGACTCTGAATGTGCCTTGTCTTTCTGTCACTATAGATATTTATTGTTGACTTATGCTCTTTTGGACTAGGGCCTAAAGAATCCTTTATATAATGGGTTGAGAGGTTTTTTGCTTAAATGCTGGGGTGGGAGCTAAGGTGGTATATTGTGTAAAAAGCAAGCAACGTCACAACAGACTGACTTATTTTCAGTATTGATTGAAAATAAAACCCAGAACCCTCTAAGTGCATTACCATGGAATGCTGTCTTTCCAAGGCAGTGTGGTGCACTTCCACAGCTGCTCAAGCCAGGTCAGAGCTATGGTGCTTCCTTTCTATTACTGCTCTTTCCCTTGCTCAGGACTCAGACCCTTGCAGTCAGCAAACAGATTTAATTCTGAATTGTTCATTCCTTCCCTCCAGCCAAAAAAAACCAACCCTGAACCCCAAAATCACTCAGGCATCTTCTGGCTGTCAGCTTACCCCTACCTGCAAAAACATTAGTACTAGTGATGGATGGGAATCCATCCATCCATCACTGAGCTGGGACTAGAGCAGCCACAGTTATACCAAAGTTTAAACTCTTCCTGTAAGACTCTGAAGGAAAGGTGTAGAAGAGAGACGTAAGTGATACCTGGGTATAAAAGAAATTTTGGTGCCCTTGACTGCCTGGCAGCTGTAACTAGAAACAGGTGATGGAGTTAGTAATTATGTATTATTACTGGTAGTTCCTTACCTCTTAGTTTTCCTATACAAATACAACTTCACTTGTCAATAGGGATTAAGTAGTTATATTTGAGTGCTGTTGAGAAACCTCCAGACATGTAATGTGTGCTACTAGTGTAGTACATATACATATTGCTGAGCAGAGTAATCTGCTGAGCAGGATAAGTACTGCAATAATTCAGTTTTCGGGTAGAATTAATCTATCTAATTGATCTCTTCTTCAGAGACTTGGATCAATCCCATGCTTTTGGGTCCAGGGTTGAGGGATTTTTAATAGGACTATAGGATTGAATATATTCAATTTTTGTTATTAAAAACTTTATTGTTAATTTTTCCTGTGATGTTGTGATTAGTAGTCCTTTATAGGTGGTAAGGAACTTAGTGGTTTCTAGGTTGAGGTTAAGCACTAAACAGTAAAGATCTTTAATAGCTGGTGATACTTGTGGAGTAGATTGCCATACTTGGCAGTTTTTGCAGAATCAGTGCTTAATAATTTGTACTTGAGTAACTCAAGTTCTAACTTTCATTTGACCAAAATCAAGGTTACATACTTTTTTTTTGTCTGGAGATTTTTATGGAGACAAAACAAAGGGGAGGATGGTGCAGAATAAGTTTTGTGTACAGCTATATCTTATTTTATGAGTGCCTTTCATGTCTAGGTCTAGGTAGTTTCCAAAGTTAACCTGTACAGCTAGGCCAAAATAAACAACTATATGCAAAGCTGAAGACAAATTATTGTACTCTGAAGGTATGGTTTACTGTAGGAAGCTATTGCTAAATAGAAACATACTCAATGTTTATATGAACACTTGTTCAAAAGAAATCTGACAATGCCTGTACACAGATTAATAGGGCATGGGTCAGTTTACAAGATAGCCATTTTACCTGCAGTTTCATAGAAGTTAGGGAAGTGGAAAGGGTGTTGCTTAGCAGTAATTGGCAGGATCATCAATCTCAAATAATACTTTTTTAAGCCAAGGTGGCTACATTTCCAGACCTCCAAAAGCAACACAGCTGAACCTTTTTGATTGATAATTGCACTAGAATACAGTTGCCAAAATAATTGATGGCTTTTTGCATTTAGAACACTGTCGAATGTCTGCTTAGTATTATCTGGGAACTTTCTTCCTGTTTTCTGTCTACCTTTAGGTTCCAGTTACAGATGCAGGAGCTCCTCAGCCAGGTTTCAGGGCAGGTACTAGACTGACTGAGTTAACTGAGGACCAGACTTTTTAAACTGGAGTGTCCAAAAGCCTGTTTTAAAAGTATATGATTTCTAACTACCATTTACTCTTGAGGGATGTTCAACAAATGTTTTGCTTTAGGTGAGCTGACTTTTCCTAACTATTCTTTCTAATTAAAATCCACTTTTACCTATAGTAGAATCTCTTGAACATCAATATACTATGAAACTTATCTGATCAGACTTTTTTGCCGGCTTGAGTTTAAGAAGAAGATGGTCTTCTAAACTACAGTAAACTTTAATGTCTGACTGCTAATTTTTTTACAATTAACTGTCTTAATCTGATCGCTAATGCATTGTATTTAAGCATAAATGGTTGTACTGAGCATTTCTGTTAACTTGCACTCTTCAATTCTAGAGTTTTCATTTTTCTTGATATTTCAATAATGATTCACCTTATTTTTCATCTTCCAAAACTTGGCAGAACTAGTAGCATGCTCTGTAGAGAAAAATCCTTTGGGGCAACAATTTTGCTGACTGCCAAGTTGCTTTGAAAGTTTACTCAAGGTGATGAGGATGCACAGATGAGACTGAGAGTGTTGTGGAGCACAGAAATAATCCACTGTGCCCACATTTTGTGTTAAGTTAGACGCAGGGCTTCATAAAGTTTATTTCTGGAGAATCTGAGAAAAGACAGCAAACTTTTAAGTTATGTGCTCTTGTAATGTTTCTTCAGTAGGCTAATTTCCTGGACCAACAACTGTTCTCTGAATTAACACACTGAGTAGCTTCAACTATCAGTAGTGCATTATTTTAGGGTACTTTAACTCTTGCATTATGTGGACTTGTATAGCCTTAGTCACTTGTATTCATATCGAGTATCCAGTGTCTAGAACAGCAATCTTCTGAAATAATAATAAAAAATAAATCTAGTAACTTTCTCCTTGAGTGTTGAGTCACTAATACAGGATAGATGTACTTATTATGGATCTCTTGCACCAGATTGGTGGTGTCAGCTGAGGATGTACCACATTTGTGGTGGTGTTACTATGGCAACTGCCTTCTAAGAGCTATCTCAAGGTCACTCATCACTTTTAGCCTGGAGTGCTTGCTGCTTAAGCAAAATATCTACACCAAACAGTTCAGGAAATGATCATTCTGCTTTGAGAAAACAACAATAGGGATGCAAAGCAGTATTTTATTTTTGGTTTGAGGGAAAGGAGATTCTCTTTAATTACCCTGTGTATTCATCTGTCAGATATTTAAAGACTCTTGGAATCATTGAGGGGTGGATTTTAGTTGAAATGTAAAGCATAAGTAATCTAGTGTCAATGGCATGAAAATTATCTTAAAGCAAAACAAAACCTGTAGAAGCTAAAGAACTTGAATAGAAATTGGTGACAAAACCTGAAGTTTGTGATGCAAAAGGACTGCTGTACTACAGTGGTGAAAACTTAGACAAGATGGTGAAAATTTATGCTGAGTTGATAATTCAGAGCTGCCTATACTTAGGAGGTTCTTTTATGAGACATCCAGATGCATTTTTGCATCTAAATCCTTGAGGATGTAGTTAGAGAATGTCAAATACACTTAGCACAGATTTCAGTTTAATATGCAATGATTCAGAGATAAGGCCAGAGAAAGGGTTATTCATGAAGTTGATCTTATGTCTGAGGTTACAAGTGATTTTATTATATTACCTGTATAAAATTGAATCCACTGGGCTAGTACTTAATTAGAATGAAAAAGAGCTATTTTCTTGGTTTGGATAGTTACCTATCTACCAAAAAGCTACCATGTGGCTTTTCCTTTGGTTGGTTTTCCTTTTTGGGTTTAGACTTGATTTTCTTCTTTGTGTTTGCATAATTCAATGGACTAAAATAATAGTATAATAGCAACATGAGTAGCCATTAGATTCAACAGTTGATACTATGACTGATTACATCTCTGACCTGTGTCAAACACTGGTAACTTTTGTTTGGAGAATTTATGTATTGAGACAACATTTTAATCCCTCCTTTTGCTTTTTAGGCTGAACAGAGCAAATTCTTATAACTTCTTCTAAAAATATGTATTAGCTGGTCCCCATCCCACCCCCACAAGCCTGTTTTTTCATAGTAATTCGTAGGTTTGGGGAATATTGTTATTTCCCAAGTGCATATATTTTTATCTTAAGAAATACTTGACAGAGCTCCCCCCAGAATATTTTTTATTAACATCTCTGGAGCTGTGGACCAGGAGTTGCTTCCTACAGCATGATTTAGATTTGGTGTCATTCTCTAGAATTAGATTTGGAGATGGTTATTTTTATTAAAAATTAGAAAAGACTTAAATCTTGTCTTTGAGACCTTTCAGAGTTGGGATTGGTTGGAATTTTTATACAAGTAAGTTCAACAGTAATTTTCCACAGGACCCAAGGAACTCTATCCTTGGAGTACTACTAGTACTACACAGAAATGATAGATGAGCTGGTACTTCTATTTCTAGATTAACAGGATATACATATTTAAGGAGGGAATGAAAACATAAGAGCTGAGGATATCAGGTTAGTAATTCAGTCTCCTTCTACCCTCAGTAAAACAAGCCTAGACCATAGTAAGAATGGAAAAAAGCTGTTAATTCAAACTGTTGGTAAAAGTGAGCTAAGAAAAATCTCAAGTTTATGAAGGTTGGTCTTGAAAAGGCATTCATGTTAAGTGTCTAGCTTTTTCTCCAACGTAAGCAGTCTATTCAAATTTTAACACACACAAAAGCATGAAAATACTAGTGTATCCATTGCTGTAGTGTGAGGCTAGAGCAAGAGAACTTTCACCTGTGTCACACAACACAGGTGATACACACTCATTTCCACATGACGTGAAGTAGTGCTATATACAAGCATTTCCCTGTCTACAAAATAAACAGGTCTACACAAGCAACTAATAAATTGCACATGGAGATACTGAGAGATAATTTGAACCACAGGGCTGGTGTCTGCATCACCAGCTACCAGGGACATGCTTGCAGTCTGAGGCACAGGCTGATCACCCAGAGCTGTCACTGTAGCTCCCTAGTTTGCCACCCACCACAACATGGCTATCTTGTTGTGCTTGTCTCTGAGCCTCTTCGTAAGCTCCATGGTAAACTTATCCAGATGGTAAATTAAATTTCTTGCTGAATGCAACATCTTGGTTACATGGCTGGTAAAAGGTAACTTCAAAGCTACCTAGGGCATATTCATGCAAATTTCACTAAAGGAAACCATTGTTGAGTGGATATCATTATTATCTTAAGGGAAAAATCAGATTTGTATTTCACAATATCCCAAACAGTGGCAATATTTTATTCCAAGTATATATACTGACTGTAGCTAAAACAGACTCAAGTTTAACTACACTAATTGTCTTAGCTGCTTCCATTTTTTTTCTTTGCAGTAGCAAGGCTATTCCAACTTGCTCCCCTGAATGCCTTCCCATATCCAATCCATGCTAGGTTGGCTTTTCTTTCTGGAATAATTAAAATTAAATAATAATAATAAAAAAACTTGTAAACCTTTCAGTCTTCCTACCCAAATAAAGTTAGCGAGGCACTTCTGATTACTAATGAATTTAGAAAAAGTTTGAATAGACTGTTATTGCTAAAAGCAACAACAACAAAAAAACCCCACCATGCCAACAGAAAAACCTGTGCATGAAATAGGATTTTTCTCTTTCAGAGTTACACTGACTCTATAGCATCAACAGTAGAAAAAAATAAGTAACAACCCTGAGGAGACTTAAGTTACATCAGTTGAAACAAGGATACAACTAGTGCTATTGGTTAGTCTAAAAAACAAAACCCCCACCCACAAAACACCAAAATGAATACAGCTGGAAAGTGGCCTGTTGTAACTTGCCTAGTATATTAAGGTAGCATTTTTAGCATATTCATGCAAAGGCCTTGCCTCTGAGATGGGGATTTCAGAAACTGCTCTGCCTTTAATCTGTATACTTGCATAGGAAGTCCTCATGGATTTCAGTGTTACTTTCAAGAACCTGAGGATGCACAGAGCACATATAAGCAATTGCTTCAGGTTTTACTATTGGTTATTGTATAGCTGGATTTCTATAGCTGGAGGAATCTGCATTAAGATTTGTTACATAAAACAATATTATAAATGTGTTTTGCAGAACAGATGAAGAAGCTTTAAAATTAAAATTTTATTAACCTTATGAGAGAGCATACTAAGTAGACTTGGCCAAACCAGCTAGTTTCCCAGAAAAAAATTTACCACTGGCACTTTTTTGAAGTCTCGAACAAGACTAATGTATAAAGCTCTTTACCTGCATTGCTAATCAATTTAAATTTCTTCTCTGGCAGCTATCTGAGCTGCTCTTTCCTCACTCTAAGCACAAGAATGTCTTAAAGTCTGCTAGAATGTGGCATTATCTTCAATCTCTTTCAGTCCTTGCACTGAATGCTTGCAGTTCTAGATCTTATCTGTCAAAAAGCTAGAGAAACAGAAGGACAAAGCACAGATCAAGAGTCAGTTAAAACAAAGAATACTGAAGTACTTTAATAATTTTAGATAAGGTGAAAATACAGCTTCTAGAATTAAGATGTTTTGGTTTTTCATTTGGGATAATTTGTTCATCCTGGCTTTGCTGCCATATATCCAGATGTGACTAAACTGTCTCCACCAAAAGTTTACCTCAACACTTATCTTTGTAGCTAGAGCAATAGAAGAAATTCTTGTAATCTTAAAGATGTTAAGTTCAGTATTAATAATAACATGACACAGCAGAAGTTACTGATGTCAGAATTGGCAGAAGTTAATCCTCTCAGAGTCAGTCAGTGCTTATGTGCAGTAAAATAATATGGAGATGGCCACTAATTCTCTGTTTTGCTGAAAGATTTTAGTAATCTGGAAGGCCTCAGTGTCTGCTATATGCATATAAATGTGTCATGATCTCTGCTAGTGCTAACACTATCTCTAGGAAAAACAGTTTTTATGCCCTAGACTTCATGAAAGAATTCTGGCCTCCAAACAAGGCTAGCTGTCATGTGATGTGGGTGCTCACACATACAGGAGTGCTCAAAACCAGTTTGTCTTATCTCTTAAAGACAAGCAGATA
Organism: Chaetura pelagica; assembly: GCF_000747805.2. NCBI lineage: Eukaryota > Metazoa > Chordata > Aves > Apodiformes > Apodidae > Chaetura > Chaetura pelagica. The sequence goes on along the minus strand of NW_009953486.1, from coordinate 8,156,430 downwards.
CTCCCGCCTCTTCCCTATTTGTTCACATCCTTGAAATGCAGAAGTATTTGGCTTGTTGTCTTTCTTTCAGTTCACTATTGTGTAAACTCAGCTTTTTCCTAGTAAGTCCACGAGATCGTTAGGTTTGGTTTGATCTTCTGAAATGTTTTTAAAAGTATCTTTGCAGGTCTTACAGCAGTGTCCTAAATTTCACTATTCAAAAGGTATGCTAAAGGAATTGTGCCATTAGTGTCAGCCTATATGGAAGTGAAGACTACATTTCTTTGTGAGTTAAAGCAAAGGGGGAATCCAAAATTTGGTGATAGTTTGTTTTATTTTAAACTTTTGGAATTAAGCTTATGAAGCACACAATGATTATGGAAAAAATAACAGGCTGCAATTAGTTACTGCTTTCTAAAGCAGTCCTTAAGCTTTGATTTGGGACACTTCGACAATGGGAAATTACAGTTGTTGGCTACATCCAAGTAACTTTAACTGAATTATTTGTTGGGCTAAAAATTTAGTTTTTAAACACAAGTTCTTATATCAAACTAACTTCCTCACTGCTCCTAATCCTTTCTCAAATATTAAGTTACTGCTAATGGGACTTGACTCAAGTTAAAAATAGAGTACACTGAACTTGACATGAACCTTAATATCTTTTCCAGCTTTTACAAGAATTGTATTGTGAATTGTGTATTGTTTAGTTGGTTTCTCACTGATAAAAAGTATTGAAATAAGCTGTGCATTGGGAAGTAAAATTTCTAACATTTTTTTGTTTACATTTTGGATATCTTATCTAAATGCTACTTTACGGATTGAATGCAAAGTTCAGGCTTGGAGATGAGATTTCTCAGTCTTACTAAGCCTTTTATTTTTCTAAAGGCAAAATACATTGCTGAAGATATATGGCAACTGAAATGTGTTTATTGTCAAAGCCTAAAACAAACTTGTTTTATTTGCTTGGGCTTTGGATAAAGCCAGTGTGATAGGTCAGATATTTCACTATATGGAGTGTTACTATAGCCTTACAGAAGTTGTCTTTGAGCTTGGTTTTACATATCTTTCTTTATTCCGCTTACTGTAAATTAATTTATTGACTTAACAGGTAAGTTTGCTCATTACTTCATACACAAGACTGATCTTGACTAAAAAAAAATCTGCAAAGCTTATTGCATGATGATCTGGTAAACTCTTAAAGAAAACACCTGTTTAATACTTCTTCTGGGAGTGGGTTCTAATTGTGGCTTGCTCACCTCTAATCTTTTATTCTTGTCCTCTAAGAATGTAGATTTGGTAACTACAGGTAATAATTATAGTCAGTGTCAGGGTGGTCACTGAAGAAGAAATGATGGTTATTTGAGGGAACTTCCTCTTCTGGGTGAGTGGCTGTATGTATCCCTAGCACTTGATTTAGGCGATGCGTCCTTCTTTTGAGTGATGCTTTTGTCTTTATACCTAGTGATGTACTTAAGGGAGAAGCAGCCCTGCTATAGATTAAATTTTTGCCCTATTTTCTTCCACTAAGTAGAAAAAATTAAGTGTGAATGTTCAGTCAAAATGACAGACCAGTGCTAAGTAGTATTCAAAAAGTTGTGTTGTGAGTGGTCAGTGAAGGAAAAGAATACAAAATGGAAAATACCATATTATACAGTTGTGTTAAGCCTTCCTCTTGAATGTAAGTAATTCTGGTCTATGTTGTGTCAAAAAGAGTGTAGTGGACTCTATCATTTTCTGTATTTTTTTAAAGATCAAAGCTAAATTTTTTTAATGAGAAGCAGAATTTTTCTGCCATCTTTTTTCAGCTTTACAGTACAAAACATCTATAGAAAATAACCACAAGTGTCATGGAAAATTAACAGGAAGAAAGTGTTTCCTCTTCAGTAATTTCATTTATTCTCCTCCTCCTTATTATCAGATGGCAGAGTTAAAAATAAAAACCAAATACTTTCCCTGTGTAGAACTTGCAGAACTGACTGCCACATAATATTTCAGCTGTATTTTCATTGGTACAAAAAACTCATACAGAAGAGAAATCCAGCTGCTGAAAAGCCAGTCTTTTTGAACCCGAAAATTCCTGAGCTGTAGGTTGTGAAGTTTGAGAGTAGCTGAAACACATTCATATGCTTACCTTTTTCTTTCTAGGCATTCCTACTGGCTTCTGCTGCAGACAGAACACTGTGCTAGGTAAGTCTTCTGCTTGACTTAATTGTCCAGGACTACTTTGATTTATTAGAATTGATCCAGAGAAAACATATTTACAGGCTTAGGAAAAGGGAGAAAATAACTTCAATTTCCTTAGGAAAAAAAAAAAAAGGAAAGTATTTTTATGTTCCGTATTAATACTGTACATAGTTTGTTCTCCTCCACTTCCCTTAAACTTGAGGAAATGCATGGTATGACCTGGCCTCAGTATAGATAATAGCATCTAAAGCTAATAGGCTTTTGGGGGTATTTGAGTCATTAAAAGATGTTGCTCTGAAGTTGTGGGATGGAGTGGTAGCATCCTTCCATGTATATAACCGCCTTTAGTTTTTAATTCTGTCACTGATTAACTAATTTTCTCTAAAGTAGCCAATGATATTAATACTTTGCTCAGAAAAGTTATTTTGAAACAAAGATGATGAAATGGGTTTTCTTAGATAAAGCTGGTTTGGGCCTAGAGTGGATAGGATGCTAATTACTGATGGGCTTTGTTTTCTGTTGGCTGGGTTTTTTGCCATAACTTCTGGGGTAACCAGTTTAGCTTTAGTATTCAAATAGATTAATGTGTCAAGCTCTCTACCTGTTGCTGGAGAGCAGTTAAATGGATAATTGTGTAGATATTCCATTCAGTGGGATTTTGGTGATCAGCTTCTTTGCTCTGTGGTTTAGCAGGCACCCTGAAATAAAATTCAAGTGAGCTGACTTGGTTAGAATAACATAAGGTTAAAGCAAAATGAAGAAAATGAAAGGAGACAGTGTAAGGAAAACCTTTGAAGATTGATGTCTTTAAAGCACACAGAAAACAATGTTTTATTTCAGATAGCTGTTCTCATTAAAATGTTACAGTTCCTAAGTAATTATTTGCAGACAGATGGCAGAGGTAAATAATAAATGTTGGAGTTTAAGGATAAATAACTTTAGGTCTCAACTGGATGAAGACACTTGTCTAAACATATTTGCTGTCACAAATCTACTTGCAATGAGGAAAACCTACATCACAGCATTTTTATTCTATAAGAATTAATGACATCAGACTTAAGTTTTGTATGGTCTTTCTTGTGCTCCCCCCATGGTACACTGTGTTTATCCTGTTATTGTATGTATGCTGTTATTTATAGGCTTCATCTATATGAGAATCTAGCAAAGTAAGCTTCCTACTGGTAAAAGATCAAGTACAGGTAAGGTTCTGCAGTTTTCTGAACTTTTAACAGACTGTTAGGTGCACTAAAAATGCTTAGTGGGCTTTAAAAAGAAAACATTGAAATTCTGCCATGCCTAGAGACTAGTGAATTTTCTCCTAATAATTTTGACAGTCCCAAGAATATAATATTCTGGTTGTGGTTTACCTAAACATGACTTGTCTTTTTTTTTGAGAGAGAGAGTTCCATGTAAGTGTGATGCACTGTAATAGGTCACTTCACTGGAAAGAAAATGCAGTGTGGTGTTTACTGATGAGAACCTTGAATCAACTGTGCTGTATAGCTGATGTAGTCCAGCTGTAAGGCATCAGTGTTCATTAGTTACCATGTTTTATATGCTTACAAGATGCTAACACAAAAACCTCTCAGTGTAGAGTTGTGGCTGAATGCTAACTTGAGAGCTTAGCATCAAGTTAAACTTTTAATTAAACAGCAGAAAGACCTGAAGCTCTGGTAAAAGGGAACATTAGTTGTTAAAATGTTGGTGGATGTATCTTGGCTGTTTGATTGGCAGACGAATGCTCAAACAATGGTTCCCCATCTCAGGGGTTTTTTTGAATGTAAGATACAAGTCTACTTATGTTAAAACTGAAGATACAATGCATGTAAGAAAAAGTAATAATAAAAATATTCAACATCTCTATCCTGGCATTTCCTCCAGTGCACTACATAAAAACATGTAAAATTGCTTCCTAATGTTGTGAAATTATACAACTACTTAGCCATTTATCTACAAATAAGGAAGCAACTAGATCTGAAACAAAACATTTAAAATGTTTTTGGCACTTGAAGGGGAAGGATGTGAACCCTTTTTCTGTTTTTGGCAGTCACTGACCTCTTGTACTAACTTCCAGAGTAACTGCAAATCTTCTTAAAATTACTTGGAATTTCTATGCTAATGATGGTGGTGTCATTTTGGAGAGTTCTCCAGATAAACATCAGTGTTTGAGAAGTGCCATTTGTAAAAAAACTTTCATGAGCAAAACTGATTTTTCTGCCTGCTTCAGGAAACTTGGGGAGCCTAGTGTGAGATTTGTTGAAAAATTTTTTTTAATGAAAGTGAAGATAGTGCTATTCTGATGGAACATTAGAACAACTAGAAGCTGTAGGGTTTTTATGCAATGGAAATTATTTGTAAACAACAGAGAAGTTTGGAACAACAAAAACCACAACAGCACTGAGAGCTTTCTGCTGCTTTTTCTCATAAATGCAAAAAAACGCCCGACATTATTCTTGATGTTAAGGGTTAAGGCTGTAGTCAGGAAAGCATACTTTGTGTCCAGTAGAGATGGGAGTATTAATGGATGTATGTGAGTATAAAGACCAACAAAACATACCTGCTTAAAGCAGTACCAAAACCAATATGATGGTAAATCTTAATTTTAGGACAAAGTAGGATCAATTGTAAAGTACTTTCTTGTCTTATTAGCCCATTATTATAATGGTAAGAGTCTATCATTGGGCTGCAGTACATAATTCTCTGGTGATGATTTTTATGAACATCAGAGAAACGGTGTTAACATCAATCTAAACACTGCCAAAAAAGAGTGGGTTGGTCAGGGGTTTGTTCAGTCACGTTTTGAAGGTATCTTAGGACTCAGAGTCCAAAGGCTGTCTGGAACTGATTCTTGAGTTCAACTATCATTCAAAAACCGAAATCTAATTTGTTGCAGGTAGTAAAGTTTTCCTCTTGTCCTTTTGTGGTAGGCCTCTGAGGAGACTCTGTGGCTCTCCTGTCTATAGTATCTTAAGTGCTATTTTTACACTTTGTTTAGCATTGAACAGAGATGTCAACCTTTGGTGTTTTTCCTCTTCCATTTTAGCTAAATTTTTAAATAATTGACCCTGAATATATGATTCTATCAGTGATGTGCAAAATCATGATATGGCTTTTGGTTTTGTGCAGTAAATTTTAGCAGATGTTCTGTTATAACCATTTACACAGCGGATGGGTGACATTTGAAATATAACAAGATAACCTGACTATACTGTGGAGACACAAATTAACTTAATTTGGGAGTGATTCTGTTTTGCCTTAATGTGGCAGTTTAGCTGAAGTTAATCTACTAAGTTCTGGTTACTATGAATAAAAAAATACAGTAATGTATATGAAAAAATAGAGGAAAGGTGATTTTTAACTAATTTTAAAAACTCATATTTATTGGTATATTATATATAGAAAATTGTCATCTCAAGTTTTGATAAGCGTTTGCATTGAACTAAATGAACACCTCTTGCAGCCATACTGAAGTGTACCTGTGTACACTCAAACTTAATCAGATTTTAATTACAGCATTGAGCCAGGAACATTTCCATATTTCAAGGTCAAATTGTTTTAGAAATGTCATTTTTGTATTAAGTAGCTGTAGTTATTCCTCAGAATGAAGTAAGTTACATAAAGCACTGATACAATGCATAGAAAATGTAAACTATTTTGATTTCCTTTTTTCAGTAACTTCCTTTGTTTTTTAACCTCTGATCTTCTACTCTCAAATTTTAGGGTCTAGTTATGCCAAAAAACTGAGGAAACTTCATTAACAGGCCTTTATTATTATTAGATCAGAGGACAAGATCAGATTTTAAAAGCAAGGAGGAGATGTGTTTTTCAATAAATTAAAAAAACAACCACTGTACAAGTAGCCTGATGAGAAGAGATACCAAACAGAATTCTCAAAAGCCCTCTAGCACACCAGGCATTTAACTCCCATTGAAGCCAGTTTGTGCATATGTAATATGGAAAACCCTAATGGATTGTTGCCTTCCCCCTGCCCCATGTTACTCAAGCGTTTTTTTCAGAATATGAATGTTTTTTTTAATGGTAATGTATCCAGAGCCTTGATTAAAGTTGTTTTACAGTGTAGAATAATATATTTACTGCCATTAATTCTATAGCTTAATTCTTGCACAGACGCATGAATAAATGTCCATAAGCGCTGCATCTGCTGACTAGCAAAATGTGCCTCAGGCAAGTCAACATGATTTATGGACTATATTTCTTTTCCACTCATGTGCCTCTCCTTATTGATGGATGTAAATATTTCCAGCAGTTAAATCAGTGATTTAAATACCAGTTTAAAATCTGGTCTAAATGAATATTCTTAATTGCAAGTTGCTAGCTGTGATAATCAAGACAGTATGTATCAGTGTTGTTTACTCTTCATAGGAAGAAAACTCCTGTCACTGAAATTCCCTACATAGCCACATTAGGCAAAGGTCAAGTTAGTTTACAGGTCCTTGACAGACTTCAGGTATCCATTTATGAGACCATTATCTATCAGGGTATAGTAAAGAAAACACAGTTGCAGAAATAGTGATGCACTTCGGAGATGATACAACAGACTTAAGTCTAGTCTTTTCCATAAACTGGTGTGTGCCAGTTAAACACAGAGTCTAATAAGCAGTTACACAGCAATGTGCTTAATTTAGCATGCACAACAAGGGCTGAAGGAAGAAGTGCTGAGAGCTGGAGTTGAAAACACTATTTTAAGTTTTTTGAATGACCTCACAGCCTTAGTATTTTCAGTGTAACTTTTTGCATACCTTTAAAAAGCATATGGAAAGAATAGTGTAATTGTGAGGGAATTGCTGCTGTTTGCGAGCAAGGTTGTCATCTGGAATCCCACAGAGCAGATGGACCACACTTTGGTTTCTGGACTGAGCATTCTCCATGGGTTGGCCAGTGGAAAGGCAGGAGCAGAGTCTTTAGCTCTACTGACTGAGACCCCATCTGCGGTTTGAACTGGGGGCGAGGGAAGGGCGGTGTTTGCTAAGCCCTTGATCCTACTGCTGCCTCATGTTTTGTGGATGCTGTGTATGGGTGGGGCAGTATAAGCTACAAAAATGTTTCTGTTCACTAGCTACTGTGTTGCCAGGCACTTTAACTGCTTCAGAGCTGGCAGGCTTATAGAGAAGCTGCTCTTGGTCATTTTATAAAATGGTGATAAAGCATGTTCTGTCCTGTCAGCACAGAGGACTTGTGCAGCAACAAAGCTTACTTGGTTAGATAGATAAAATACTTCAGGGTCTTGGCAAGTGTTTTAAAAAAGAACTGAGCATGTTCAAAGACTTGAAAGGCACTTACTGTCCTTAGAGATATCTTCATTGGAGAAGCAAGGTGAAGTTTAGCTTGTTCAGAGATTTGGTCACTTTCTCTTCTAAAGCTTAAACTTCTTGGACTGAATAAATTATTTTCTTTTAATTGTATTCTCCACTGTTTTTAAATGTCTGAACCAATTTTATGCAAGTCTTCCTCAAAAAGTAGTTCTGAGGGGTGTGTAAGAGACAGTCATTAAAGCATTAGAACGGTCTTCTGTGATGGAAAATGTTAGGCACCCTTAACCACAGATGTAGCTGTGCCTGCATAGGTAATAATATGCTTTAGTGTATTTTTCTATTTCAGGCAAAGATGCCCACCCGAAACCAGCAATGTTCTTTTCTTTTTAGTACACCAGTTTGTCAAAGTTAACTTTCATTCAGTACCTCCTCCTAATTTGAGCCTGGAGTGAAACTTTAATGTTGGGTGTATCAATGCTGTTTTAAAGATGGAGTATATTGTGTGTGTGTGTTCATAAATAAAGTCACTGGTGTTCCTTTCCTAGACTTAACAGATGCTCTTGTGGAAATGTCTGTTGGTGTAGGGTTTTAAATATTTTCAGCAATCCGTTCCTTCCCCCTCCCATGCCCCTGCATTTGGTACTCTAATTCAGAAAATCTCTGTTTGTATGCCCAAAAAGCAAAACATATTCTCCTTTATTTGTTATGGATCTCATTTTTGTGACCTGTATGCTTTAACTGTTTCTGAGAGGGCAAGAAAGTACATCTGCTTGGCCTCATGCATAATGCAGATGTGGCATGTTTTTAAATTAACTTTTAAAATCTTTAAAATTATAGGTGAACAAAGCAGATTTCTAATTGGTTTTGTAAACAAATAGGTATAGTTCTTAGAAACTGGAAAAATGCACACTGTAGACTTCTGGAAAGAAGAGCTTGCATGCTTTCCTGAAATATGTTTTTCCTAAATGGATTCAGAATAGGACACAGCGTAGGTTGGGTGGAGCCTCACAGTCTCAGGAGGACTGAGACATGCTGTTAATTCAAGGGCAGTCTCTTATTAGCTTAATGAGCTGCATAATAAAACATATGTAGTAGAAAAAAAGAGTAATTTTTCCAAGCAAATAGCATAAAGTTAAGTAAAGGGTTCTCAGAATAATTTTTTTTCATTTATACTGGTGCATCATTGTGAATCTCTTTTGTTTGAAAACATTATTATAAAGGCTCAGACTTCAGTTAATAGGTTACTTATGTGATAATCTAGTAAACACTTCTAAGTATTGCTCAAGTTCTGTAATTAGTATATTTTTGGAGGCAGTGTTAGAAATTGCTAGTGTCGTCTTCCCATCCCCCAGCTTTTGAGCTCAGAGGAATCTAGTTTGCTTGCAGCTGCAGTGGTAGACATCTTTCAGGAAGTGACCTTGGCTTGTATTAATCAAATTCAGAACACACAGAAAAGCTTCTTGGTAACATGCTGACTTGATGTAAAATTTTATAGCATCCATTTTCTTTTAAAATGAGGCCATCTTATAAAAAGGGAATTTATTTATGATATCTCAAAATAATTTCTCTAAAATTACATTGTCTTTAGAGAAGGTAAAACAACAAAAACAAACTGCTCTTTTTTACTGGGAAGAAAATAGATTTTTATATATGTAATTAAGTCTTAAATTACTATTGACAAAACTGTATTCCAGGCTAGCTAAACTATGAAAATGGTGTTATTTGATAGCATTTTCATTGGTCTCTTACTATTATTGTACTAGAGTAGAAAAACTTGATAGTAGGATGTGATGTCAGCTAAGGTTTTCATGATACCTTTACCTTTCTGACATGATGTATTGTAATCACTTACTGCATCTTTTGTTAGTTGCTCTCAAGGAATTAAACTTAACCTTATTGTAGCTGTGTGAGCTACTGCTATGCCTAGTTGCATAGACTGAGAAAATAATCTACCTGTGCATGTTCAATAAATTGCTGTTTGACCTTGCCCACCAGCTGGAAATTTTTTAATTGACTGATCTTAAATTGAGTGATTTATTATGCCTGATATAGGTTTAAAGTTTTGCATTGTTCTCATCTTGCCCAAAACTATTTTGTGACTTGAGTTACAAAAAGGTGATTATTGGCAGCATCATCAGCTGACATAAGTGTCTGTAAGAGAATCTGTATTTATCATTTCTCAATACCTATACAGATACCTGAGACTAGAATATCTTTCGTCATTACAAAATGCTGTGAAAGCCTTTAAGGTTTTGAGGTAACAAAATTTACCAGTTTTCAAATGACATCTTTCTGGTGAATTAGTAATAGCTGCCACCTGACTAATGTCCTTTTTTCACTTGATGCACGTGACAACCTATATTGAACAGTCTACCATCTGGTTGGTTTCAGGGTTTGGAAAATTTGGAGTTCTTTGGCATAAACCTCTTCTGCGTGTCAATGGCACTTTTGTCCATTTTAACCCTTCACAATTACATTCAGTCCCCTGTCATTTTTTTCTGCAGTGTGTTGGCTATTTTGACTGTGCTACCATACATATATTCTCAGGTGTTTCCTGACTTGACTGCTGCCTTTTTTGGAATGGTTTAATGCCATGTTGTTTACCTTGTAGATGCATGCAATGACTTGCAGTCCTACTTGGAATCGAGTGAGAGTTGCTAATCATTCTCTTAAACATATCTGTGTGACCCTACCTCTTTCTGCTATGTTGAGCATACTCTTAGGGTGCTTTGCTACGGAGTTCTTAGTTACATTCTTTACACACTCAATATACTGCTTCATATTGTATTGTGTCATTGCACCAAACTAACCTACATCCATGTCTTCACTTAGGAGTGCTTTAGTCCTTCTTCCTTGTATTCTGCGAGAAGATGTGATAAATCTGTTGCTCTCCATGCTTAAGTGCAGTTAACACTGACTTTCCATGATCAAGTGAATGCCAAAACACAACAATAGATTGTGTCACGAAGTATTTGCTGTTGCCAGTGTTTTCATCAATCCTCCTTAGAATAAAACTGGTACCACCACAGAGTTAGGGTTACCCCACATGGACTGACTGAATGAGTCAGTAACCCCTGAGATGAAACTACAGTGGTAGTGATGATACTTTGACTCTGCAAAGCTTCTGTTGTAATTCCTTCCATTAAAGTTTTAAACCAGAAGTACTGATTAGGAGATGACAGAACCTGGAACCATTCGTATAGAATGGAGGCATACAGTGGAACAAAAAGCCACATCTATGTTCTTCCTCTATTTCTGTAATCTTAAAATGAGTGCAGCTTCTTTTTCTGTAGATAATCTATTCCAAATGTCTTGTGACCAGACCATTTTCTACTTCTGTTGCTAAGAATTACTTGTTTTCCTGTGCAAGACTGTGAAGAGCTGTTAATTTTTGTACCCAAGAGCCACAACTTCCATGTCCATCCTTGGAGCAGCTGGAGGATGACTTGTTTTGAAGTCAGCATCTTGAAGCAGAGTATTATTAATGGCACTGCGGGGACTGGACAGTGGGCACCAGTACTCTTTGGGGCAGGGCAATGTCGAATCGTTGTCTGACAAGAAGCAAAGTAAATCACTGCAGGTCTGGACCGAGCATTCGGAATCCTTTCCGAGAATTCTGTGCTGGTGTTCTCCCTCCCTACCCTTTCGCAAGGTCAGTCTTTCCTGTTTGCCAGCAAGATCTCGCTGCTTACAGCTCCATAGTTCAGTGCTGCTTTGATACTGCCTAGCAGCAGTCCTACCCTTTAGATTACGGACCTGGTTTTCAACTAAAATGGGGGTGGGGGTGAACCCACTTCTGCAGCTCTGAACTTCTGACTAGCGAGTCAGAGGCGTACTGCTTCTGGAGAGCTGTTTCCTTTTTCCATGCTAAAAGAAACTCTCAACTCGCAGGAGGCTACTGGAGGCTCTGCTGTGTACGTTGCTCGAAGGCAGGTGGGGGACAGGGCCTTTTCAGCCTGTTCTCTCCGGGGGGTACCGCGGCGAAACGCGCCGGCTGCCCCCGCGAGGGGCCGGGCCGGGCCACAAGGAGTTAAGGGCCGCGCTGCCGCCCGCGGTTCTGTCTGGAGCCGCCGCGATCTCATTGGTTGCGAAAAGGTGAAATTGAAACCACGGTAAACTTTTGACCCTGTAGCAGTTCTTGTGGAACGCCTTCCCCTTGCCAAGAGCAGAGGGCTTTTTTTCCCCCCCTTTTCCTGTATTTATTTTCTGTGATCGTGCCGTGCCGCATGCAGCCCCTCCAAGGGATGGGGAGGACAAACACAAGCAAATAGTTTGCATGTCCAGCTAACGGTAAAGCTGGAGTGTGTCTTTCTTATTGCCAATGCCAGCCATCTTCTAAAACTAATCAGTAAACAAGTAGGAGTCCATTTTTTAACTTCCAAGATGGTTTTTGTGTGGTTAAAAAAAAAAAAAAAAAAGCCCAAACACAACCACCAAATTGATGATGACTATCACGGCTAATTAGAAAGTGGGAAGGGGAGGATGAGTCACCAGGCACTCTGGCTGCACTGAGCTCTGCTGCTTAATAAACGTGTTATTTTTTTTAAAAAAAATGGAAGTAGTTTCTCCTTACTGAAATTCGAGGTAGAAACGTCTCATTATTACTTAGTTCCTAAGTTGGTATGTTAAATACATACATACCTAACTGTAACTGTTCTTCTATATCATTCTTGACCAAAAGACTACATTTGTTCAGTCTGGGAGATCGGTAGTGCCAGCTGAACTTCATTGTCAACTTGCACGGTGTCAGAAGCCAATAGTAGCCAATGTTATGAATTTTTATTTAGGCGGGGCGACTCTAGCAAATTCTAGACCTAATTAGAGTGTCTGTCACTTTCATGCTATGCAGAACTGGTCACAAAAAAATTCAAAAATATCTGTGGTCGAGAAAATTCACCTTCCCTCTGTAGCTTTGCCAAACCAGACAAATTAAAGCAGCATTACGTTTTCGATGAAGTATGAATACGAGATTTAGTTAATCCACGTTTATTTCCCCTTAAACATGTCTGTCTTTTCACTGACAAAAGAATAGCTGACTTGGTTACTTTACTGCATTAGCTGCCATTTTCTCCCTCCCCCACTCCCAGGCACAGGTATCGGCCTGCTGTTCTTGTTAGAACATTAAACTTACTGAATGTTAAGTGCTACTTAATCAAGGAGTCACTCAGCACCTGACGTAGAGATAACATTCAAAACTCTTCCTCAACAAAGAAACTTGATTCCTGCCTACTTTAGGCTGATGTTTTCACCTCTCCACTGGCTTGTTCTTGCAAATAGTTTCATCAGATTTATGCAGTGTGTTCATTTTCCTAATGAGAGATTTGGGTGGGGAGGAACCCTCAACTTCTATGAATTGGATTTTTAAAAATTTCCGTTTAATAAGCAGTGCCGTGGTTAAGTAGTGCTTATTTTCACGACAGTATTAGCATGGCAGGACAAGATGTTAAGGTTCAGCGCGGGCTGTTTTCCTCGGAGTGCTGCTGTTCTCACTGCAGCTTTATCTGGGAATTGAGGGAGTCTCCTGAAGCATTGCCAGCAGCATCAAGGGAACAATGAGTATAATATGATTAATAGCAGATCCCCTGCCCCCTCTTGTGTGCAATTCTCCTTGCAACTGCAAAAGAAACACGCGCTTGTAATGATAGTTGGTGGCCTCCCTGTTTGTTCCAGCCAGTGTTCCCAAGCAGCAGCTATTATATAGTTTATTTTTCCTTACTCCCTGTGATTCTTTGTTGTGTCCTCCCTGTGCCTATGGGAGTCCTGTCTGCTTCTCATTGTCCATTTCATGGCACTTCATCTGCCTTCACACTGGAGCTGCACCGAAGCTGCAAATCATATTCCCTATCACAGTGAAATGGAATAAACGCTCTTCTAAATGAAAGAAGAGCGAGTAACAACGGCTAGGAACTAAGAATCCCTTGCACGCTTAATTTCTGAAGCACCATGTAAATTACTCTATTTGAAAGGCTTCTCTTGAACAGTTAGTGGCATGATTGCATTATTGCTAACAGTGGGTACACGTGCCTTATAGTGTTAGGAACCGGTGATCTCTGAAAATGTTACTGTATATCCCAGCGGTGGGTGGGAAACTGGCAAAAAAATGAACCGCAACACCCAAGCTAAAGAAACGCCAACCTCAGCATATTTGTAAATCCTTGAACTAAATTTAAAGTATCTTACTTTGGGGGGACTGTTATTTAAGAATATTATTGACAGCTAACCGCTGATCTTGAGAAAATCACGTGTAACCTTTTATTTCAAATGAAAATGGCTGGCAAGGAGGGGTATTTGGGATACTGTCAATGCACTTTGTAACCAAAACGCATTTGATGAGCAGACACAAACGGAGAAGAAACAAACTGTAGAAATCAGTAGTTTTATTCTGTGTGTTTCTTCAGGGGAGACATTGGGGTTGGTTACATCTCCCCAGTTTCCTCAGAATTTATTTGCAATCTGCTGTTTTGGAACTGCCCTTCTAGAATGTCCAGCAATATTTCCAAAATGTGAATGAGAAATTGTAGAAGTTCATGCTAAGATGTTTAATTTAGTTTTTCTATTATCTGGAGTAAGCAGTCCTATTGTCACGTTTACTGAAGGATGGAAAGATGATTTAGAGGAAATTCTAGAGCATAGCCTCTCAATTCGGAGAATTGCTTTATATTCCAAAACGTGTCAGTACTTGTAATTGGTGCTTCAAATTTCTGTTGGCTTGTTTCCTCTCAGTCTGCTGGCTTTGATCATGGAGTTGTACAGTGAGCTGGGCTGTGGTATCTAGTATTAAAGCTTGCCACCTCCCCTTAAATCAGCTCCTGACTCATGCTGGCACAAATGTTGAGTGGAACTGTAGTAGATGTAAGTTAGATTTTTGGTTGTGTTTAAAACATTACTATTGTTCCTTTCTCTTATCTACTTTTAGTTCTATTTCAGTTGGTGATGAAATTTACTATCAGAAGTCCAAGTGTTTCCTCATTAGATGCAATAAGGGGCTTTTTCTCTCCTGAATAGGTTTGTCTCAAAGCTGTCCTGGCTACACCCTTCTTGCAGATCTCCAGAGATAAGTGAACTCTTGGTCCTGTGCAGTGATGATGGGTTAGGTTTCTGGAATGTATATCTGTCTTTGAAGAGCTGTGTTAGATATGGAGATGTGTCTTTTCTAAGAAATACATTGATCTGATCTAGAGGCCCTCAAAACACTTTCAGACCACTTCATTGTTTATTCCTTTAAGAATATGTGTACATACACACATTCTTATTTCTCTGACACTAGAGTTCAGGAATCAGTGTCTAAGGAATTTTTTATTTTTTTTTTAATATACAAAGCAGTATGCAGGAAGCACAATGTTTTTCAGATAGAACAAAGTGGTGCGATCTCAGTGAAGCAGCCCTCCTGCTGTGAGTTGTTTCCCCTCTGCACTTTCTTGAAAAATGCAGTAAATATAAGGATAGGCTGCTATAGCTGAAAGCACTTTATGCATTTATAATCTCTGTAGGTCGCATTATCCAGACAGCTGTCGCTCATACATGTTTCTGTGTTGATATTCCCTAATAACCAAGTTGTTCTTAGCTTCTGTTGTAGGCTGAAGTCTTCCCAGGCCACAGGGATAGTAAACAGTAGCTTTCCTTTAGTGATTTCTACTGAAGTAGCAGACCAGGATACTTATTCTGTAGTATTTTTCTGTAGTCCCATTTATTTCCAGCATGGTTTAAAACTGGTTTTAGGTTGGTTTTTTTGGGTGGGAGTCTTGTGACTAGGAGTATGATAGGACAGGAATACTCAAAGAAATTCAATGTGCTCATGTAGAGCCCTTGCCACCATTTACATTCAGCTTTTTTGTGTGTATTCTGCAAAGCTCTTATTTGTTCTATTTTCAGCTTTTTTGTGTGTATTCTGCAAAGCTCTTCTTATTTGTTCTATTTCATCATTAGCTCTGATTTCTCTAACTTCCCTTCTGATGTTTATGGAGCATATAGCACTTTTCCTTTAGGACGATAATTAGTATAACTTATCTGGCTATTTCTCAAAGCAGCATATGAATTTTACTAGGAGAGAGAGACCATGTGCCTGAACAGATGAAGGAAGGAAAATAGTAGATTGGCTGAAGTTCTCCAGAACTGCTGCATTTGCTTATTTGTGGTATGTAGTTGTCCTTACAATGGTTTGCTGAAGTCTCTGTATCTGGAAGTCTAAAACAACAAAAGGGATCAACTTTATGTTTGTGGTATCAAAAATTCTTCATGATGTATCACTGCATGGGGCCCATTGTTCAGTGGTCAGATAGCAGTAGAAATGCATGGCTTTCTTCAAGAGAACTAGATTAAAAGCACAATAAAATAATCTGTATAATAATACCATAATCCTTATAGTAGACAGTTTTAGCTCTGAAGGTACAAATAGGGAATGTTCTGATAGATCAAGGATCTGACAGATATAAATAGATTCAGAGCAAAAAGGATATGCCAGCAAAAATTGTGTGTCTTTTGTCTTGCTGGCTCCATGTGCTGTAGTAGTATTTTGGTAATGAGGCTATGAAAATGGAGGATGAGTATTTTTCATTTTGGATGTTACTACTTAAATGAATTAACAGCATTATAACAGACAATGGTAAACATTCTTTTGTAATAAACTCGGGGTTGTGATGTGATAGAAATGAGAAAACTAGTGATGCCTGCCTGAGGTTTTTTTTTAACTGCTAGGCTTTGTCTGTTCTAGGGAGGAAACCTGAGGTTTTTTTTTAACTGCTAGGCTTTGTTCTAGGGAGGAACAAGGGCCATGTGTACTGATCATGGACAGTTACAGAAAGTTTATTTTATTGGAGGGAAAATTTCTTAGGACTTACAGTAAACAAAATTGCTTTTTATTCAATGCCTGTTAGAAATGGAGGGGGCAAAACTGAATTATCCTGGCTATGCAAATGGAGGAGGAAGGGGAATTGCAAGCTCTGTGATGGTCACAGTATCCCTTTTAACTTATCTATGATAGTTGTTCATAAGAAAAGTAACAACGTAGATAGCAACATTTCTGATAATAATGTACATTATTTTTTAATTTAAGCTTTACAATTATGTGTATTGAACTATATGTATTGGATGTATATACTGATAATGGTAACAAGGGTTATTTTTCTCTTTTCCAGCTTCTTCTGTAGAATATTAATTAGGTGATTTGTTATTTCAAAAGCTGTCGTTTCTCTTTTCTCTACAATGAGGTTAAAGTAGGAAAAGCAGTTCTGTCTGTTTTAAGCTTCCTTTTTTGTTTGTTTGTTTTTCCACCTTAGTTCTCTGCCACCTATATAAGGTCCTCAGGGGTCCCGTGTCAAAATTGCTCACTTGTTGTGGCAGAATTAGAGCTGAGGGTTTCAGTCAGAGGAATCTTATATTGAAATATCCTAAAGCTGAAAAGAAGAAAATTAAGATCAATATGAAATCTGTTTAAGCTTGCTGTAAGAGGCAGAAGAGAACATTTGGAGAGAGAATTAATGTTTGAGGCTTTCAGAAGGTGAATAACAGAGCAAGACACATCAGAACAGACTGGATTTTGTGTGTTTTATGAGGAGGACAATGGAGCATCCTTTTAAATGAAAAACAAAGCTGTTTACAATTTATTAAAATAAATATCACTTATACATTTACGAGGCCCAAGGTATCAAAAAAGTTGTTAGTATGCTAAAAAAAAGATTGTAGTTTTAATAGGATATTCATAGTTTATAAAGTTTATATGCTTATAATGTTTATTCTGTGATGAATAATTACTTTCCTACTGATTCCTGGAAGCTAAACCTCCCTTTGGTAGTTCATCCTTTTTCAGTACTAAGGCGAGGCTCTGATATGATGGCAAATGCATATTGATAACAAACACGTTAGTTCCAGAAATGCTTTCTGTATTTGAAGGAAGAAACCCTTCTCTTTTGCTTTCTTGTTATTTTATGGGTACATAATATAGATGCTAATTATGCCTTTTCAGGTATGCGGAAGGCATTTCTGATCTTTCTAGAAGTAAAGCATTCTAAGTTTGTCTCTTTGTTATTTGCTTTTACAGTCTGTCAGAGGAAAATGAATACTGTTTAATGGCACTGTTTTATGAAGTGTACTTCCCATGCTGTCTTCATAATTGTTCTTCAGTTAAAAATTTCATAAAGTTTCTGAGAAATTTTTGAAGGCTGCTAATGATTCATTGGCTCAAAAAAATGGGAAAATGTTGACTTGCTGCTGGGCTGAAGAAGCATAAATAGTCTGCATTTAGGAAACTTAATTCAGTGTGTCTTTGAAGTGCAAGCACCAAAAAACCAGCCTTTTTAAAAGGTGTATTAATGATTTAACCAGACCTCTAAACTAACAGAGATAATGCCATTTTTTAGCAATGTTTTAGGATCTCTGATGAAAAACGGAAGGACTTCTGCCCTACTTATACTGGGTGGCAGTTATTTGTCATTCCTAAACCACTGCATTTTACAGAATGATGGTTAAAGATACCAGTTTCATTTTGCTTAGTATGTTCCCCTGTGATGTGTGACGGCTTAGTGGCTGATAATGAGCAATTTGTCACTGAGTAGCTGGCCTTGCAGCAATGAAAGGGCAGTCAGTGCTTGCCCAAAGATAGTAAGAAATCCCCACTTATCATCCCGGTCTGCAAAGATCCTTGATTTTTCAAGAAGGTCTGGAGCTAGGAAAGATGTGTAAAGCAGTAAAATTAACTATTCGGTGTTTACTGCAAAATTGCAGGATTTCTGGCTCTTTTGTAATCCGAGGCAGTGTATGCATGGCTAGTGGCATTTGATACATTCATGACATGGAATGTTTTCTCTGTTGTGTGACATATTTTGCTTTACAACAGAATGGAATTCTCAAGCATTATCTATGAAATAATCTATTCTTAAAAGTTGTGATGTATGTCATATCTAATGCTTTAACACTTAAGACTTAACCAGTTATTAGTGTCTTGAATGAACTGTTTTGAATTTTGCAAGTTGTTTTCCCTGGTCAATAGTAGGTAGACTATGGTATTTCATTTGACAGTATGCTATTCTGAGTACCTTTCCTTTTCTGTATGTCTGTCTAATACAGGAAGTATTTGCTAATTTATCTCTTTGAGGATACCTGTTTTGAAATGTTGATATGACAATTAAAGCATTAAGAACTATGTAGTGTTAGATGCATTGTTTTGGAATTGGACATACAAATGTTACTCTTCAGAACTATACATTGTGATGGTATTAATAGACAAATTATTTTAGATGACAGCCTTTTCATTAGATTTTTCACCTCTAATTTCACATGACCAATGTTGCACAGATGCCATGAGTACAGTAAATTAAATGTGGGAGGAGACTCTATAATACTTAATATTCTTATGACATAAATGATCTGAAGAATTCTTGTATTCTGCTAAAACTCAACAGCTTGCACTGATTAGTGCTCATAACCACTTTTGCAGTTCAAGGATGTTGTTTTGATGTTTGCATTGCTACAAGTAACTGCTAGATTTACTGCAAAAATGCACTAAGTTGCCACTGCTTTCAGCAGTTGCTGTTCTGGTTTTGCAACACTGGTGTTCAATGTGTCTGAAGATCATTTAGATTACTGTAAATAAGTAGTGGAGAGTTCGTGTGTAAAAAGTGTCTCTTTATAACATTAAAAAATGTGAACATTGCAGGTTGTTATTGATATTCTTAAAAATATCAAGTACAATGGAATAATAATTCTAAATAGAAGTTGCTCCAATTCAGACACCAGTTTTAACATAGATCATAGTACCAGAACATGCTTAGAAGCTGTCTGGTGAGGAAACAGGGATATTTTATCTGTTTTTCTTGACTCTGTATAGTGCAAACCTGTGTTTCTAAATAATATTTCTAAAATATTTCTAAATAAAATCTAGGTCCCCTGAGTCTTCTGATAGGATGAAGCACGTTTATTGTATCTTTCTATTTGAGGCTAATAAAAATATTGGAGGAATTTTTTTTTTTTACTGCTGAAGATCAAATTTTGAAAGAAATACTACTTGCAGCCTTGGTATTTCTACTGGAGTTGGTGATAGAATTCTCACTGAATTAAGAGAAACAGATTTAGACCAATGCTAAGTGCTTCTGAAAATCCCAGTAGAAGTATATTGCATTTCAGTGGATCAAAATAGTCATTACCTAAAGACAGATAGGGAAAGGCATTGATATGACGTGTATTTCATGATCTGTCAACATGCTCAGCTTTTAAACTGCTCAGGAAAACGAGCTAATACTTTTAATAAAAATTCACAGAAGACTATCATAGTGCTTCAGACTTCACAGTGAAGGAAGAAACCTGCTTGTTAACATGGCAATCACCTTGAAAATTTTAAAGTACATTTGACTGTTTGGTGTGGTAGCAGTAGCATAGTAATAGATAAATTAGAGTGGTAGCAGCATGGCATGATAAATTATTTGTGGTTTCAAGTGGGGGAGCTGGGGAATGAACAGGTTTTAAGTGAACTACAGTGTTGATAGGAATTAGTGACCTATTTCTGTCACATTAAAAGGTAACATTTCTTAGTGGATAATCCTGCTAGTTTGATCCCTTTCCCACCTTTTTATGGTAGGGCTAGTGTCCCAGAACTTTGCTCAGTTTGTTGGACTAATTCTGCAACATACAATTGGAATTTTATGAGTGATTTACTACAGCAGAAAATGTTCAAGTGGAAGTACGGAATTGGTATTGGATACAAGAACTGTGGTTATAAACTTTATTTTCTTTTTCAGGTTCTTTTTAACTTGGTTTGATGTTGAATGTGTTCATTTTGGTTAAATGTATACATTGGATCATTTAATATAACTTCATTCAAGATTTTTGGAAATAATTTAATTTCAGTGTGATGATGTTGTCTGTGTGAAAATACCTTCCTTTGGCAGTTAAAATTTGAAAATGTTAAACTTTTGACCTTGGGTAGATGTTGCCATGTGTTATATTCAGCTGGTGAAGTAAAAACTACATATTTCTGGGCTCTGGTTTGTGGAAAAAAGTCTGTATTGGACTGCAATGCCTGACAGCTGACATTTATCAAGAGTAACGTGAGCTTTACTCATTCTCACATTTTTAAGCAGCGTTCAAAGCTTTACTTGTATACACATGTTCAGCATATGTCTTGCAGCTTTGAACATTTTGTTCTAAAGATGTTAACTCTCATTAAATTGAGAATCCAGGCTATAAACCCACATTGATTTTCGTTTATCAAATTTAGTCACAGTGTTAAAATTCTGTAAACTGGCACTATAATGTAAAACATTAGGAGTCATGTTTAAAGCTTAAAAATACTTTACCCCTGTTAAATGTTGTAGTGAACTTCAGATCAGATTTACAGTGCATGGGATTGTTTTGAATGCGTGATACTCTTTCAGAAGCATACATTTTCTAAAAATCATTACATGAAATACAGTAAAAATGCTGTTTCTTTTTAGAATAGAGTACTAAATCTTCTATTTAAAAAGATGATGCGTTTTCTTTTCAGTGATGAAGGAACTGGCAGCCATTTTGATATATTTCTAAACAGGTTTTGTGTGTTGGCCTAATAATGAAATACTTGTTCTACTTGTTTTAAATGTTGTAAAGAATTATGTGATTGTCTTGAAATGTTGAAAACTCTGTATGTAGTTATTCTTGCTTAATAATCTTAAAGAGACAATTGTCTGGAAGAAATTCTTATTTCATATTTGACAGATTTTCTCCTAGTGTACATAGTTTGCTGGTCTATTTTTAGACTGTTTCCTGTTACTTCAGTAACTTGGTGTAGGGCTAAACGGATCACACTGGTCTGATACCAGGTAACTTGAAACTGTAGGTGACTCCTAAAGGTAAAATAGATTAGTATGATTGTGATTGTCATCCTTTTCATTGCTGATCAAAAGTGTAAAGTACCTTTCTTTCTTCTCACTAATTTTCCTACTAAATACTTCATACTAGCATTACTAACATTCATACCAAATACTTTTAGTTTGTCACTCCTACATGGAAGTAATTTCAAATGACCTAAGAAGCAAATTTCTTTATTTTTAAAATAATATCCCAAATTAAAAGATTAATTAAGGCCTCAAGCCAGCCTGGATTTCAGTCTTAGCTGGATTTTTTTTTTTAATTTGTCGTTTTAAGTTGGAATTTCTTTGCTCCAGTGTGGAAGCAGCAGGGTTTTAAACATAAGTTGATCTCTGATGGTCCTAAGAGGCAGGATGGACTTACTGTATTTTCTGTATTGTTTTGGATTGACCTCAGCCAAAACTGTGGTCATAAGTGTAGAAGCCCTCAAACCCTCTCCGTTTGTTTAATGAATTTAAAATGTGAAATTACATTTGTCAGATAATTTAAAAATATTACTAATGCATAAGCAGGTATTGAGAGGCACACAGGCAGCAAACAAGTCAAATATATTTTGTTGTAGTGACTTAAAGCTTGTTTGTAATTTCTTGGGTAGCCCCAGCTGTAGAATTAGTCTTTCACAGTTGTAACACACACTACCAAAGTGGGACTGATGAAAGAGCAAGCACTTAAAGGTCATAAAAGTGAGAAGCTTTATTTCTGAGTTAGATTTTGGTGTGCTTTCTTAAATTTATGCAAGGTTGAATATATGGTGAGGTGTATATTGGGGGAGAGCATATGTCTGGCTGTAACATTTTTGTTGCTTTATTTGCTCTTTTCCATTTGAAGTACCTGTAGGTATCATTATGTGACAGTGTAGATGCTAAAAATGATTAAGAATATAAATATTTTGCTTTAAAAAGCGTTTGTAATAACAAAAATGGATGAGTAGCTTTATTTTGATCGGTTCTGGTCACTGATAGCAAACAGCAAATTATAGCAAGGAGCATGGTGAAATTAGAATGCTGTAATTAAATCCACTTTTATGCTGTATTCTTGCTACAGTGTTTGTGTGCAAAACTCATTTTAAGATTGTAAATGTAAGAATGTTTTAAAAAGTGTACTGCAGCATAGGTATGGTATTTGCTGTTTGTTCTTTCATGGGTTGCTTGATTCATCTTAGGTAGCTCTTCTGCTTTCAAATATTTCACACTTAAATGTTCATTCACTTACAATCAGTCTAGAAAAAAGGAGGTGATTAGCACCCAGGTAATTGTTCAGTATCTTGGCCAGACTGTATTATCATTCTTTGCTAAGAAACTTGTATACCTATTGCACAAATGTTTGTGTTTACTTTCAGGGTAAAATGTATCAGTGTTAATATCTCTTTTTGTTTAGCCTTTTGTCATAATATTGGCTGAACATTTGATCTAAGTAATTTATCCAATACTAAAGTGTTTTAAGTCTAGTTAGTATGTTATGAGGAAGGTGTAATGTAGAGATGGTGTTTATTGGTATAATAATGCTAGTAAGTCTTGCAGTGTAAACAAGTCTGTAGCTTTGAGTTTTACAGGTCCTTTCTATGGACAGTTTCTCAAAATGCACTGATGGTCAAGGAATTCTCTTTGTTCATTTTCTAAAATACATTTATTTTTCTAGGTTCATTTGCTTATTTTTATTTGTTCATGACCTAAATAATTATAACATGTTTTTTCTTGACACAATTTTGACAATTAGAAGTCACAGGTACTGTTGTAGGTTTAAATATTTTTCACGCTTTCTCATGAACTCTGGCTCATAAATGGTTGAAGCTTTGACTTTTAGAAAATATGAGATGTTCAGAATGACAGAGCCATATAATTCCACTAGTTTTTCTTAGGCTTAATCTGTTCCTAGGGAAGATACCTGGTAAAGCTCTGTCAACAAACCTTAGTAAAATCGAATTTCAGACTGGCAAAGGAGTATCTATACTAGTTCCCTGAGTAAAATAAGTATTATGGGTAAATATATTTTTATTGCTGCACTAAAGCAATTCAAAGATATAGAAAAAATATCTTCTTCCAAGTTTTAACAAATGCAAAATAACAAGAAAGATTACATCAGTCTGAAGATCTTAGAGGTCACAGTAGTTCTGCATAGCTTTCTTTTTTTCCCTCAAATAAGCTCTCCCAATTCAGGAGTCAGGCCATGTTGGCTGATTTTCTACAGAATTTATTTATTAATTGCTCGGTGATAATACTGTTAAGGACAGCTTCTACCATCTCACTATGGATGGAAGTCATTCAAAGCATTGTTAAATTCACTGATCCATAGCTCCTGGAAGTTCCTCTGGATTCCTGTTGCTACAGTCGTGACCTGCCAGTGCTCAGATACAGTAGCCATTTGAACCCCTTCTCAGATGAAGGGTATCCTGGTGACTGATCAACACCTAGTTTAATTGTTCCTCTATAATTCCTTAAAAATTCATTTTGCTTCAACCAGTTTGCTGCAAAGAAATAACTGGAAATGGGACTCTCCAATATCTCCTGTGGTGAAGACCAATGTGAAGAGACTTTCAGAGCTATCTTCTCTAAGTGCCCAATTTTTTGCCTTTGCCATGAAGAGATCTGCTGTCTCCTAGCTGACTTCCTGCTCCTGATGTGTTGTTTAAATATCTTTTCATTATCAGTTGGAGTTCAGTGCAAGGCACTTTTCTTGTTCTTTTTTTAGTCCTGTATTTCCTGTTTACATTCAATTCACCGTGTTCTATGGCAGTTTCAGTTCTCCCTGGTAGACAAGCTTTCCACTTTTTAAAAGATAACCTTTTCCTTGTGGTATCCCCCTTAGCTTCCTTATAGAGACATACAGGTATTTTTTTAATGTTTCTGTTCTCTGCTCCAAAAGCTGTGTAGGTGTAGCAACTATTATCCAGAAATGGTGAGAGTCTGCATCTTCTTTGTCTCTCTCCCCCTCTCTAGTGATCACGTACAGTCCTACAGTGACAGTGTAATCACTTCTCCATCTTGAGGGCTGGGAATGTGTGGTGATGTCCTCACATATCAATAGAGATGTGTAAATTAATATTCCACGCTGCTTCTAAGCTGCATAGTGTTTTTTAAACACAACTAACTTTATAAAGAATAATACAATATTTGGTATTTTTTTTTATTTGCACAAAAATTAACTGACTAATGTGCTGACTTGTTTTTCCTCTCCCCCCTCCCATTAAGAGCATTTAAGATATTTTAATACTTTGCATTGGAACTACAAATGATGTGAAGGAATAAATACAATATCATAATGTGCTAGACATTTTAGAATGTAAGTGTCATGGAGACTGTGTTTAATGTGGAAAAGTATTTTGGCAGAATTCTAAGTAGTTTTGAAAATTAAATCTTCACTTGATTTATATAGTGTAACTCAAGACTTCTAAGCTTTAAATAGGTGGGAATTTGCAATGATTGTCTTACTTATCCTTTTTAGTGTGCCAATGTGTGTGTGTGTTCCTAAAAAAGTCATATGAAAAATTAAGCTTAAGATTTTAAAGGCCTTTTTGAACTTAACAGTAGATGTATTCAAGGCTGATTAATTCAATGTAAGTAGTACTGTTGAATTGCTGTCGAATTTGGAGTTAAATTTTGAAAGTCTTCTGTGTTTCAAGTGGTGAGTTCTAGCGAGAATTTGGTCTTTTTTGTTTTCTGCTGTCTTCACTTCAGTATTTCTCTAAGGTTCTGGTCTAGTTTCTCTGATGGCAAGGCAATAATGTTTTTTGAGGTCCATAGAAATGCTAGGCTTTGTCCCATGGATTTGCCTTTTGTTTGATCGCTTTTAGAAAATGTGTCCATCATACCTAGCTGTTATTTTATCTTCTCCTTCTGCGAAGACCCATGTTTTCTTTTGCTGTTTCTCTGTTTGCGTCTGTTTCATGACTTCTGCCTGGTTCTTATAAAAACTGAATTCAGCTAAGAAATCTAGCATGAAATAAAACTAATTTAGTTATGGCACTCCCTAACTGCATTTTACAGAATTATTCACATCTTCATGTCACAAACAAAAAAGGCTTGCTAGCTTTCCTCCCCCACACCCTCCATTATAGCTGTATAAGGCGTCTATTGTCCCCATTCATATTGAGATGTCACAGATGTGTACGCTCTTCTGGGTTCTTTTCTCTCTTGCAGCTCTAATGACCGCTACTCCTTTGATTCCTTTCTCAGGCAAATTGGCATAGGCTATACAAAAAGAAATTTAGGTCACAAATAATCTTGGTAAGTTATTCTACTTGAGTGAGAGCAGGAATTTAGCTGACTGTGTGTATGTATATACCGGAAATTTATGGCAAATACGGCAAAATTCGTTTCATCCAACAGATGCTATTTTGTCATCTCTGGAGTTTGGTCACTTAAAAGTATCACCAAAGGAGTATGCAATTTTAGTTTGGAAAGTGTATGCCATGAAGGAGTTTTAAAGCTGTATTTATGATTTTTTTTTCTCTGGAGATTAGAAGTGGGTGTGTTCGCCTGTACTGTTAAATCATATAGGAGCATTACGAATGACTAATTTTAAAGAAACAATTTTATTTTCATGTATTTTCATTGCAAAATTAATATGGGTATGTTTGTCCTATTTTGAGAATAGCCACCCTCCATACCAGGTTTCCTGTCTGTCAGAACAGTGAATTTAGGTTTGTAACACTAAGCATGGATGTGGCTTTCCTGGAACCCCATGTGTGTTATGACTCTCAGATCCATACACTGAGGTGACACGGTAGGCAATTTGTAAATGCTCACGGACCTTATTAGTTGCACAGGTATGCAGATGGTTGAGTTGAGCAGGCAGTAGCAGTGGCCTGTTAATTATGAATGATTTTTCTGTAAGCAAATTCTTTTTTTACATGCTCCTCAGATACACTATGTGTCTATAGGAAAAAAGCGTTCACAGAAACAGGGAACTATTTTGTGCTCTTTGTTATGTCTCTGAACTGCCTTGTACCAACACCCTTTTATGGTTGACTGCTTTATTTTCCAGGTAAAACTAGCGTGTTTAAAATATACTAACAGGTCACACTCTTCATGAATTCTGTAGAGTGAGTTTTGTATGTTGTGTAGTCCTCTCAAAAGGTACAAATTCCACAGATACAGCATCGTTTGTAGTTTTTTACAGATTGCTGTGATTGAATCTAAACATGTTTAGTTACTTAAGCTGCCGCTCATTATTATTTGTCTTTGTTGTTGTTTTGCCATGACAATACTATTCCCTCGCATTTTTGTGCCCTTGAAAGTGCTCTGTATTTCAGCTGCTTGCAAATCCATGACAGCAGGCCACACAATTGGTCATGCTTTTTTTAAGAGTGTAGTCAATGCTTCTGTCCAGTACTGCGGGCTTGGTGTAGTTTGAGATGGTATGTTCTGTAGAACTAGCTTTAAGTATTTAGGGAGAGGGACAGAAATTGCTGTGAGCATGTTTTGGATGGCTTATATCCGAACTCTTCTGCTGTGGACCCAGAGCATCACTCACAAGGCTTATTTCTCTCTATTAATTTGTTTGTGTCTAACTCTGCTGCTAATACTAAAATCTGCCTTTGAAGCATCATAAAGACTGGAACCAAAATACTAAGTGTTATATTGTGTCGTTTTCTTGGTATTTGTGCTGTGGAATTCTTGAGAGATTGGAGTTTTTCCGAGGTTGACATCAGAAGCTAATTTGTTAATTGTGTAACAAATTGTGTTCTTTTAAATGCAGAACAAAAGATTGTTGTCTAGACACTAATATAAAAATTCTTGGAATTGCAACACTGAATTGCGTATTTTGTAGACCTAATTTTGTGTTAAGTGAAAGGTTTGCTTTTTGGTTGTCAGAATCAAGGAGGCTCTTTATTGATGGCCAGGCCATGCCAGTAAATGTTGAAGTTGATTTGGTGTGTTTAGTGTTCAAGCATTTTCACATCAGAGGTCTTTATGTTGAGTGTAAGAACTTGCCTCACTTGGTCAGTTTGGATGAAAATGTTATTTTTGTGTATCATCCATCCAACAAAAGGTAAGCTTTGTTAGAAGCTTTCAGTATCTGCCAGAAGATTGTATATGAGCACAGAAACAATTACATTTTACTATTCTCTAGTACTTCCACAAAGGCAAAATATGACAGTTATGTGGAAATACTCACAAGCATCAAGCCTGTTCATTTCAAGTATTTGCAGTTTCCAGCTGTTGATAAATTTCTGGATTTCTTAATAATTTGCAATTATTCAAGTAGGAAATGGCAGATGAAGTGAACAGGCTGATAGACTAAATGAATGGTGGGATGATTAATGACAGTGCTGTTCAAGGCACATAAACATCAACTAGATCACATCTGATCTCCCAAAATGAACAGTTGCCCAAAGTAGAATGGGGGAAACGAAATAATTATTAGAGCATTGTAAACATTCTAGATTTCTTACAGCTTTTAATTAAGAGATTGGCTTTTTCATTGCTTTTTAAATATGCAAATATAAAAAGAATAGTTAGAACGTTTTTTTTCAGCTGTGCAATTGAGATGAAAAAATATTTTTGCTCTGCAAGTTGACAATTGAAAGTGTTTACTTCTTCAAATAAGCCATTTTCTTAAAGTCAGTCTCTATACCTGTTGAACTGATGAATGCTCTCAATTAACATACAAGATTGAAATAATAAATTGGAAGTACTGGGGTTAAACATCCATTGCTAATAATAACTGTAGAAAATGCAACAAATTAATCTCTTAAATGCTTTTCTGGGTATTACTTACAGAGGTTCAAAAGCTGCCAGTGAGTTTGACACCTACTTGATAGAGATCATGTGTGTACAGTAAATGTTTCATTCTGTCAAAACCAGTCAGTTTCCCCCTTTGTCAGAAGGCATTTTGATATTGTTATAGTTTTGATTGAAATGTAAAATGACTTGTGTCTCTAAATGCAAGCTGGCAGTGGACAGGCTTTTAGAAGAAAATCACTGAAATTTTTGCCCAATTTTTTAACTGGTCCTTTCGAAAGCACTGATTTTGAACTGTTATCATTCTAAAAGTGTTTTATATAAACCTGATTGCTGTAAAATGAGTAAGATTTTGGCATGGTAGGGTATAACTCAGTTATAACACTACATGAGTTAATGCTAATTATAATACTGAAGTTGTATTTATGTTTTCTCTAGAAATCCAGGAAGCCATCTTTGTTTCTGTGAGACACTGGTAGGGTAGAATGGCAGAAAAAAAAATTGCATGCATGTGATAAATGTAGTTCTCTCACTTTTATAAGGTGTTCCATGAATCCTGTTTAATATCTACTAGTAGTTATAGCTTTCTATTTGTATTTCATATGATTGTTGCTTAGTTTCTCTCAATCAACCTTTTACGTTGGTCCTTTTCTTTATAATGGCAGTGACTAAGGTTTGTACTGTAAATGTCATCACATTATTGTAATGAACAACAGTAAACATTTTTTAAGAATTGAAGTCATATTGATAAGGCATGAAACAAACATGCATCAGGTAAGTTAGTGTATGTGCTTAAAAACAAAACAAAGAAATGACAAAAATAAGGAAATAATGTTTTCAGATGTATATAGTCAAACTGATAGTTGCATGTTCTAGGGCTCTTAGTTTATGTCCTTTTCTAATTTAGAAATGTTTTATACTTTGGACTGATCTTCAAATAATTTAGACATATGTAATTAATAAAAATTTAATTCCTAATTAAGCTGACATTGTCATATGTAGAGATGCAGTGTACAGCTTGCCATCTTCTTACTACCCTGTGGATTATGTCATTTGTCAAATGGCATGGAGTCACCTGTGACTTAGGTGTATAGAGAGCTGAACAGTGACTCTTCAATACTCTTATCTGTGTCTTTTGTGAGCTCTGGCAAGGGTATTCTGTCTTGTAAACAGTACTCTTTTATTATAAATTTTCTAATTTTTTTTAGAATTGTATTGCTGTTAGTAATAGTAGTGGAGTTTGTGCACCGGTCACAGTACAATCTCTTTCCACACTGCCTGCTCTTTTTGGCAAGGATGATGGAAAGAAGTGCTTTCCACTTTTAAGAACTTCATTAAATATTAATATAAAAGCTAAATAGACCATATGTATTTCAGTCAGCTACTGAGCCTGAGTTTCTTCTGCTGTTTAAGGGTGTGGATGTACAGAAAAGAATGGTGGTGTTCTGTGGTTTCTTAGTAGTTGAGTAGTTACTGAGTCCCATTATAGCAGCCTAGA
The DNA here is from genome assembly GCF_000747805.2 of Chaetura pelagica. NCBI lineage: Eukaryota > Metazoa > Chordata > Aves > Apodiformes > Apodidae > Chaetura > Chaetura pelagica. The sequence goes on along the minus strand of NW_009953486.1, from coordinate 8,126,977 downwards.
CATCACATCCTGTTACTTTGTGATATTTGAGGTTGGGATTTTTTTCCTTCTACATAAATTTATTATTTTTTTAAGTAATTAAAAAAACCCTAACTGTTTACTAGCTGTTCCAGATAGAAGTTTGTAAAGACTTCCCTTCTAAATATATTCTAAAAAGCATTCAACTGATGCCATCAGCTATATTGAAAGCCCAAATTACCTCTTGCAGTAAGCCGCTTGGAAATTACTCAAGATTAAAGGCCACCTTCACTATTTTTTGGCCTGCTGAGTTTGATCATACCAATTCTTGTTGACAGTGTCATGCAAGTAGGTAGCATGGTTGCATCATGCCCAGTTGCCTTTTACTTACAAGACCTATATCCTGACGAACACATCTACCCAAATGTTTGATATCTTTTCACAGCTGGGTTCTGAGTCTAGAACAGGACTCACATGCCCTTGGACCAGTCATGAGACATAGTAACCACTTTACCACAGTGCTTTTTGCAGAAGCTGAGGTGAGAAGTGTTTATGAGTGTTCTGCAGTCTGTGGCAAAGGCGTAAAAATAAACACTAGTCTTTTTTATTAGAGTGAGTTCACTGGAGCCTCCCTTTCCTCTTTCATACATTTTGTTTGTTATAACAGGGTCCTGTATCTATTGCTGTGACTAGCAAACAGGAATGTATAGGAAACTAATTAACAAGTAATGACATTCCAAAAATAGAGTTCATGCATTATTTATGAGAGGAACAGGAGATGCACTCTGTGTGTTCCACCTCTGACCATCCTTTAACTGAAAGTGTCCTGTCATTTTAATATATGCAAAGTGAACAAGGCTCAAGTTAATTGTCATGTCTGAAAAATAGCCCAGGAGTGCATAGTGCTTACTAAACACTGCCTGGGAATGGGTAAATGAAACCTGACAAGGCCTGAAAAATTACTAGTCTCCCTAAGATGGAACATACAATAGGAAAAGGATGTGTGCTGATTTAAGATTATTTAGCGTGTTGCAACAAGGTGTGCTTAGCTGGCTGCCAGAGTGTAGGTGGCACCTTTTTTTTTTATTTTCTTCTTTAACTGACAGCCCTGAGTCATTTATTATCTAGTAAATTACCTTTTTGGAAGAGAGGATGGGGGGGAAAGAGGGGAGAGGGATCAAATCTGTATGTTTTGGAATAGTATCAGTGACTCTACTGGTGGAAGTGCTAGATTAGGATAATAATTTGTCAATTCAATTAACACTATAATTTCCTGTTTGTTTCACAATGTAAATATAGCAGTTTTAATCTTAAAAGGTAAGACTTTAGTACAAAATAGCTACAGTGCTCCAAAACCTCTTTATTAACTGTGTTTACTTGAGTCTCATTATCCGTTTCATTAGTTTGTTACATTGTACTTTCAGATTCACAAAGCTGGAGTTAAGGTTCAGTGGCATTTTTCATCTGCTGCATTTTTCCACTCCTCTACGGATTTAAAGATATGTTGGTTTTATGTACTGTAGTTTGAAGTGTAGTACACTGTGTTTGATTTCTTTTTTTCAACAGGGATGTTACTTATCTCTGAAATATTTAAGGAGGATTACAAATACAATCCATTTTACCTCTCTTTTCAATAAGTAACCATTGTGTTTACTGTATCTGGCACATTTGGCTATGTATATGTATGTATATTTTTAACCTTAAGAGCAGTGTAGCTTTAGCTCTCTGTCATGTTGTTATCTGTGCCACAGGCAACGCTATGGCTTGTCACTTAGCCATCCCATCTGTACTCTAATGTAATCTTTTCTTTTATATGTTTTAAAAATTGGATCAAAAACTGGACTGTATGTACATGTAAATTTGGTAGCCAGGCTATGCTGGATGCTTAGCCTCTACATGGTGTGAACTCGGGATTTTGGTTGCTCATCCTGGAAGCTGGGAAAAAGAAGGTCACTATCTTGAGCTCATTGAGATCAGAACATGCCACACGATATGTTTGTGTGAGCACTTTTTTTTGATTGAGCAGTTTTTAGACAGGAAATAGCATGCTCACGTGTTGAAAGTGGTAGTGGTGTGTCGAGAGCTAATGTGGAAACTGACTGCACAGCCCCAGATGGCAAGCTTTTTAGAAGAATACTGGCTCTGAGACTGGCAGTCACTTACTGCATAACTGTGCTTCGATACAGGCACTCAAATCATCTAAACTCATTCTTCTGAGGCAGAACAGAACATGATGTTGAAATAAAGTATTTCTTGTATTTAAAAAGTTATGTTGACTCTTACCTCTGTACTCAGAAAGGGAAGCATGTAGGTTTAGAGGAGGGCTAAGACAGTTAAGTGGTCAGATTTCAATATGTAAGAGTTAGGATTTTCATCAGCAGGGAAATTTTACTACAGCATATTTGGTGTTAACTTTTTTGTTTATTGGGTAGGGTTTTCATCCCTACTTCATGTTGTTTTAATTTCATCCTGCTCTGTCAAGTGGAATTTAGAGTATCTTATCTGTCTATGTTGCCCTGCCAGTTGACAGTTCTCACAGGATGGTCCTCTGCAGTAATTGGCCAGACCAAATGAATACAAATTCTACTCCATACACTTTTCTAAGCCTTCAAGAACCTTCAGATTATTCAGAAGGTTATTTTTTTTAGTTACTTTACTGCAGAACTTTCAAAAGTTGTATTCCATCTTCTGTTTAAACAGCTCAAATATTGACACCTATGGAATGCATCTTTACTTGAAAATAATATAAAGGGAATATTTTAAAATTAATTTAAATAGTGTTAAAGTTTTAACTTGGTCTTCAACTGAATAAATTTTCAGATCTTTTCTCTTTTCCCTTGCTTTTCCAGCCACAGAGTCCTTATGATACTTGTGGTTCTTGAATCTCCCACCTTTGTGTGATTTTTGTGCTGTTTGTTTCTCGTGCACAGATCAGCTTCTCAGTGAGACTTTTGTTTGTGATTCAATTGAACTGCTGCTGTTCTTGCACAGGTGTATCCACCGGTTTATCGAAATGTTGTAGTAATTTGATGGAAAAAACCTGCACATCAGACTGAAGAGTGAATGTAATTTTATGCTACCTTTTTGTTTCAAAATTTCTATCCAGTAGACACATCAGAAAATAGCCCTTGCTGGGTGTAAGACCACATCAGTGAAATTAGATAGCAAAGCTGTCACTGACTGTAGTATGGGTCTGGTTTAGCATTTTAACAGAAATTAGCGAGTGAAGGTTATTTTCCATGATGGCCAAGTGTTTCTGATGCTGCATCTTGAAATTCCTTAGATTTGTCATCTTTCTTTTGTGTGTGTGCGTGCTTTTGTTCTGATTTCCATGATTAGCAGAGGTTGATTTAGCATAAAATGGTGTCACAGACATCTTTAATTAGGAGTCAATTTACTCTTGATGCTTACTCTTATGTGACCACATTGTCAATCAACCTTCTAATTGGTAATTCCCGTTCATAGAAATAAAGCTACTATCAGTATTGTCAAAGGGATGGTTAAAACAGCAGATGAATGCATATGCAACCAGTGGATATGAAAAGCTTCAATTTAATTTCTTAAGAAATGAGCTACTTGAATAAAACTCACCTGCCTGCCTGCTAGTGATTCCCTATTAAGTAGTCTGAGCAGAAGTATCAATTTTAAAACTCTTGATTTTGGATAGGGCTATGGTGTGTACTTACATGTGAATGTCTCATAAATATTTCCCAAGAGCAATTTATTTTTCTAATTAGTTGGAACAGCCTCTGCTTTATGTAGTGCTTTAAGCAGTTTTTACAAAATTACTGTTCAAAACTTTTCCTAAGTTACTGTAATTCTCTATAGAGACCCAGAATTTCACTAATTAGGACACTTAATCATACCTTGTATACAATGCATGATAATACAGATTAATCATTCCTTGAATTTAATCAAAAGGAGGGTAACAGAAACCTGAATGTTCATAGCTCTGAAAACAGTTTGCTGTTCTCATCTAATAGTTATGTGCCAAGCAATGTGTGCAGGATGACCTAGAGTGGCTGTCTACTTGATTTTTACTTGCCAGTCATAACTACAAAATAATTAATTCAGGGCAGCAGTCTTTTATGTTAAGTTTTAAAAGTTACTACAACACTCTTCATTATCTTCCTAAGAAAAAAAAAATTACATTTAAAATAATACATTTAATTCTTATGTGAAAGGAAATCTAGCTTACTGGGTGGCATTTGAGCTGTTTAGCATGTAACAGAGATGACAGTTCCAGCTATTACTAGTGAGGGGTTTTTTACATTAAAATATCTCAATATTGAATGTTTACTTTTAGGTAAGATTATTGATTTTACATGAAAACTGAAAAAAAGCAAGACTTTTTTTTTTTAATTATACAGTCGTTTTTGTTTTTCAGGATGTGACTTAAAATGACTACTGATTCTGAAGGTCCTCTGAAAAATATACTGTGCTTGAATGTTTGCTAAGGACAAGTAAGTGACTGATTTCATGTTTGGACTTGAAAGAAATACTTGAATAGTAATTCCCTTATAATTTTTAAAGCTACAATTTGCAAACTGTAAATTTAAGTATATAAGAAGCATGTTCTTAAAAAGAAAAAGGGAGTAGAGAAGAAGAAAAAAAACAACAACAAATAACCCCTTCTTTACTGTCAGGAAGTTATCTAGGTCAGTTTGTGGATTCCTATCTATATAAATAGGCATACCAGTTGTTTCTGTGCTCAGACTTATAACAAAATAATCTTTGCGTAGTTTCAAGAATTCGATTTCAAACATAGTGTGTTGTTGACATGTGCATCCTTTTTTTGGTAGTCTGGGACAGAATTTTAGAATATGTCTTTATTCAACTATTCATGTTTTTATTGAAAGCCTATAAAAATACTGAAACCCTGACAAGTGGAAAATTCTAATCCTAAACGCTGGTGATTTCTTTAAATGTTTTGATTTGGAACATATGTTACATATATGACACATATTACATATATATTAACATATATTGTTGCAATGGATGGACTAATAATTACTAGAACTTGTCCAAAACCAGTACAGAGAAATAACAGATCTGATGTGAAAGTATATAGTACATTGCAAAGGACAAATGTTTTTTCAACACAAATACTGATGAGCAAGAAGGTCTGTTACTTTTTTGGTGTCTTGTTTCACCTTTGCAGTAAGTGACAAAAAAATTAAGATTATATCTGAAATGATAAATAGAGTGGTAACGCAGAAGCTAGTACTTAGTATTTGCAAGTAAGCATAAAAATTTGTAACTTTTTCTCCAAATATTGCTGCCTTTTGGCTCCACACCACTGGTGAGATTAGGGACATCAGTGTAGAGTGCTTCATTACTGCTACAACCATTTGAATTAAACAAAGTCTTGCTTTGAAGACTTTGAACCATCTCTTGTGTAATCTTGGTTTTTCTCAAATTTCCTTTAAGTATCAATTTTGGAGGGCTCTGAGGATATTTACTTCTATTCAACTTTAACATTCTCTGTTTCATACAAATGTATACCTTTCAAAATTATTTGGCAAGAGCTACTGCTTTGTTTTTCCAAATAACATTTGGAAAATCATATTGGACAGAGCTAAGTGTGGATTGTGTCATCTGTTTTCAATAACTAGATGGAGTGTAGCATAAAATGCTTTTATTTTATAAAATGTTTGATGAAACTGATGAAGTATTTCAATACAGTGGAGTAACATGAACAGTTTATTTTAGAAATGAAATTTAGAAATTAAGATTAGTTGCGGGTACTGGTAACATTGGACTAGCAAACATTTAAATACTGTTATATACATAGTTCATTAAGGATCTGACTTTAGGTGGTTTGCCATCCACTTCTTGAGCTTGTACATGCAACTTTGAAAAAGGGCAGAACAATCATGAGATATTTTCAGGGGAGTAGTTGCTGTTATATCTCTATTTCCATTATTCTGAGTAAGAATAGTGTTCTGTGATGGAAGATTTGTTCTTGTGGTTTGGGTAATTTTTACTCATCTAAAATTTATCATAATTTCTTATATTTTCCTAGGTTTGTGTAGTAATACTCATTGAGTCAAATTAAGCTAGCTTTTACATTTATTTTAGTTATGCAAAGAATAGAAACATTTTCTCTATGTAATTACTTTCTTTTTAAAAATGGTTTGCTTAGGTAGATATTGTTGTGGATTGTAACTACCAGAGGAGTCTTTCTAGCCAGTGTTGCAGGTTCATGAGTCAGAAATGCTATTGCTTTTAGCTCAGAAAGTAAGTTTACAAAGATGGCTGTATTCAGTGTTTAGTTGTAAATATGCATAAAATTTTGAAATTTTGAAAGCTGTGTTTTGTATCTGCTTTTTGAAAGAATTATTAACTGAAGGAAACCTCCCCAAAATAGATTTATTCTTGGAAAAACCTTTCCATTAGAACTTACAGGTTTGTATTCAGTTAATAAATTTAACACCTGATGCTTTCTTACTAATGATTCCTTTCATTATTACCTCACTGAATAATAAACTTTGCTAATATTGCCTGTAGCAGGGAGATTAGTTTGACTGCTAACAATATGTACTGTCAATCCATCTCTACTGGGAGGCAGCTTCTGTAATTTCCTTACTAAGCAGTTAGAGAGTTGTTTAGGCATTGCATGCATCCTCAGCTTGTATCCATACTCTTAGGGAAAGGAAAATACGTGTTCAGAACTCTGCAGCTTCAGGCCTGAAGAAACTGCCATAAGCTACTTGATGTAACAGGAGGGAAACGGACTGCATGAAATTAGCCAATTTTTCCTTCCTTTTTCAAGCTTCTATATTTAGGTACTGAAAGGTTTTCTTAAATCGAAGAAGGGTTGTATTCTCCGGTATGTATCGTTTTTGAGACAAACTGTAATAATTTTGTTTTTCTGTTTAATCATATTGTGAGTTTTCTGTCAGTGCAGGTCAAAATCAGAAATGACATTTCCATTCTAAATCGTTTAATGCAGCCCTGTTACCTGCAAAATTACATTCCAGTGAAATGTCTGTTCTAGCTCAAATTTTCACTTATTTAATGTATTTTAAATCTTTCCTCCTCTTAAATAGAATTTACTCTTGGCTTCTGACATAATTACTGTGCCCACACCCTTCCTGAGCTATCCCTTGTATTTTAAGCTCTTCCTTTCTGCTTCCGCAGTAGCTCTTAACCCTGCAGGTCTACGCTCTGCAGTTACAGGGAGGGAGGCACCAGTCCTGGAGTCCCCTCCAGAAGGACTGCAGGGTTCAGCATTAGCTCTGGGCTCTGGAGCCGTAGGACCTGATGAGTCATATGTTCTGTGGAGTGTCAGCTTCAGATAATCCACTGCTTTTTGCATGGTCACGGCCTGCTTATATAATCTGGTTTTGAAACTGCTTGCTTGTTCAGATGAGTAGTTTTTCATTGAACTGCTTAATTGAAGAAAATCTTACCCCTGCAATTGTTCAGTGCTATACTGTCATCTAGTGGCGTAACGGTGTATTTTTTGAGCTTCCCATCAGGTGGGCCACTGTGAATGTATTTGAGAGCTTTTTGCTCTGGAGGGTTATATGATTAAATAGAAGTCTTCAGGTCTGGTCTTCCATCTCTCTGTATCTTGGGTCTTGTCTTATTTATCCTGGTCTTATGTCAAATATTTAGATGTTAAACCACCTTCTTACCTGTGCAGTCCATGACCATAGTTCCAAAGTTAAGCATCTTTTGTAATTGTTTATTTCAAATGCAAAATTATGTTTTATGTTATGGTGATGTTCAAAGTATATTATCCTTTCTCTTCTAATGCCTACCAATTGGGATGAGGATTGCTTATGAATACAAGTTCATGTTAAGTATTGTAACGTTTGCTTTAGCTGCAAAGAGAACTGGTGCTTTAAAGAGATCCCATTTTACTTCTGAGCTTTGTGCATGTGCCAGAGTAATCCAGTGTCTGCTCCTAAGTGCAGCAGCCCTCTGGCCTGTCTCTCTGTCATAGTCTTGTGCTGCTATAAGAAGAATTTCCCTTTGAATTCTGCACCCATAGCTAACATCTGCATTTGAAATTACTATTTTGGGAAGTTCATCCACAATTCTTTATTTTATTTTTTTGCATTTAGTTGCTGATGCATGTTCAAGATGAGTGGATTGGGAGAAAACTCCTTGGATAGCTTGACTAATGAGTCAAGGAAGCGCAAGCCATTGCCCTGTGATACACCAGGTGCAAGGTAGGTTTGTGTGAATTTCTCTCTCTTTTGTTGTATTATGAGTGTTTAAAAATATAGTTCTATTTTTCCTTGCAATTTAGAGTGAATTCTATCTAATACTTTTGTTCAGTTGAGACATTTTTTAGGCCACCTTTGTTTGTGAAGATACAAAACTTTACTATTATGTGTAGATATGTCAAAGCTGATGCTCTATTATTAGACTTGTGGAAATCTGAATAGAATGAACATTTAAGGAATTGCTGTTTGAAGCTGTGATTGCAAGGCAAAGCAAGAAAATCTTGTTGCTTTGGAGAAATTTCAAAGGCAGCATCTTGTAACTGGTAGTGGATTCGGCAGACCTCATTTCAGGTGGCTGTGGTCAGCACAGAATACTGCAGTAGACTAAGCACTTTTTTGAACTGTATCTCCAGACTAGTTATTGCCAGCTCATCCTGAATTCTGGCATTCCAGGCTGTCTTCCTCTTCCTCTTGACTCTCACTCATCTCCGTCAGAGTTTGTTATTTGAAGAAATTGGTTTTCTGTCCTCTCCAATCTGATAGCTTTCCACCACTTGTTAAGGGTTCTGTGTTACCTTCTCATACTATTGTTCCCACAAAGTATCAACCTTTATTATATCTGTTCAGTTTCACCAAAATACCAGGCATCATGTGTGCTCTGATTTCTCCCTTCTGTATATGTCCCCACTGCCCCATGCTAGTTACCTCCATTGTGCACCAGATTGTGTCTGGATCCTCAGATTCTCCCACTGTATCCCAGATACTCTTTCTGAGTGTCTTCCTTTCCAGTTTCTTTCTCCCTTTCTCCAGTGACTGAGCGTTCGGGAATTCTTGTTTTCAGATTGTCATCCTTTATTAGCTTTCTTTATCTTTCAAGACCTGCTTTATCATGTATTTGTTTTCTCCAGTGTTGGTCTGTGTGTACTTTCCTAACTCACTTGTTTTTTTCTCAAAGTATGGTCATTCTTTTGAATCCCTGAGTGTGTCCATTCTTGTCCCATCCGTTTCTCCCGTGTCCTCCTTTTCCTGCTTTTGGCATACTCTGTGTATGACACTGTTCTCTCTGCTGATTTAGGCTGTAGACAGTGTCTTTACTCAGCACACTTTCCTCTGTGGGAAAAGGAATTTCAGAGAGGGACACTTTATTCAGCAACATTAGGTTGTCTGGGATTCTGACTTTCTTGGATGTTGAGATGGCATTTTTGTCCTTATGCCTAGAAATTTCTCTGAGGTATCTTCTGTAGTCATCTTGTTATGAGTAAACCAAAGGGATTTTCATAGAATGTTAAAAGTCTTATTTCATTTTTCTAATAAATTATTAAAAAACTCTTAAAGTAACTTTTAAGGTGAGTGTTACAGTTTTACAGCAGGCAATTGCTGTTTTCATTAAATTGAATAGTAATCACAGGAGGGTTTTTTGGATGAGTAACTTTCTCTTAAGATACATTTGTATTTGGAGTTCTTTAAAAATAACCACAGAACTCCAACCAAATAACATCCTAACAAAACACACACACCCTTCACCTCCCGTCAGATTTATGTTTGCTGGAATTAAAACTGCCTCATGGGTTTAACAGGTGGGTGTGACATGAAGTACATACAAGTTCTCAGAGTGAGCACAGGTTTTGTGTGTGATGGTATCTAAGTGTGTGAAATGATGTCTTTGGTTCCTAGTCTGACCTGCAGTGGTGAGAAGAGGCGACGTGAGCAGGAAAGTAAATACATTGAAGAACTGGCTGAGCTGATATCTGCTAATCTGAGTGACATAGACAATTTCAATGTCAAACCAGACAAATGTGCTATTTTGAAAGAAACGGTGAGACAGATTCGACAGATAAAAGAGCAAGGTACAGTTCCCTGCTAAGCCAAAATAAATAATTTCCTTTTCTTGTGATTCCATTTCCAAAACAGTAGTTATTTGGGAAACTGAGTAGTGTTTTTCACAATAGTATGTAACCAAGAAAGTCTTCAGACTTCGACTTGAACCAAACCTTTAATATGCCTTAAATAATTTTCTGTTTAAAAGTAAGCAAATATTTAGCACTTTATTTATCAGAAATCAGGGCTTTCAAACTTTGTATGGCCTTCCCTATCAGCTTCCTAAAAATATCAGGAAAGCTTGAGATAGTCTATAGAAAAACTAAAACCAGATTATACTATACCATCAGCTGGTACAATACACCAAATACCACAGGTATGAAGGATACATACTATTGTATTTCTGGTCTTAAGCAACTAACTATGAGAACTCCTCTCTTATTTTTGCATTTTTTTTGTCTTTATTCACATGCTTCCTTGAACCTGGCTTACAATATTAAAATGTGGTCTTCACATGAAATGTTGCTTTACTGAAATGTATCTTTTGGGTTTCAGGGAAAGCAGTTTCTAATGATGATGATGTTCAGAAAGCTGATGTATCTTCTACAGGTCAAGGAGTTATTGATAAGGATTCATTGGGACCTCTTTTATTACAGGCAAGTATAAATTAGGCCCTGGTAAATCCCTATGGAAAAAAATTCTTAAGGCAGGTGAAAATATTACAATAACGCTTGCAATCCTATAGTAATAAATAGTACACACAAACTATACAGAACTGTGTTTGAAAGGAACAGGAATAAAATATATAGTGATTTCTTAATTTTGGTGACATTTTCTGTAGAAGGAAAGAGAACAGCATTTGGCTTTTTCTCATATTCTTGTGCTTTACTTTCTCCAGCTGTGAGTAGCACATTGCTACTGAAGCAGTTCACTAACAAGAGGAAAATGTTGCTTATTTTAGGGGATAGGCATGAAAATACACAGATGAGGTTTTACAAAGACTAGAGGTTTGTGAGGTGCATTGAGGTTTGTGTTGCTACATCATGAAGCATTTTAAACAAATGTTGCCATGAAGTAAAATAACCTAAGAGTAATTGTAAAAAAGGTACATAGCAGATACCTTTTTTTATGTGTCAAAAACTAATCCTATATTTACAAGCTCATTAATAAGCCCTTTTAAAACTGAACTGTTTTACATACATAGAGAATTTTTCTTTCAGCTCAGAAATTACAGTATTTTAAGATATTTATAGACCTTCTTCTCTTATCTTGACACTTGCTGGTGGAAATGTCTCCATGTCTTACTACTTGTTTTCTACTGAATTTGTTTTAATTACCCAGCTGTTGAAATAATGTTACAAATTTATGATCTTGTATTTCAATAAAGCAAGAATGAAAAAAGAAGGGTGGTTATCTCTGTGAAAGAGCTCAATAGAATAACACATTTTTGATATTGAAATAATTCCTTACCAGAAGCAGATATCCTCAGAGAAAAATTTAAACCTTCAGCTCTACCCTTGAAAAGAAATGCATGTATTGTACCTTGACATTTATCACCCACATGTTTTTTGAATGGAATTGTATTTAGTATTAGGTGGTGTGTCTTATCAGATTCTGATGTTAATATGTTAATATTTAGGCATTGGACGGTTTCCTGTTTGTTGTAAATCGAGATGGGAACATAGTGTTTGTGTCAGAAAATGTCACGCAGTATCTGCAGTATAAGCAAGAAGATCTGGTTAATACAAGTGTCTATGGCATCTTGCACGAGGAGGACCGGAAAGACTTTCTCAAAAACTTGCCTAAATCTTCAGGTAATAAAAGCTGACTTACTGCGTTGTTACTAGGCTAGTTGAAAACAATCAGAGAAGAATCAAACAACTTGTAATGGGTAACATTTCAAAACAAATGACTTATACAAAGAATGTTTGACTTCAGAAGTGTATTAATCTTGAAAAATATGAATGTTCTGCCTAAATCACACCACCAGACAGAAATGTGCTGGAAAGCCACATTTGACTTTAACCTTTGCAATTTGTTTACCTTTAACTTAAAAAAATTATTCTAAAGGAACATATTGCCTAAAGCCACAGGACTAGCTAAGGGAGCTGTTTGTTTTTTAAATATTTGAATGAGTTTTTAGCTCATCCTTCAAGAGACAAAGTGTCATGTAAAGGAAAGAGTCTTTTTACTTGGTTCTCAAAACTACTATTCTCGAGATGTAAAACTGATGGTATATTGAGAAAGCATCTTAAAATATTCTCTGATCTCTCTAATCTAGGAGCCAAGGTATCTAAATTAAGAAAAATCCGTTTCTAATTGATTTTTATCTGATAATATCAATAAATTCTTACTGTGTTCTTTTAAAGTTAATGGAGTTGCTTGGACCAATGAAACACCCAGACAGAAGAGTCATACATTCAATTGCCGGATGATGGTGAAAACCTCTCATGATCTTTTGGAAGATGTAGGCAGCCACCAGGATGCACGTCAGAGATATGAAACAATGCAGTGCTTTGCTTTATCTCAGCCAAGAGCTATGATGGAAGAGGGGGAAGGTAGGACATCTTGTGGAATCTCTGTACACAGTATTTAGTACATGTTGTGAAATCTGTAGCTTCTGCAATTCATTTTTAAGTAGAAACAGAATGCAAAAAACTTAAATTCCTATTGTTTATACTTCCATTGTAACAATGAAGGATGCTTCAGCTATTTTATTAGATGGTTTAATAGAATGAAACAGGAGAGAAATTAAAGAAGAAACATTCTTATTTAAATGCAGATTTGCAGTCCTGTATGATTTGCGTGGCACGACGTATCACAACTGCAGAAAGGGTATTTCCAACAAATCCAGAGAGCTTTATTACAAGACATGATCTTTCAGGTGAGAAATGTACCCAAGATGAAGGTATCTTTTTAATTTGGTCTTTGTGATCTTGTTTTACATAAATCAAAGATGTAAATAAATTGTGTATCTGTAGTGACTTGCAGAATTCATACTGAGAATTCCCAACAGGTTTTGAAATATATTTCTGCTGGCAATGGGGTGTAATAACAACTGTGGGACACATTCTCTGTCTCTATGCTAGTATCTATTGTTTGGCAGCTTGGTATAAAGCATCAGTTGTGCTTTAACTTGGCAGCACTTCAAGTGGTGGTTATTGTGCTTTCCCTTACGTGTAAGAAATATTTAAATCATACCTTTAGTTATTCAAAGCTCTTTAGAAGGGTTGTGTTTTTCTGCAATACATAATGTTTAAAGTGTTTTATGCTTTTTAAATTGCAAGACTTATGTAATCCAGATAGGTTTCTAGATGCCAGTTACTGTTTATGTAGATGTAGTTGGTCAGTATTTCCAGAAATTTTACTATGTGTACATCCTATGAGTGCCTGTAACCAGAAACTGAAGTTACTATTTTCAAATGCTCTGCATTAACCTGTAGTGCTTAACTTGTTCTTTTTCAGTTATCTGAATCCCTTTGAATATTGATGTTCTTACAAATTCTGACATGGCAGATAATTAAAGAAATATGACTCCTCTGTATGCTGAAAATTTGGTGTTAGGCTGCTGAACAATTAAAATGGTGACATTGGAGCCTTCTGAAATGTATTCTGTTTATACAGAAGAACTGGCATAATCATAAAGACTTTAACTTGTGTATTTTCTTTCCTGTTTCAGGCAAACTTGTCAACATTGATACAAACTCACTACGATCTTCCATGAGACCTGGCTTTGAAGATATAATTCGTCGGTGTATTCAGAGGTTCTTATGCCACAGTGATGGACAGTCATGGTCAAACAAACGCCACTATCATGAAGGTAAAAACCTGTTTGCAACCCTGGTCATACTGTGTTTTTTTTTCTGAAAAACAAAAATGCTAAATTCTGCCTGTGTTTGGGTTTTTTAAGATATTTTATTTGTTAGCGTTAATTGCTGCAACTCATGTTTACAAGCTGGAGGAGGATGTTCTCTTGAGAAATAAGAATTCTGATGGAAGTTATTTTGTTTTTCTAATGTGTCTGTTTTGATAATTTTCCATCTGATACATGATCTGGGAGCCTGTTTTTCCACAGATGTATATAGCTATGACAGGGACAGCTATATTTCTGTATTAATGTGTAATCCTTAATTGTCGTTAGCTTGTTATTTCTGTTTAGCGTAAGTTTGACTTTTTAATTTAAGTAATCTTTTTGGTTATTAAAGGATAGCTCAATAAAAGTGATAACAGTAGTGATAACAGTTGATGCCTTTTTCTTATTCAATACACATGGGTTCTGAGTATTTTCAGTGTTCCAGTGTAATGTATTTTGTAATGCTAATTTGATAACCTTGGTAGATAAGTGAAGTACAGCCACTGTCTTCAGTAAGAAATATGATGTTTTCTAAGTTTTCTGCACTCTACTCTTTTTGGAGGATTCACAAAGTAATTCAAGTAGAGAGGTTATTAAATAAAGAGAAACTCATACTGGCAGAAAATGGAATTTCCATTCCATTGGAAGTTCTTCAACTTAACTCATTAAATAAATCCTAAATTAGCAAGAAATTTGGAGCTCAGATTACAATGTTTTCCACCATTTTTTTAATTAGAATAAAACTTTTAAACTTAAAATTACTTCATCTGAAGAATTCCAAGTTTAATTTTTATTCCATAGTAATTACCTGTATATTTTAGTGCAATTACTATTTCAGTGTTGATTAGTCCTTCTCCCCAGGAGAAGCCACGGAAACGTACTAACCTAGCTTTGGAAGTCTGTTAACAAATGTGGGACTGTATCAGCTGTGCATGGTGAGCACAAAATACTTCAGCATCCAAAGAATCTTGTTTACTTTTAACAATTTAGAAGAAAATGTGTTATACTTCCTTTTTCTGCCTATCTACCTTGAGTAGGTATTTTTAAAAAATTAACAATCTTCAGCAAATGAAGGGTATTGTGTTTAAAATCTGCAGAAGGCATAGTAATAATCCTTGGGTTTTTAAGTACGAGCTGTAATTGTGTGTTTCCTTTCCAGCCTATACCCAGGGCCATGCAGAGACACCGTTGTACCGGTTTTCCCTGGCAGATGGTACCATAGTGACAGCACAAACCAAGAGCAAACTGTTTAGAAACCCTGTCACCAATGACCGCCATGGATTCATCTCTACCCACTTTCTTCAAAGGTGAAACCAGTGGTGTCTGGCTGTTGTTTAAGTGTCATTGCTTTTAAAGATATATCTGACCTTGAAGATAGCTGAATAAATAATGTACAAAACTGTCCTATCTGATTAAGACTTAGAGGAGGAATAACTTGGGAAGCAGAGTTGCATAGTGTATAAAGAAGGAGCCATCACTGACACTCCCAACTGTCTGGCAGAAGGACAATCACAGTCAAAAGGGAGGTTTTTCCTTAGTACCTGCATGGACTTTAGATTATATATTAATTATTCTTTCAGGTTAGCATTTATAATGATGAAACACTGAAAATAGAAATGCTCAGTTACATGTTTTATCTTCTTAATTGCAGACCAATTAGAAAGTCAACAAAATGCGTCAGATGCATCATTGATGACTCAAAGTTAAATGTACCTTAAATAGCACTTCCTGTGTCCTGTTCTTGTTGATTGCAAGAGTAATTGAAATGCCACTCTGGAGGGAGTCTGTCTGCTTCTGGCATTAAAGTGCCTCCAGATGCTGAAAAATGAGTAGCAGAAATTGTTGGGGGTATCATTAGTGTGCACAGCAGAGAGGTGTCATGCATGGAATCCCAGGAAGGGAGGAAAGAAGCGAGATGTTTAACCTGATAGATCTGACTAATGGCAGCTGCTGAAAACCTCTTTGAAGGGGTGATGCTATATGTACTTACAACTTAAGTCACCTAAAGGACCTAAAGCCCTTCTGTAATGAATGAGTGGCATGGCTTAATTCTGCATCTGTGGAAACCTGAATTCCCACTGCTGTTTTTGAAAAAAATATTTGAAAATTATTTAGTAATGTTATTCTGGCTTTATAATGCTTGATTCCAAACAAAGTCTCAATTAATTTTATTGGGGTTTCTGGGGATGTTGTTGAACTTGCAGGGAACAAAATGGTTATCGGCCAAATCCTAATGCAGTTGGGCAAAACATCAGAACACCTGTGGCTGGAAACACCAATTCTGTTGCTGGTCTTATGAACATGTCACCTGGTCAAGGTGTGGCAATGCAGAACAGGAACTACAGCATGGGAGACCCCAGTGCAGTGGGTCAGCTCAGCAGCACTCGCTTTGGCGGCCCTGGTAACATGGGGCCCGTGAACCCTGGACCTGGAATGCAGCCCTCTGCTTATCAGAACAACAATTATGGGTTAAACATAAGCAGCCCACCCCATGGTAGTCCTGGCTTAACTTCCAACCAACAGAATCTAATGATATCTCCTAGGAATCGAGGGAGTCCAAAAATGAGTTCACACCAGTTTTCTCCTGTTACAGGTATTTTATTTTTGCTGCAAGTGCTTTTTAATTAATTAAAATTAAATTAATTTAATTTAAAATTAATTTAATTAGTGCTTTTTTCACTTTTATCTGAATTCCATCTTTTATCATTTATAACTATTCTCTCTTACCTTCATATATATATATAACTTCAATGTAGCATACCTAATTTAGTGGTAAAAATTTATTTTAAAATAACTGGCTCAATGTGGCAGTCGTACATTATCCAAAGAAAAAAATAGATACAGCCAGTACTGTAGTCTCATAAATGTAATCTCTGTCATGTGGTACAGGTATGCACTCTCCAATGGGATCTGCCAGCAACACCAGCAACAGCACTTTCTCCAGCAGTTCTCTTAGTGCTCTTCAAGCCATTAGTGAGGGGGTTGGAACTTCCCTTTTATCAACACTTTCTTCACCGGGTCCAAAATTGGATAATTCCCCAAACATGAACGTAGCTCAGCAAAGTAAAACGAGTGCCCAGGACTCCAAAAGCCCTTCTGGTTTGTATTGTGAACAAAACCAAGTGGAAAGTTCCATCTGCCAGTCAAACAGCAGGGATCTTCTTAGTGAAAAAGATAGTAAAGAGGGAAATCTGGAGGCACCTGAAAATCAGAGGGGACCATCTGAAAGCAAAGGGCATAAAAAACTGCTTCAACTTCTCACGTGCTCCTCAGATGAAAGAGGACATTCTACAGCATCAAACTCACCTTTAGAGTCAAATTGCAAAGAATCTTCCACCAACGTTACCAGTCCTTCTTCAGGAGTTTCCTCCTCAACATCTGGAGGGGTGTCTTCCTCCTCAAACATGCATGGGTCGCTCCTGCAAGAGAAGCATAGAATTCTGCATAAATTGTTGCAGAATGGTAATTCTCCTGCAGAGGTAGCCAAGATCACAGCTGAAGCTACTGGTAAAGACACCTATCATGATGCCAGTAATACAGCACCCTGTGGAGAAAGCACTGTCAAACAGGAGCAACTGAGCCCAAAGAAGAAGGAAAGCAATGCTTTACTGAGATACCTGTTAGATAAAGATGATGTTAAGGACCCACTTTCCAAAGAGTTGAAGCCTAAAGTAGAAAGTATGGATAATAAAATGGGGCAATGCAGTAGTTCTACAATTCCTACTTCTAGTCAAGAAAAAGACACGAAAATAAAAATGGAGCCAACAGAGGAGGTACAGTATAATGTAAAATGGTGGTAGTGAACAAACCAGTATTTTCTTTTTACAGTGAATGGCTAAAAATAGAACACTCTTTTTTTTAGTATTCATAAGTTGTAAACATTTCTAAGAAAGTTCTGTGTAGATGGTGTGAAACTGTATGCTCAGATTTTATTGTAACCGAAAAAGTACAAAGAGAACTACAGGATATGATATAACCACATGTGCTCCTTTGAAGTCCTAGACCAATGTTATCTTGAATTTGTGGTACAAGTCAGGTAGCATATACTTACAAATTATTCCTTCAAATCAGATCTTTAGCATCTGCTATTTTATGTAGCACATTCTTATTTTTATGGCTTATTAGGGAACTGAGCTGCAACTGCCTCTCTAATTATTTGGCAATACAATAGCAAAAGAGAAAACATTATTTCATTCTGAAAATATAAACAATACACAAAAATGGGTTTAGTTCATTCATTTGAGCACTCTGTTTTCTTTCTTAAGTGAAGGAAAATGTTGTTCCAAATACATATATATAATCAGCATTCAAATAAGTATGTTTCTTTGTTTCACTGTTTCTGGAGTTGAAATTCCAAGAAATGCCATGAAATAGCAAACTACACCACCATTTGAACAGCTCTCCTGAAGGCTGACAAGCAGAACACTTGTTAGGGATAGGACCAGAGGAAATGGCCTGAAGATGTGACAGGGGAGGTTTAGATTGGACATTAGGATGAATTTCTATACTGAAAGAGTGGTCAGGCACTGGAACAGCCTGCCCAGGGAGGTGGTTGAGTCACCATCCTATGAGGTCTTCAAGAAACATGTAGATGTGGCACTTCAGGGCATAATCTAGTGGCTGATGTTATGGGGGGTTTTGTGGGTGTTTTTTGATGGAGTGTGGGTTTGGTTTTTTGTTTGGTGTTGATGGTTGGACTTGGGGTGACAATTCTGTGATATGCAGTTCTTTCTGTGTTAAAGCCTCATCTGATTTAAAGACACATTTTTAAAGATTAGGGCTCCATTGACCAGAAAAATCTGTAGGTGCTTTTCATGCATGGTTGTGTTTACTAGTGATGAAATTAGGTGTTTCCTGTTAGACAAATACATTATTTATCAGTGAGTGGTACACCTTGATGTTGTTTGCTTGCGTTGGTGTTTTTAATCTTTGTAATTTGTAATTACTGAAATATTTATATCCAAAGGTTATTTTTATTTGTGTGTACTTCCAGTGTCTCCTGATTTTCAAAGTTAGCTAAACAAAATACTCTAAAAAATGTAGCTAAATGATATCTGAAGTACTTTGGATATAGAGAGAGAGCCCAAGACCCTGTCATTTGTCTCCTAGTTGTATCTTTTAAGATTAGTGAGAATTGAAATACAAGCTGAAGGAAAGCTGTATGATAGTAAATAACCTTGGTGTTTTACACTTTCTTTTTCAGGTGACTGGAGACTTGGATAATTTGGATGCAATTCTAGGTGATCTGACTAGTTCAGAGTTTTACAATAATGCTATGTCTGCTGGAAATAACCTTGGAACAAAGCAAGCATTATTTCAAGGAAATGCTCTCTTGAGTAAGGGATTTAATTTAATATCACTGTGCTTTTAAAGTTAGGATTTTCTTCTTACCTGATATAAACATAATGCATCCTCAACTCCTTACAGAGGACTGTCTTGGTCTCTTATATCTTTAAGGACAAATGGAATGCCAAATTTTTATAATGCTTTCACAGGCTATTAGGTGCACTATTGGCTATCTTGGCAGTGCTTCTGTGCTGTATCCACGTTGGATAAAGTTCACTTCAGTTCCTTGTGTTACAGTTTCTCTGGGTGTGTCTAAGGTAGATGTCTCAGAGACAGCACATCAGGAGAAATGTTTTGCAAGTTGTCAATGAAAATGAAAAATTTTTGTTGCTTGCAGATGACTAGGAAAATAACATGGGATTGGTGGGAAGCTTTTGGTCTCCCAGCTTTTCTGTGTATTGGAAGGAATGCCTTTCCTTAGTAGGAAGCTGAATAGGAGGGCAAGACAACCTTGCTTAGTAGACCAGCATCATTGCAGCTGTCACTTTCTGTTCTAGCATTGGTCACCTCTGGACTGTACAGGGCAGTAGGCTGCTGAGGTAACTAAGGAGCTGAAACATGTATAATGAAACAATAACAACATGTACAAGAGCCATGATTGGCTGTGGAGCACAGTGATTTTTGGGTTAGTCCACACAGTTGACTGTGCTCAGGAACATGCTACTGCTGGATTCAACTTCTTCCAAGCAGAACCATTTTACTTGATTCTGTCTACATGTCAGAGTTACTTGAAGGCTGGGCAGTCCACTTGTATGTCATGGAGTCTAGAATACTAGTGTGTTTCAAGATGTTAAAAACATGGTTTGTTACAGAACTTGAATTAAAATGAACCTTTACATGTTGAGGGCCAAAGGGAACTAACTGCATTTGCATTTTCCTGTAAAAGGTCCTAACTACATACTCAAAATGTGATTTGTGTAGCGAGAGCATACGTAGAGTACCTATTCCTGCCTTGTTTAAGGTCAAATATATACTTCTGTAAATACATCAGACTTATTTAAGTCATTAATAGTACTTCCTTATTTACAGCATAGTTACCTGCATCTCTTAATTCTTTACCAGGTATGAGGAGTCCCCAGTCTGTGCAGACCACCCGCCCACCCTTCAACAGAGCCATGTCTTTAGACAGCCCTGTGGGCTCCAGTGCTGCAGGGAGGAATGTCAATGCATTCTCCATGTTACAAAAGCAAAACTTGATGGGTGGAAGTCCAAGAATGGTGGAAAACCAGGAAAATTTTGGAGCAAATCTGGGTTTGTTGATTCTGTACAAATACATCTTATTGTAAAGTAATGTAAAAAATGTTGCAAGATTATGATATGAGTTTTGGTTAGAAGAAACTCTAATGTGAAAGAATGTCTATTTTACCATTAGCATTAAATACTTTTAAATTATTATCCGCCGTGATAAATGTTAAGAACATAACTGTTTCCCATCTATGTGTTTTTACCAGTGCTTTTCATTAGCAGTTAAATTATTTTTTACTGGTTTGAGTTTCGAATTTTATGTAGCTTTTTGACATATAGAAGCAAGAACAGGTCATGATGGCAGTCAGTCATTAATATTTTACAATACATTTGGATGAATATGGTTCTTTGATTTGAAACCTGCCATGATGAGCTTTAGATGTTTTTGTTAGGAGCTGAGTGAACTGCTCTGTCGTTGGCAGGTGTCCTTGTTGGTAAAACAAAACAAAACCTCCATTAAAAAATTCTAAATTCAAAATACATGTGTTCTCATTGAAAAATTATTATGCTTTCTGCTCTTCATTACAGCAAGTGTTCCCAACAGAAATGTAGCTATGAATCAGCACCAGTCAGGAGACTGGGGTTTGCCCAACTCCAAGGTGAACAGGTTGGAACCAACAAGTTCTGCTTCCATGTTGAGACCCGAGTTCAGCGCGTCCCTTCCCAGGCCCGCGGGGGGCGGCTCTGTGCCTGGGCTGCCCGTTCGCTCCAACAGCGTCCCTGGGGCCAGGCCAATGCTGCAGCAGCAAATGCTTCACATGAGTAAGTTCTTCACCTTTTATTGTCCTACTCAGCACAATGTCAGAACTTACTTCGTCAGCATTCCTCATCCGAATCTCTTCAGTTTTGGGGGAATGCTGACTTTTCATCCACAGGGTATTTGAGGTGGAGACTGAGCTGACTGCATCAGCTGCATGTCTAAAGATTGGAGTCTGTAAAGCCTGTTGGGTTTTTTTCTGTTCTGTTTCTCTAACAAAGGTTTAGCCTTGAGTTGGAATTGTCTAATGTTCCAAACGTGCCCAAAAAAGGGCTGAAATACAATGACATTCCTTTTTTCCTTCTCTATTATGGAAGGCCACCAGGTCTGTTACCTGTTCTCTAGACATACTTACTGTTTCAGAGTGACATGTGGATTTAAGGTAAATGAGGAAGAAATTTGGGCTATCCTGACTGAGTCAGAATTCCTCAGCCAGCTTAGCTTCCTAGAAATTGTTGCTGCTAGGTGATTCCTACAAATACTGGGAAATAGAGGAATGACACAAACTCTCTTTAGTTTCATGTCTCTGAAAAGGTAGAAGCAAAGCTATACTCCTAAAGAGCAAACCACCATTGTGTACCTTCTGTTTCTTTAGATGCTCACCCTCTTTTGGAATTTAAAATGCTGATTGTTGTTGATGTCACTAGGACAATGTGTGTTTGCTAGTATCCAGATTTCATTGGCCAAGAAACTACTTTTTTGCACGTATGAATGCTGTGTCTGTTAAGTCCCTATTTTAGGGGCCTAAGGATTAGAAATAGAACAATTAGAAATTGTTCTCTAAGAGGGTAGCAGCTCTAGATTGCTGCCATGCTATTATATCGCTGAAATTATCTGGAGTGTAAGTTTATGTATGTGCACACTTTAAAACATGCTCATGGAAACCTTGTGAAGCTGCTTGACAATTTGACGTTCCAGAATGCTTTATGAGAACGCTTGGGAGAGCAAGATGACACCTTTTGTTTTTAAAGAAACACAACTGTTTTACCTCACAGGGTCAAATGAGATAAACATTGGTATGGGAGGGAACCCGTATGGCCAGGCAGGACCAGCTAACCAACCAGGATCCTGGCCTGACAACATGCTGTCCATGGAGCAAGCACCACGGGGCTCACAGAACAGGTAGAATTGGGGAAGGTTTTATGATAAGTTTAAATAAAACTGTTCACTGTTTGTCAGAAGAACTTAAGATCTGGAAAAAATTAATGTAGCATATACAGTGGAGACAACAGTTTGGAGTCAGAACTTCTTTCAGTTTCTTCTGCTGTTTCTCATGATATGACACTGAGTATCTTTAAATGCAGTTCCACAAAAAGCTCCAATCATTGAGGTGGGAAAATCTGAAATCCTGTCTTTGTGGCACATGCCACGAGAAAACAGAATGGATGTGTGTTCAAGGATAAATGGCAATTGACTGGACAGTTTAGGACCTGAATTTGAGACTTAAGTTCTTAAGCCTTACTTGGGACTTCTGGGTGATTATAATCTCCAGGTCAACAGCTTATATAAAAAAAACCCAAACATATATGCCTTTATAGTCCATAATTCTTGTGCTGTTTTTATATTTGTAGACAATTAGTTAGAAACTCTTTGGATGACCTCTTATGTCCAGCACCAAATATGGAAGGCCAGAACGATGAAAGGGCACTTTTGGATCAGCTGCACACATTGCTGAGTAACACGGATGTCACAAGTCTGGAAGAAATTGACAGAGCATTAGGAATTCCTGATCTTGTAAACCAAGTAAGTAAACACAGCTTTTGATAATTTATTTTCCAAAAACCTGTATTATTTTGTTATTGAAGAGAGCCTCTCACTGTGTCTTCTCGATTCCCTCTCTTGATTTTCCTTAATGCTTTGGAAGCATCTGCACTGAGTAGTGATTTTCATAGAAGAAGCTCAGTAGTGATTAAATTTCTTGTACATTACAAAAATATAAAATGCCATCTTATCTCAGTTTATTGTAATATGCCTTGGTACATGGGAGGGGTTGGGTGTGAATCATCATTCATAAGCAGAGAAATGTGTTGAGTTTCTTTAGTGTAACTATTGTCAACTGAGCTGTGAGTGGTAGTGAGTAGGGCATTTCCATGTCCTCCAGTTCCAGCTACATTTGCTTGGCTAGCAAACAGGAAAAAAGACTTTCTATTAATAATTTGTAACCTGCTAAAGACCACAAAATTGCACTGTCATTTGTACAAACAGCAGTTTAAATGTGTGGAGGGGCTTGAATAATGATGCTGATCTGCCTATGTAAGCAGTGTGCAGCAAAAGTGATTTAAAGAAAAATTATTCAATTTTGTCTCTAGACAAAACTAATAGTAATCTGTCCATGTTAATGTTCTACTCAAGAAACTACTGGTCATTGTATTCTGTTAGCTTTATTGTTTCTTTAAGAATACAGTGCTAGTGAAAACAATTTTGTAACTGTTGAAGGGACAAGCTTTGGAACCCAAACAGGATTCATTTCAAGGTCAGGAATCCTCAGTTATGATCGACCAGAAGCCTTCGTTATATGGTCAGCCCTACCAAGGGCAAGCAGCAGCAATGCCAGGAGGCTTCAGTAACATCCAGGGACAACAGCCATCCTTTAATTCTATGATGAATCAGATGAGCCAACAGAGCAATTTTCCACTTCAAAATATGCATCCGAGAGCAAACGTGATGAGACCCCGCACCAGCACCCCCAAGCAGCTCCGCATGCAGCTCCAGCAGAGGCTTCAGGGGCAGCAGGTGATCTTTTTGCTCCTGTGTTTACACTTTCTCCTTGTTTCAGAACAGTGAGTTGTGTTGCTTCATCAATAGGAAAATTGACATTATATGCAGGGGACTGAAAGGATGGACCTTTCAGTTTGCCAGGGCTTTTCACACCGACTGCCCAACAGCTGTGGGAGTGACAGAACCTTTATTAGGACAAGGGTGTCTCCTTCATCAGCCTCCTTAGCTACAGGCTGGCTTGGTGTCTGCAGCACACAACATACTGCTTCTTAAAACAGTCCTCTTGTACAATGTGGTTCTGGATGATCTCTCCATCCATGTTAAGATTTACTATTTTTTTCTGAATCTCACTGATATCATTACCTGGGCAGCTGTATTTCTCCTGCATATCAAATGTTACTTCTTTTTGACTGTGTTTTCCAACTACCAGTTTGTTGAAATACGGGTTTGCTTTCCATTTATTGATTTGATGTCCTTTTAGATATTTTCTTAGGATGAAAGGTAAGAGAGTAAATCCAGCCACACAGATCTTAACACTGGGTTGGAAACACTGCTTATAAAAAAAATTGCTGCATGATTTCAGCATGGAATTCCTCATGTGGAAATGCAGTCCTGGAATCAAATACAGTGTAAAAATAAAACTCAGAGAACTGAGGTAGTGCTTTGTGACATGGAATGGCAGTGTTTAATCCTTAGGAAATACTGTCTTTTCTCCTGGCTGTTCTGGAACACTAATTCAATCTGTATAGCTTTGGGTTTTTGTAATATAAAGAGGAGACAAAATTTTATCATTTCAAGCAAAGCTAGTTGTTATTTCTTTCTGCCCTGCTATCAGAAATAGATAGTCTGCTATATATTTATTCTTTAAATGTGCTAATTTCAAGGGGAGGAAAAAACCAGAAGCCAGTTAGTGCTGCAGTGTCTGGAAGGTTTTTCTTTTTGTGTGTGTTTGAGCTGCTTAACAAAATAGTTTAGTAGTTAAGGTACTAATCAAAGCAAAAATTAACAATTGCACTTTATGGAGGTTTGTGACGAATGTGATTTATTTGGGGTTTTTTTGGAGGAGCTACCCTTACTTTGTCCAGATACTGGTGTTTTCAAGCTAACTGTGCTAAAATGTCTTTTTTTCAAGTTTATGAATCAGACCCGTCAAGCACTTGAAATGAAAATGGAAAATCCAGTCAGTGGTAACACCTCAGTGATGAGACCAGTTATGCAGCCACAGGTGGGATCACAGGTAAGGAGTTCTTATACAAGCCAACTGAAATGGTAATTTTTAAGTAGAAACATCATGTACATGGCTGTTTAGAATTTGGACTTTCTTTCCTGGATCCACAGGATTCCTTTTTGTCTTGTTTTCCTCCCCCACACTGTTAAATAAAGATGCTTTTATACCTCTCTTATTGAGTTTTCAGAGGCATTTGTTCATTAGGTCATGTAGGATATAATGCATAATCTACTTTATAATTTGTTTAGTATCAGTGACAACTTAATTAAAACCCTTGTCTTGGTATTTTTATGATTTTTGTGCTCACCCTGGGCTCTCTTAACTTTCTGTTCTGATAATGGATAATGTTGGGTTTTATACTTAAGAGTGTGGGTGGTTTGATTGACATGATTTCGTTTGTAAAAATGTTTTCTAATATGACTTTTCTTTTTCTTTGGGGAATAGCAGCAAGGTTTTCTTAATGCTCAGATGGTGGCTCAACGCAACAGGGAGCTAATAAGTCATCACTTCAGGCAACAGAGGATGGCAATGATGATGCAGCAGCAACAGCAACCTCAGGCCTTCAGTCCACCCCCAAATGTGACTGCCTCAGGAAGCATGGACAGTGCTTTGACAGGCCCACCAATGGCTCAAGTTCCTCCACAGCAATTCTCCTATCCACCTAATTATGGTACTAGTACTAATATCTTTGGGGTTTTTTTTCTGTTGTTTTTTCTGGTGTTCTTTTCATTTATTATTAATCTAAACTACTAAAACTAATCTAAACTACTTAAATATACCAATCATTCTGAAAAATGGAAAAATCTATCAAAAAGGATGACTTTTCCCCTTGCCATCACTGCAAGAAGATAAACTAAGATACTAGGTGATGTGATAACTGAAGTATGTTGTTTGTCTTTTAAGGAATAAGCCAACAACCTGATCCTGCCTTTAGCAGAGTATCAAGCCCTCCCAACCCAATGATGTCATCAAGAATTGGGCCCTCCCAGAATGCCATGATGCAGCATCCTCAGCCAGCAACCATGTACCAGTCCCCTGAGATGAAGGGCTGGCCCTCGGGAAGCATGACCAGGAGCAGGTGAACTACTCAGTTATCACGTACAGCTCAAAAACTGTATTTTGTTTTGACAAAAGAAGTAGCTTTGTCAAATAGGTCGTAGTGGGAAAAAGATTTAGAATAGGGGAAAAAATAATTCTGTCTCTAGTGTCTGTATTGTCCTTATTCCTGCTCTTGTTTAGGAAATAGATTAAATGTTTCTTATTCTTAGATCCATTTATTGAGATTGGACCTCTGCAATCTCTGTAGCTGGAAACAACCTTCAGTCTTTGACTATTGGAAAAAATTACTTGGGGAGAAATATGAAGGTTGAGAACAGTATTGCAGTGTACAGCCCTAACAGAAGCCTCCAAAGAGGTTACAACAGGAAATCCATACACATTGTTCTGTGCCTATCCAAATGTTCAAAATTCCTTTTGGGAGGAAAATTCTGTTCCTGCATTAAACAGGTATGAGGTAGAAACAAGTAAATGCAGAAATAGTTTCATCTTTCATCTGCTGACAGGTGGTGCAGGGAAGGCAGTACATCAGGGTGGACACTTCTTGGAAGGTAATTTTGTCCTTTTGTGCTCCAGTTCTTTCCCACAGCAGCAGTTTAGCCACCAAGGGAACCCAGCAGCCTACAGCATGATGCACATGAATGGCAGCACTGGCCACATGGGACAGATGAACATGAGTTCCATGCCTCTGGCAGGGATGCCCATGGGGCCAGACCAGGTACGTTGGACAGAAGACTGATGGGAAGATCTGCTGACTCTTTTCCCATTGAGTACAATTTGCTTCAAGCTGTTCCTCTGGCACAACCCTGATCTCAGTTACCCTGTTTGTATTTACACTTGTGGACCTACCATTTATATGCCCCAGGAGATACCTTATTTTTGATGATATTTAAATCCATGATAAACCCAAGCTGTGTGCTGTAGTTAGCTGGTGACTTTGGAATGTCACAGGTAGGATAAAGGCTTGAACTGCACGAAAGATGGTAAAATACTTCTGAGCCTAGATAAACCCCAGAGAGCAAACCAGAGAGAGATTGTAAAAAGCATCTTCAGCAGGTGTAAAAGATTTATGTGTATAGTTCTCACAAGTCAGACCAAGAATCATGGTAGCACAACATCCTTCTTCTGGCAAAAGCTGCTGATGACACCCTTATAGTAACTTAGAATAGCTCGAGTATGCATAGCAAGAAACTATGGAAAATGTAGGCCCCTGTTTAAGGGGAAAAGGAGCTAATAATAGGCAATGCACACAAGGCTGGAATATCAAGTATACTTTTGTTGTAATCTTTCCATGAAATACCAAGGGATGAACAATGTAATATTGATAGAAGTTAAATTTCTAGTAGAAAGTATGTTATGAAATTTTGTCTACGGTACCTAAGGAAGCAACCAAAATAATTTGAGGGTTTCTAGAGGATAAGTAAGGTATTAGAGCTTTGATACATGTACCTTTTCCAAGTAAAGTATTAGAGACTTTGATACATGTACCTTTTCCAAGGTAGGAAAATCAAGAAGAAATGAATATTTTCCAAACCCACATGTCATACACCAAAGCTGCCCAAATCATGTGTTTAGACAATTCTGAAGCAGCATTTTTCTTTTACAGATTTATCTTCAAAACATAGCACAAAAGTGCTGCTGTTCCGTTTAGATATGGACTTGTCAGTACTCTCCTCTTCAGAACACAGTCTGTTGACCAGCTTTTGCAGCAAGGGTGTGTTTGATTTTCTGTGATGCTTTCTTCTCCTTTTCCTTCACAGAAATACTGCTGACACCCAGACCCGTCTCTTCCCACAGGAAGGCGCTGTACTCACCATGCACTAGGAGACAGGAAAGCCACCCATTCTGCACGGCAGCGACTCCTGGCCTTGAGGGAACAACTCATCTTTCCTGTCAATCACCACACTGTCCTAAAGTTACTCCATTCAGAGGGAAAAAAACAAACCCCCCCATGTCAGCAGAAGCAGCCTCTGTGCTGTGCCACTGGTGGTGAGTGCTGTGGTGTGCAAAAAAGGTCACAGGTCTTTTTGGCACTCAGCCTCCAGCAGTGTGAGCATGGCAAGGGTCTGGCAGGAGGTGTGAGGGGACACTCCTGGTGCACCTCATCTGTTCCCTGCAGCTGTCCAAAGCCCTTCAACTACAGGCAGATTAAAGTGCCTGGAGAAGTCATGGTGGTAAGAATTTTCTGATTTCTCTAGAAAGAATATCTGACAGAGAATGTAGTTCCTAGCCTTGACTCCTTTGTATTAATTCCTGAGTATAAATGCTGCTTTTAAATCTCTTACCCCCCAAGAGTCAGGATTTCCCAAGCAAAGTAGCAGTGCAAAATGAATTGGCACCTACTAGTCCAAAATCCTGTCAGTTGAAGCCAAGGGGTAAAAAGAGAAGATGATAAATTTAAATTATTTAAACACAATTGTGATTAATATTTACACATTGATGTGCAGCTGAGTGCACTTTATAAAAGACTATATAATGGATTAATGCAATATCTTTGATAAGGACTTATTATGAAGGTAGGGTGTACTCATGTTCCTTCTCAAACACGCTCTCTCAAGATTTGAAAAGACTGCATAATGTAATGTTTTCTGTGTATGGAAATTAAGAGCAATAATCTTTCATCTTTTTGAAAACGACTTCAGAAAACTCAAGGCAAGGCACTGCAGTCTGAATCAGAATTTTGCAGTCTTTTTGTGAATACATTTTGTAAATATGATCTTTAAGATAATGTATTATATATATGACTTTTGTAGGTCACTAACTCATTTTTGCAGAGTTTGTGAAGCTAAATATTTAACAAAATTGATTTCTGTAAACTCAGTGTAGTTGAGGTCCAACTAGATTTTTCTTTTTTTAAAATTCAAGTTAATGACTTTGAAGCTGGGTGACTTTGGCCCACATCTTTCTCTTCTTTGGTCTTCAACGCTTCATTTATTTTTACATCTTTAACATATAGCTTTTTATAAAAAAAAACAAACACCCAGTTCTTAAATGCTTTCTCCACCTGTGAGCACTTTGTTACACTTCTTTTTACATAAGGCAATTTGACAAAAAGGCTCTGCATTGTAAGATGTTATGACTTGTCATGAGTCATGTCTTGCTGTAATACGTTGCCTTTTCAGTTGATGAATCTGGATTGTGTCTTAGGTTTTTTTGGTCAATTTTAATGAATTCTACCTGTTCTTTAAAAAAGTTTGTCTGTTGCAAAATATTTGTTGTTACATGATATCCAGAAATCTTCAAGGATAATAAGCCACACTTGAACCAAATGTCTGCACCTCATTGGATTGTTCTAACAATAATGAATGTATTTTCTAAGCAGGTTTCTCTCCTACCTGTATTGAAGTCTAGTTACAAATTGATTCATGTTATTTACTGACAAGTTTCTTTGCCCTGCTCCCAGGTTTGACCCTTGAAATGATGATCCCTTTGCAGTTTTTCCAGTTTCAGGCAGTTACAAGAAGTCAAACCTCTAAAATTCCCTAAGGGACAACCCAGAGCTGTTTGAGGTGTGTGGTGCTTTTGTCCTGTTGCTCACTGTGTAATGCAAAACTGACTTCTCCCAAGTGAGTAAAACAAAAATTAAATCATCTGTGTTCTTGATTGGTTGTTCTTGGCACTGAGGTGGTTTTATTGGTCTGAATATTCAGTGATCTTCCACTTATATCTATATAACTTTAACTTGAAATATTTTCAAATAATTCATCCTTAGCCAGCCAGTTGTGTTCCAAAGGGAATGTAGATTCAATTGATCTACTTTATGCAACCCTGTCTCTGCAACTAGGACTGAATAGCTTAGGTGACAGTATTTATTTGAAACCTTCAGTCCAATTCTTGTGTGTTTTTTCATGCAAAACTTTTCAAAAGCCTAAGAAACTTTTCTCTTTAATTTCTTAGAACACATCTATTTGTTAAGTGCTGTCTACTGAAGTTGAAAGGCAACAATCTTTTGCTTTTTTTATCAACTCAGAGTAGAACAATCTTTATAGTTTGTAGTTGTTCATTATATTGATGGAAACTACAAACCCTGATTGCTTTCATTAGGTGAGCTCACAGACTATCTACTACTTTATACATTGTGCCCTTTGCATTTTTTTAAAAAATGAATTATTCTATTTATACATCTCTGTATAACTGGTACCTGACTGATGTTATAAAGGATCATCATTTCCTCATCTGTGTTTAGAATGTTGGAGCTTTCCAGCACCTACTTTTTTGCTGAATCCAAAGATTTTTAGTTTAAACTTGATTAAGGGGGTGGAGGCATCTTTAAAATGCATCAGTGACACCTTTCTTGGCCACACTGATCTTAAATACATCTGCTTTGAAACTCTTACCTACTGCAGTAAGTAAAACTGACCTTGAAATCTGCTGACGTATTTCTCCACCTGTTTTGGTTCTATAGGAGTCGATTTTTCTGAATGGTTTTGAAAAACATTACACAGGTTGTTTGGGGTTTTTTTAAACATTAAAAGAACAATTAGCTGGTACAGCCACCTCTGATCACTGCAGCTTAACAAACATCATTTTTGCTACTTGGCTCTGTTCTGTTGATCACAGAAACCATGTTTTTCTAAAATTCACATGCAGTATTATTTTCCAATCTTGGCCTCAAATACTGCTTTTAAACTTAGAAAATCAGGACCACTTTTCAGTCATAAAACAAAATTATTGAGTACCAATTAGCACATATTTTATTTTAGAACTTCTGTGCAAACTACCAGAATGATACAGTGAGTATGAAACCATGTAATTCTGAGAGCAATATTTTAAACACTTCTCAGGAGAAGGCAAAACAGTATTGAGAATTGCATTTAAGTTTAGTTTACATTATAAGTATTGCTTGAAAGATCTGTATCTTTATTTTGCAAAACAGAAAAATCATGGGGACTGATTTATAAGAGAGTTGGTTGTAAGGTATTACTGCTCTTCTGATTTTTGTGTTTGGATGTTAATAATAATGTAAATAAAGGTTTCTATTTAAAACCAGAACGTGGTAATCTAGTGTATTAGTTGTCTTGGACTTTAAGGCTGGTAACTGTATCATGGAAAGAGAAAATCTGGTGCTGTTCCTGAGGAAAGCAACTGCAGCAAATGACTGAAGCGTTTCCTGGTTGTAGAAGCTACGGGAGTAACAAGGTAGCCCTTCCACCTGCCAGACCCACCCAGCAACTGCAGTTGGAGTGGAATAGTCCTTTTCAACTACAGCAGCAGAGCTGAGAGGTGGTGGCTTTCCCCAGAAGTTGGCAACAACCTACCTTAGGTAAGGTAACAGCTGTTCCTGTGCCACATGCAAACCCCACAGCTTGGTGTTTTGTACAGAGGGACACGGGGAACTTCTCCAGCTTCTGCCTGGCAGGGAACAGGAGTGATGACCCAGGCCATACAGGGTGGGGACAGTCATGCTCCCATCTGGACAAAGACTATAGGCTGAACACAAAAAAAAGGTAAGTGCAAATTGTTTTTTAATCTAACATAGTATCCTTCCTGCATACTCCCTGGGAATGGTGGACAGCCAACACCTCTGGAAAGCACCCAAAACCTGTTTCTATTCATGAGTTTAAACTGACTATTTTTTAAATTCATTTGTATCAATCCAGGATCTCTTCATCTAGCAGGTTGTGATAAAATCTTAACAGGCTATAAACAAAATCTGTGGCTAGATTAAGACAGACAATCATTACCTTCAGAATTAAAAAAAAAAACAACTTGCAAGAAAATGTTGGGAAGTGTATTTGACATTCACATGTGATACAAACAAACTCAAGCCTAGTTTTACTATACAGCACATAAAATGAAAGACCCCACTGCCACTTCTTGAGAGGGTTTCTAAATTCAAGTATATTTTTAAAGTGTGGGAGTGTTGTAACAGAGACCTATATCCCCCCCCAAGTAATTCCACTTCAATTTCCTACTATGCAAAACCAGAAGGGGTAGCAAAATAATTTCCATGATGTATTTCTCCGCTGTTTCAAAAAGTGTGGGTTAAATCTGTATTTTGGAAAAAGAAAGTACCTCTTTGTTAAGAGTGAAGGCCACAGTTGGTCAAGGCTGTCACATGAGCTCCCTCCTGCATCTGCCTTTAAAACAGGTAGCAGATTAACATGAAAAATAAAATAAATGCAAACATCACGGGTAGTGCCTGGACTGCCATGTATTGGGTAACACCTTTATGAAAAGACACAGACTGTACACTGTGCTGCCTTAGGAAAATGAGGGAGTTTTCCCTTTATAAAAGCCTTTAAACAGTAACTATCATTCAGAACATCTACTTTTTTTGTAGACTGAACTATACTGGATTATTCTTTATTGGCTACAAGCATTGAACTTCTTGGAGCTCCCTTTTTAAAAAATAGATGTAAAAGTTACACTGCTAAGCAAATGCTGCTTTCTCAAAAGGAACTTTTTTGGTTTTAAACATACAATATAATATTACCACATAAAAAAAACTTCTTACAAATCTGATTCCATTAAAATTTAAGATGTACATTTACTGGAATTTTTCAGTACTTTTAAAAATGGATAAATTCTGAAATGTGCTATGCAACATGAACATTTTGAGAAATGGTGTGGGCAGTCCACTTTTTTTATTAACAAAATCTTCACAATCTGAAGGAACTTATTTTCAAACAGAATATTGATCAATATTTACACAATCCCTCAAAAAATCTGGCATCCTGTTAGTCAAAATTTTCACTAATTGTCCTAGAGGTGTCAATAGGATGGATGAAAAAGTGTCCTCACAGGAAATTTAAGAAAAATGGTGAAGAGAATATTCAATGCTGCTTCTTTCAGTTCCTGAATGTCTTAAAGTTCTTTTCCACCGTTACCTTTACCCCAATTAGAAGCAAAAGTGTCCATGTTTTCCAAGTCTCACTTCAGAGTTGTACTTGGCATTGAAGTTTTTCCCGGGACATTGAAGATTCAGCTGAAAAACGTTTTCAGTCTATTGCTGCTGCCTTTGTGTGCCCTCTGCCCTGGGATGGCAATCCTCTTTGGAATGTGGCTGCATTTCCTCTTCTGTCCAGTCCTGGGTTCAAGTGTTAGTGGTGTCTTCTTGAAGTAAAAATGCCTTGTGAAGCAGGTGAGGTATAATCCAAAGCAAAAAGCAGGTACAATAGTGGATTTCAGGGACCTGTAATTCTGACAGCATTTCCCATCATCTATGTAATTAAACTCACCAGTGCAAACAATCTATCTACTTCAGCCTCAAAGCTTGTCCAGTCCTCCAGGCTAACATTAATAATTCTTTCTGAAGTCAGACACATTTTCATTCAGTCTGTACATGGATTCAAGTTCTGGCCAGTTTGGATCCTCATGGAGGTGCAGTGGCTGAGGGGAGGTTAGCCCTCCCATCCTTCCCACAGTTGTCCTCTTTAAAATAAAACAAACATGATTTAGTGTTTAGTAGGAACGTAGCTAGAAATAGATTTGCAATGGTTCCATGCAGGAAAAAACAGTTGAAACACTGTGGACCACCTATAAAACAGCTTGAAACCTGTACAAAACCTGTAGCTCATGGAATTCCAGATTCATTTTGGTCTCAAAGCCGGTCAAATATTACCTTTAAGTAAAGAAATCCTCATGGGTGAGTTGAGAAGGCCAGACTGTGCCTGGTAAGGTACAGCAAGAAAACAGATGATTCTCTGCTCTGAGGAATTGCAGTTTTGTTCTTTCTGGATAGTGTGAGACACCACGAGGTAGCTGCTTCAAGTTTAAATTTAGACAAAACCAAGATATTGGTATCTAGTTTTTACTGGCAGTTTAACCATAACTGTTTTTTTCACCTTTGCTCACAATTGAAATTGCTTGGACCTCAATATGCCTGGATTCCCAGTAAACAAGTGTCAAGAGGTTTTGTACAGCTGTAATTCCCTGTGATGATGGCAGTGCCATATTTCTTGCATACTTTAGAGAATAGATAATGATGTTAAAAAAGTGCTGCATGCAAAATGGGAAGAAAAGGAAAGAAATGTAAAGAAAAGCTAATGCTTTTTGAGAACTGCTCCCAACTCACAGTGACTTGGCAGATGATGGTCTCTTCACATCTGGCCACTTTCGACGCTGAAACTGCCTAATTTCCAAGCAGCAAAAGGAGAAAAATGTTAACCACCACCAAGAAAACCACCAGCACTACAGTCTGAAATATGAGGAAGGAGCAAAGTTTAGCCTGAATGTTGACTACAAAGTTTAGAACATGCTGTAACATCAAAACAGAAATAGCTCCAGTGATGCAAAGTAATGGGGTGGAAAGATCTTGCAAATGACTTTCCAGGGTGTGTCTATCCATGTGATTCCCAATCCCCAACACCTTTAGCACAAAGGTAGCATTTTAGAATAATAATTTAACTTTTTTTGTAAAAAGAACTGTACCTGTACTGCTCGTAGCTTCCATCTTTAAGTCCTAGATGAAGAAAAAATGATAATGTTACTGACCATTGCCTGGAACAGAACGAGGCACCAGGGTTACGCACAATTTAAAAAAGGGACCTAAGAATATTAATGGATTGAAGTGCATTGCATGATAACAAGTATGGAAACGTCTACCTGGAGCTGTTGTTTTACTATTTAATCCCTTATTCTAGGTAAAAATAGGTTGTCAATTGGAATAGGTATATCTGAAAATGTCCTTCAGTGATGTATTTAAATGGCAAAACCTGTTAATTTCAAGCTGCACAGCTTTGTGAGACAGATAAACTAAATAAGACCTGAAATTGTATTTTGGGCTTTCATGGACACAGGTAGAAAGCCCTATTTTTGGCTAGGGGTCTTCAATCTTTAGAGGCTATGATTATTTTTTTTTAAATACCATTTTCTAATGTTAACTGTACAATAAAACGATTTAAACAATTTAAACAATTTAAAAAGAAGAAATAAAATTTATCTGTACCTTTTGGTTTGCTATTATCATTATACGTTAAAAAATACTTAAACATCTCAAGCAGTATAAAAACCAGACCCACTGAGAAGACCCAGAGAAAATTTAAAGGCTTGGAAAGGATGAAACTAACCTAGGTCCATTTTGGGTTTTGGACTTCAAATCCATAGTTCCAAGAGCACACCTTTCAGTAGCACAACACGACCCTTCTGAGATGTGCTGTTATTTCACAGCTACTTTGCAGCAACAAAGGCTGAGGAAAACTACTATAAACAAACACTAAAATCCTTTTGATTGATGCCTGTTTCATAATGGTAACTCCTTTGGGGAGCTTTTGTGTGTAAGGGAGGAGGCACTTACCCAGATCCATGTTCCTGGTTCTTGGGTTGCATTGTTTATACCCTTTGCAGCTTCTTAGTTCCATGAGCTGGACATGCAGTTGATTGAGAACATCTCTGTCTAGTGTATTCACTGCATTAATTAGCTGCAATGAAGAGCAGTTCTTATTAGTAACTAGTGCTCTGTAATCTGGTAACTTTCATTTATGGAATAAGGTGTTATTTGTAACAACAAGGAAGCCAAATGATACTATGATACATATATACTGTAAATGATACTATGTTCAACTATCTATATACAGTACCAATACTACACTATTTCAATGTATCAACAATAAGGAATGATGCTGTATTTCTAGAGTCATGACCAGGTACCTGATATGGATCAGTATTGAGATCAAAATACTCCAAAAATCCAGTAGCAAATTCACAAAACAGGAAGTTGTGGGTCTCATTGATTGTCCTCAAACACCAGTATGTGTTGTTATTGGCACTGGTACAGGCACAGAAGGGACCCACTGCAAACAGAAGAGTTATAAAGACATGAGCTACATGCTGCTGTCGTGAGGCACTAATAATTGTTGTCATGATATCACATTATTTATAGATAGTTACTGTCTCTGACTCCTGAGCTCTCAAG
The DNA here is from genome assembly GCF_000747805.2 of Chaetura pelagica. Taxonomy (NCBI): domain Eukaryota; kingdom Metazoa; phylum Chordata; class Aves; order Apodiformes; family Apodidae; genus Chaetura; species Chaetura pelagica. The sequence goes on along the minus strand of NW_009953486.1, from coordinate 8,090,962 downwards.
CAGAGAAAGCCTTCCAGCATCAGCTGCTTGTTCTCTGCATACCTGGACCACAACATGACTTAAGGAACATCTTGACTAGTTACTCTCTCTGACTTTGCTGGTCTCCCTGACATCCCAGCTGGTGAGATTCTGCACATAACTGTACTGTACACAAGACATGCGGGTTTTTATTTGCAGTTGTTCTGGGTTTTAACTCCCTTGCTTTTTAAGCATAAACACCAACACTGCAAGAGGGCTTGTGCAGCATGAGGAAGGCTGTGAACTAATGCTACTGGTAACTTCCAGGAACCCAGCACCCCTGCCCAGCTTAGCCAGTACATGGCTACCTATTATTTAGTTTAAAGTATCCTTACATGTCCAGAGGGGAGCAGTCTGCCAGTGCTGGTTGTCGTGGGTGAAGCAGGTCAGGCCAGGCATGCTGCACGTGTCATTATTCTTTATTCTCTTCAGCAGTTTGCGCAGTTTCTTCTTCCGCCGTTGCTCTCGAAGCAGCCACAGCCTGTCTTTCTCCTGCAGGGCTTTCCTGCACACATCCGACATGAAGGTCATGCAGACTCTGTTGTACTTCAACACACTTAAAAAACCCCCATGGAGCAGCTAATAAAATAAGCTGCTCTGAGGGAAAGAAATAACCGGTATTTTTAAATTAAATAGCTTATTGTCCACATGGCTCTGGGTAGAACTCTTTGTCATTCTATATCACTTAAAAAATATTAAGCCAAAGAGGCTCACGGGCTGGCCTGAAGTCTGTGATGTGACATTGCTCAAACCAGGAACCTTATCTTGATGTTACAAGCACTTCACTTGGTTCCTTGCCCAGGTGTCTGGATATTTATGCTTTTTAATATAGGACAAATGAAACCCTACAACTGTTGCTTAGTTTGCAACTAGTGTGCAGGGATCAAATGTGAGCGCCCTGGCACTTCCTCTTCCAAAGCAACAGGCCTTCACTTACTTGAAAGGATGAAGACCAGATCCCTTGTGCCTCAGTTTGCTTTTATGTTTCGAATGGTAACTGAAAAATAAAACCAGCATTGTTGATGAACAACAGAAAGACAATTGCTTCTGTTCATACCACACTTCCTACTAAATCTGAAGTGGATTTAATCCAGTGTCACTTCTCCCTGTAACTGATTCAGGGTGTGTGATGAATACAAAGCAGCCTTGCTGGACTGGCTCAGGGGCTTCTTCCTTGTTGTGTCTCTTTCCTTAGACCGTCTGTGCATTGTGACACCTGGCGCTCTAACACTGGATTGCAAGATGCATCCACATCATCCCAGCTACAATTTTCAATGTTGTCCTTCGTTTGATCAAATTAATAGACTTGTAATTCCATTACGACAGTTCTTCAACTGAATATTCACTGATTTGCTCAGATACCACCTTCCTGTTGTTTTTCTTCTTAATTAAATAATTTAAATACCAATTGTACTTGCTAGGGTTGTTTTTTTCCTCCCCTGTTACTAGCTAGAGGCTCTAACATGATGCACAGAACTATCCCAACAAGAGCAGTGTCTAAAACCCTCTGAGACAGGGAGGGTGTGAGCAGACAGACACATCCTAGCTGGGAGGCTCGACCTCCAGAAACTCTGACAAGATTTTGCAAAAAATTCCTGTGTAGTTTGCAAAGTTAAAAAAAGACAAAACAGCCCTAGTAAATAGAAATATTTTCTGACTGATAAAGTTGTTCATATTACCCACACAAAGACAAACTAACTTCAATAAATGTTATTTTCTAAACAGTGTATCAGAAGGCAGTTAATTGTCAGACAAATTCCTTTCAAAACAAACCAAGTATTTTAAATTATTAATGCTACTGGGAGCTTCAATAAATTTAATCCCTATAGCAAGTTAACAAAATATTATTAAAGAACAATATATCTTCACCCATTTTTGTTTATCTTGCACAGACACTGGGTATTTCATTAACTAATCCTAAATCAATGCAACTCTGCAAATACTTAAACATATGTAACTGAGGTGATTAACCTCATTGGTTTCAGTGGAATTATTCATCTGAATAATGCAATACATAAATACAAGTGCTTCCTGTACTGGGCCTGAAAACTGTAGCATTATTGCATTTACCATAAAAACAGCATCTTTACAGTATATATTAAATAAAGTCAGTTGTTAACATCTGTTTTTAAAGCTGTGGCTTCTAAGATAAACTGTTGGGGGCTTTGCCTTTTAGAATTACACTGATTCTATGTGAAACACCTTTTTTGCCATGGGCTCCATGCATGCTTTGCCATATCCCAAGACATTTGTGTTCTTATTGCAGTCATCTGTTGCTGAAGCCAGGCTGCAAGATCCGCATGGCCCACAAACACTATATACCTCATGTCTATACACTTGGGCATGTTGCACTTGCAAGAATTCCAGCCTTATGGTCAAAACCTCATCCATTCACACAGGCAGCGAAGTGCCATCCACACCCTCTAGAGGCTACTTAGTTAAAGCTGCTTCAGCCACCGATAATCATAGAGTTGCCTGATGCTTTTGAGTACACTGAAGTACAGCTTTCTTTGTGATTCTTGTACTGCTGCTACTCCTGGTGACATCTGGCTCACAGCAGCCTCAGAGACTGCTCTGTGATCACTACGATCAGGAGCAGCTGCTCCTGGTTTCTTTCTCAGGGGCAAATTCTGTCTGGGTTAACATTCGATTTTGAAAGACTTTTTTGCTGTGCTTATTTGCAGAGCAAGAGCCTGATTTCTTCCCCAGAAGGATTCAAGTGTGCTTGAACCTTCCTCCCATGCAATCGGGGGGCATTTGGCAAAAATGTGGCTATATGAGTAACCAACTATGCAGAGACCTTGATACATAATATTGACTGTTGCACTTAAAATCCATTAATCATCTGCACTAGGGAAAAACAGATCTTGTGCACTAAATCGGTGGTTACAAAAAAGAAAGTTATTCTGCACCAACTGTTAAATTCCTGCTTCTCCCACCTGGCATAATTTCAAATATTACAGTGGTTGCAACCAAGGAGATGATAGATCAAACCTGGAAAAACCTGATTGGGAAGAAATTTTCTCATCTGTTATTCCATGTATTTTACACACTTTTCTTTTTGGACCAGACTTGAGTAACACTGCACCATGCTGACAATTTGCCATTAAGGAAAGCAAGTTTTCAGAAAGAAGCCTGAAGCTTGAAATATTAATCTCTGGTATCTAATGGCAGCATCCTCAATACAAGAACTTAACTAGCTGGTTTATAAGCCATGTTACATGTCCTGTTACATCACCACCACTTGACGTGCAGGCAATTAAACTGCTGCCTGGCAGAAAGCTGGGCCTTGTACTCCTGCAGCAATCCAACTCCCCCAGCACACACTGTAAAAGAGTGCAGGAAGCAGGCAACCACTTAACATGACAGGTTCTGATCCCTCCTGTATCAGCTACAGTTGCACAATGCAAAATAATTATTCTGAAGTACACAAGAAATACCTTATCTTGTTACAGTCACACTCTTCAGGTCGTTTCTTCTTCAGGTGACCTCTCACCTCCCTCAGGTTCTTTATTTTATTTTGCAAAGTTTCAATCTAAAAAAAAGTAAAGAAAGATACAGCTTAAAAACAACACAATATGATTAAGTCTTATTCTAAACTTCTCAAGCCCATTCAATTGTCACCAAATGCTTCTCTTTTCACCACCTCCCATAACTCCCACCACTAAGAAGCATTTTCAGATTATCTCCCTTTCCAAAAGCAAACAGCAGCAAGAGGAAAGCTCTGGTAACCAACCACTCCTGGCTTATCATGATTTTTCCTCCTGTGCTCTACAGTATATTTATGAAGGTAGAAAAGTTACTCAAAGAAAAATTAAGCCCTTAAGTTTCAGCCTGTTCTGAGCCTGAGAAGGGAATAGGGAAGGAGTGCTCTAACGTCCCCTCTTCAGAGCTTCTGAAGAAGCAAAGTAGAAAGGTTCCATCATTCTTCAGGGCAGTCTTTACTAATTTCTGGTCACAGGGAATGTGGATTAGCAGTTAATTGTGCCACCCACATGGCTTATTATTAACTATCTTTTTTTTTTTCAGTAAATGGAACTCCTGCTTTTGTTCAGTCCAGCTCACACACACTGTGGACCTTTTCCACTCAGATGGGCATTACAGGCTTCTACCTTGATTCTTAACACAGCAGAAAAAACAAAGTAATCCAGTGTGAAAAACAAAGTCACTGCAAAACTACCATTAGACATCAGTGACTATAAGCCTTGTGGAAGCCCGTGGCTGCTGAAGCACAGACAGGACTGAGTGTTCAAGAAAAATCCACAAAGAATCCAGCCCTAGGACCTTAAATCAGAAACAACAGCACAGAGGTGAGCTCTGTACATAGGAAACTGTCCTTTTTAAATCCTAGCAAAGCTAGTGTTTCAGTATCTATCTGCCTTGCTACATGTCAGTCTATGCCACAAAAAGGCAGCCAACAAATTCTTAGACAGGACAGTGCTGTGAATTCATGACAGTTGGTAAGAGATTACAAGAGGTCCTTTCTTTATGCTTCTCTTTGGCACTTGTTCCACCATTATGTAGTTCTTAGAAAGCTGCTTCTTTCATGCACAACTTGTGTGGAGGGTTTGAACTTATATTCTTCAATATTAGTGACAAAAATATCAGATAAAGTTTTATAGGCAAATTTTATAGGGCAAATGCTCTCCAGGTTCTTCATACCCAAGAGCCTAAGGAAAATGAACTCAATACCACAGCACAATGATTAAACACAAGCAAGCAAAGGAAATAATTCTAGAAGCACCAAAACTAATGAAGCTCACTTTTCCTTGGGCTTATATTTGACAGTTGAAGGCCTCTTTTTGAGAGGTACACTGGGGAGCAAGGATAATAAGATGTGAAATAGATCCAGATTAAATTTTTCCCAGGATAGGGACATTTACAAGTCTCTCATTTATCTCAAAAGGCTTATGACATGCTTCAGCTGTCACTTGTGCTGCTGTTCTCTCCTCCACTCAGTACCTTGTCTTCCAAACTTGTAATAACTTAATTATCTTTGAAATATCTGAAACCAGCCAGTGAGTTCAAAAGGTTCCAGACAGACACAAACACAGTCAGCAGGATCCTATCAGCCCACAGAAAACCCTGCTAAAAACACACACAGAAAAAGCATAGCTGATAACATCACTGACCTCGTGGTCAATATGAAGTTTATGGTCCTTCCAAGCTTGCAGTGACCTGTACAGATCTGTGTCACACTGAACAGTGTCATTCTCCAGGATATAGCACCTTGGCATGGGAAAGCAAACAATGTTTATTATAGTGGATACACACATACAGAGCAATGCAAACAGCTAGTTTTACTAACAGCTCCAGGACAGATAAGAAGCCAGACTGGAAGTGACGTGCAGAATTCAAAGAGCAACTTTTGTTCAGGAGAATAGGAGTGTGCCATGAGCCAGGAAAGAAGTTTGTGTTTGAGTTGCCATGGAAATTTTTCAGGAGAAAAATTCCTATCAAGCAGAACCTGTTGACTGCTTAATTTCTGTATGTAAATCATGCTGCACTGCACAGACTTCTTGCTTATTCATTAGGCTGTCTACATAAATAATGTCTACTAACTAGCAAGTACAGAAAGCATTACTCAGAACCAATTTCCCAATGCATAATTAAGTGATGCAGGAGTAGGGACAAGGATAAAGTACTTCTTTATAAGCTGTACTACTACATCATACAGAAAAGAAAAAGAAACAAATTTTGCTGTTTTCTACAAAAAGGATAAAATTTTTCAGATACCTCCCTGACTTCAAAGGCAAAATACCCTCTGATAATTTTAAATGCTTATGTTTCACTACCTTCTAATGCAATTCAGGTTTTAAAATCCTTTCAAAAAAACCAACCAACCAAGAGCTTGACTATTTACCTGATAAGTTTATTAGGGGTCAACAAATATCATGTAGTCATTTTAAAATACTTGTTTAAATTAAAGCTGAGCATTTTCAATACCCCCTTATTTACTTTTCACCAAGGATGTTGTCTCACTGCCTTATTTTCTGCAAGTGTCACTGAGGACACTTAGGAATTATGCACAACCTTTCTGACAGTTCCTTGTACAGATTTGGGATTCATCCAATAAAGCAGCAAAAATCAATTCAAATTGTTCCAGAAAAGCACAAATAGTGATTTATGGGTCCTGAGTATTCATGAGAGCGGGGATAAGAGGACACAATTCTCTGTTGTCAACCTACCTACATTTTCTCATATTAGTAGTCTCTAACTCTATAAACAGAGTCAAATGGAAACTACAGCTTTCAGCAGCAGCTACCAGGCTCATGGCTCATGCATGTTTATATTACTAGTCATTAAACAAATTATGGCATGTAATCTATAATGACTGGTGGATTTCCTGATAATTCACAAGCAGAAATGGTGGCTAAACCAATAAAGTACAGTAGAAGATCCATCATCAGCCTCTAGAGATGCACACTGAGGAACAGACATAGGTAATTGTGCCCAGACAGTTCCCTCACTTCTCTCTCAGTATGTCCAACTGCCAATGCTCCTGCTCCATCCAAATATTCATCCATCATACAGACTTTCCCAGCACTGGCTAGGAAAAAAAAAAAAAAGGCTGCTTCTTCTCTCAGGACTGACTTGGGTTTGAACTACAGAGCGACCAATGATATGAAACAAGGTCACAGTCCAGCTTTTGATCTTCAGACAGGCCAGGTTACCCACTGCACACTGCAGAGAGCCCTTCCTGGTTTCACACAGTGCACACAGATGCTGCAAACAGTTTTGCCTGTCCTCACTGGAAACATGCACTGATCAGTGATCATTGCCTTCCAAAGTGCAGAAGATGTAAAGGCCTTGCTGTGGTTTTGTAGTACCATCACACCCCTCTGTACTTTGCAAAATTAAACCCAAAAGCTGCTGTACAAGATTAGAAGAATAATTTAAGTGAAGCTCGACTGGGTATGCAAAAGGGACACAATGTCCTTATCAGAAGGTAACATCCCTTTATGTAAAGTAGCCACTTAAGGAGCAAAAGCTTTTAGAAGTGCACCACATGCACTCACCTGTGAGTCACTTTTATTAGGTTAGGGGCTGTGTACTCTGTAATGCTACCAGTGCCACTGTACTCCCCCATGTCCTTATCCTCCTCCTCACGAAGAAGAGCCCTCTGCACCTTGTGCCTCTTTGTGATGTTTCTTGGTAAGACAGGTTGGTAGCCATCCTCTATGCCCAGAGTATAAATGGCTCCATCCAGCTCAACAGATACAGAACGGATCGAGCGATTCCGAACATAGCTTGGTTTGTATTCTGCATGGAAAAGGGAGGAAAAGGATTAACAGGGAGATAAATATGTTACAATTTGGTCCTCTCTGTGGTTCTTGGGAGAAAAATAACAGCCCATACTATGACATTTGGAATTAACTGGATGACAAATGGTGTTTGTTGCCCCTGTCCTCTGAGCTGCTGCTTCGTTACCTTTTGCATGGATAGGTGGATACCTTGGGGCGTGCAAGGGGTGGATACGATGCAAACACACATGAAAGGCAGACAGGGGAAATAAAAAATAAACCCACTTGTCTAATGTCACTTTGAGAGCAAAGAGCTCATTGAAAGAGACTCTGCTCTTCCTCCAAGAGTCACTAGGTGGCACTAAGACCTTGAAAAACTAACCATAACAGCTCAGGACATCAAGGTCTTCAGTTGTCCTCACAGATTGGTTCTCTATTTTTTTCTGCTGCCCACCAGACAATGCTCCACCACTAGGATTCCTACAGCACTTTCCCAAACTCATCCAAAACATTCCCGGAGTCCAAGCTGAGTCTTTTCTCAATTCTATGCTCATTCTTCAAGGTAAGATGCTTGATTTTTTTGGGAGGAATCAGTATCTGAATCTTTACTTTTATCCACGTCTAATGCTTTTCTTTGCAATTCTTTCCCTGATGTGCAGAGCAGTCAGTGCACATCCCCCCGTGCTACACACTCCCTCAGCCTTTGCTTCCACATTTGCAGTCCTAAAGTTAAAATGAAACATTTGCTAGGAATCGTGAGATGCTCATTGGTCTTCTCACCATTAATGCCTTCCAAATTTCTTTGTCCTGGCCCAAATCCCCAGAGCTCCTCTTCTGTTTGGTCAGGAATGCGACAAATATATCCTAGTTATGGAGTCTAAATCGATATTTAAACTTCCCTGTTGTATGATGTGGTCCATCTCAGACAATCTTTCCTGCTCACTGCCAATGAAGCAGTGTCACACATTACAATAAGCGTGATTATCTCATTCCTTGAGAAAATAGAGCCTAAGTACCATAGCCTCTCTTCTCCTTGTCCAGTGCCTGAGTCTTTACTCTGTATGTGAGGCTTGGAGTCATCTATGACATTTCTGGAAACAATCAAGCCCCTTGGCTCCTCTGGTCACCTCTCCTTCACCCAGAGCTGAAGCACACAGCACATCTCACAAGAATGGGACTTCCCTCTGCATCCGACAGGGGGAAAACTCAGTGTGCCAAATGAGAAGACCCATCTGTCTTGCAATCCTAAGCTCCACAGAAAAGCCAGCTTTCTCTATGGGATAACCATCACAGCAAAACAAGCCGGGGAAAATAATAACCAATAGGAGGTAGAACAACCAAAACTGACAAATACTTGTAACAATTGGCATGCTTTGGCATTAACACAGAGTGACTTTTTTTCAAAGAAACCTCACATTGATTCCAAATGGACTGTGAAGTCTCTAAAGCCATTTTGCAGACTGTGGCAAGAGAAAGAAACATCTCCTGCCACCTGAAACTAGTCCAAGCACTATACTCTTGTCAGCACCACACACAGAAAGTAGAATACCAGATGGATTGTCTGGCTTTGCAAATTTTCCACCTGTGGTTCAAAGTTTATTGCTAATATTAAGCCAGGTGAGTCACTGCTAAAGGGAAAAAAACAACCCAAAAGACCAACCCTATTTCAGGCACTCATTCAGGAAACGTTTGACTAAATGAGAAGGAAACTCCCATCTTTTCAGAAGTAGGAGGAAGTTCCAAAAAGCGACACCCTAACAATTATATTCAAAGTATAAACTCCTATTTCTTTAATTGTTCCCTCATTTCATCTTGTTAAACTCAGCCAACTAACAATTTACCTTCCTTCCAAGGCTAATGGGCCAATCCAGTATGTTGAACCTCAGCAGATAGCTGCAGGGAACTGCTGTCTACACACGCCCTTGAAGAATTAGAAGCTGAAGTTACACCTCCCTTGCAGCCAAACTAACCCAGCCTTACAATGAACAAATTGGTCTGGAGTGAGGCAGCTCCTAAAGGACTCATCTTGCTTTATCAACGTGCAGAGCTGACTCAGCACTGTGATTAGCTCCAAACTCCATTATTTTCAGAGGAAGTGGCTAAAATATTTAACAGGATCAATACTCATCTGTGCTCTGCTCTCCCACCTGCCAAGTGCACTGCAGGCATAAATACCAATGGCTAATTACTTATTAGTCAATCCTCTCCTACATTTAAGTTTTACCCTCCAATCCCTTTACCTGAGTACACAACCCACAATCAAGGTAGATCTAGAGCTGTTAAATATTTGGCCCCGAACACCTATACTCCTCTTTTCAAGTTATTGAAGTTTGGTTTTGGTAAGTTCTATGAGTCCTGGTGCCTCTCTCACTCTGGTCTTACAGAAGCCACCTGTCTCACAGGTGGCACTGCTGAAAAGTTCCACCCTCAGAAATGAGTCTGGAAATGAGGTCTGGAGAAATGTAAGCCTAAACAAGCTAACTACATTTTAGTGCACCACTCATCCCCCTGTGTCTTCCTGGACCAGTTGACAAGCATGTCTGTCTTTGTTGGAGGCTGAAAGTAC
>NW_009953486.1:8031766-8081110 GCF_000747805.2 Chaetura pelagica | reverse complement strand
CCCAGCAACACCTACGTTCTGGTTTGCAAATTAATTTACTGAATTTAGAAAACACTGTTGGCTCCTAATTGCACTGATGCACTTGACAATGGGTCTTAACCATGCTGATATTAGAACATAATTATTGTATGAGAACGTTTGGTGCTTCAGCCCCTCTATCAGCAGTTCAGTCTGGTCTTTTAGATCACATGTTCTCACTACACAGGACTGACTTGAATCTTTCTAAAAGACAGTCCTTATACCCTCATAAGGTTTTACAACACACTTGATGCACCCTAGGAGTAGGATATCCAGTTTAGTTTTCTGCAAATAACTACAGATTAGAACCCATCACAACTGCTCTGCAAATTCACCTCTATTTGCAAGACAGAAGGGAACAATCAGGGTGCTTTCTTCAAAACTACACTATTGCTCTGAACTAAAGCATTAATGTGTCCAGTTTGAAATGTTTATTTTCTATTTAGCTGCTGTTCAATCTGATGAGTAGCATTTGGTGGCATTAAAGCAGGGCTGCAGTAACATCCCATGCACTCACCAAATGAGGGAGCTGAAGGGTGTAGAACCAACTGTCTCTTCTGAGCAGAACACACAGGAAAAAACTCAGTTCTCATCCCTTTGATAGAGGGAGAAACCTTCTCTTTTTTTAACCTCAACCTTCTTCATACGTAAACTAAAAACACTTAACCACCTCCTCTGGATGTTGTAAAAATTAGTTAATATTTAGGAAGCACGACACAGATGAAAATTACTTAAGCGTTGAGGATTATCAGATAGCATTATGTTGCCCTCACTTAAATTGTTTTCCTCCTCTTATTTAAGTGCCTTCGATCTACTCCTGTTATTTGACTCTCCATTACTGAACTTTCTTCTGTGTGTCTTCAAAAAATAACCCAACCTAATTGAACTGCAAGTTCTAGTGTTATTTAAAGATTATCTGCTGTGCCACATATTTAAACAGCAAGTACAGTTGAGTAATTTCATCCTGGAACCAATAATTTTTTTCAACTTAAAATTAGCTTAGCAGGTACTAATCAGCTTGCAAGACAAATATAATGGGAGAAAATCAATTTAAACTTTCTGTTTGAAGCTTGTGCCAGGTCATTATACAGAAAGACTAATCTGCTAAATAATTAAGGCACTGTATTTGTGGAGTGAGACGAAAGAAACATTACAAGTGAATAATAATTCTGTGCTGCCGTTTGCCTCTTTAATCTATAATTAGACTATGTACTTCAAGTATAGTTGTTAGTCTGTCTAAGGTTTAATACAGAGCCAGTGGAGTGGGCTTTCTGAAAAACCACCTGATCTGTGCCAAGGAAACTAGAAACAGAGTGATCCCCTTCTGACATGATCTCTGGTTAAAAGTCAGCCTTGTCTTTGCTGACTGAGCCCAAAGAAAAGGTGTCAGAAGCAAGCAGCTTCTGTAACAAAGCACATGCACCTTGATTAAAAATAAATCACTGTAGTAACAATTCCAAGCATTGAAGTACCTACTGAAAACTGGAGTATTTGCTGTAAAACACTGTCCATGTTTCATGGGCTCTGTAAGAATATGCTACTTGCCACTTCAATGTGTACTGCACTTCCCAGTTTTTGAAAAGATATAAATACAGGACCCTATTCTGGATCAAAACATTCCCCTTCCTACAGACAGCGATATTTTCAAAACTCATTGTCCAATATGAGACATACTGTTTCACAGGTAGATACATGGTAAATATGTCGACAGAATTGAATGCCCATGAAAATCAGGATAATCAAATCAGTGAACTAAAGCAGACACAGAAGATACAGTGGGATCACTTACTTTTCTTGGAGAAGAGTTTCTTTCTCCGTCCAACATGGCTTAGCTTGTACTCATTCTCCTCACAGTTGCAGTCTTCACTATTCCTGTTATAATACTTGGGCAAAATATTGGAGGTGCCTTTGCTGTTGCCTGCAGCTGCCAAGCTTGCCATTCCCTTGCACTTGTGTAGCTTGAGCTTTCCACTAGCATCTTCCACACACTGCCATTTCTGGAAGAAAAATTTGGCCATTAAAACTCTGTCCCAGCTGTGCTTTGTCTAAGGGACAGCTCCAGCAAGCAAGCAGAGACTCCTCATTGTAGTAAACCAGGGCTCATCTATCAGCCACTACCATGCACATTTTTTTTGCAACCTGTCATTTTCAGACAAAACAGGAATTCTTCGGAACACACTTGTGTCTGTTTCTTGGAGGCAGAACAATTGAAACGTCTTAACAAAGTCAATACTACAGCTTAAAACATGTAAGTGACAAGTGACAACTTCCAGAAATGTAACTGTGTCATAAACAAAGGATGCTAAAGCCTTATCCACAGGTCTGAAAAGAATCCTTGCCTACCAGTAAGGGTGTTTGTCAGGCTGGCAGGAAACTGCCACTTTTATGCCATTAACTCAGCACCAAGCTCCAGGCCTGCATATAGTCTCAGCCTCATCTCATAAACAACAATGGGAAAACCTCTTTATAGGTGTCTACTACTTTACTAGTTCAACTGCCTATCGTGGGATGTTTTCCAAGTTGTGGATTCCTGTACTGCAAAGAACTGGTCTGAGACGGTTATCTGGACTCATTCTACAGTCAAATAAGACAAACAGCCACTTCCAGGTATAATTCACTTCATCCTAAGGTGATCACATAAGAGATAAGAAGAATTGCCCTGCGTAAGCATCCCGTTTCTCTTCACTGACTTTTAAAAGTGTGGGTATGACGAGATCAGCTATGGAAGTCTGTAGTTAGATGTACTTAGAGTTTATCTCCATCTTGAGTGTTTCTCTTAATAGCTTTTCCCATTCAACACCCTTGGGCTTGACTAGCAATTATGAGCTGCACTGGATGCTGGGAAGTGAGAATCCCCTCCCTCTTCCACTCAAACTGGCGTAAACCTCATTTGTAATCTCCAATTCCTTCTGTAACTCAAAACCTGAAGTATCTTGCCTATAGATCACTTTGTGCTGCGCCACAGGCAAGAGAGTTTAGCCACCTTCAATCTGGCACGGAAGTTTTATCCACTTTCCAGATACATCCCAAAATAATTTCACCTACTCCTTTATTTACCAGCACACTACCAGCTACAGAGCTATGCTATGAGATACATAAAGAACCCTCACAGTAGCAGTTGCTACTGCTTTAAATAGACACTCTCAGAAACACTTTTGCTTTTTGCTGAGTCTTGAGAGGCGTTCCTTCTTTTTCCCTATTACAAAATCCTAAGTCTGTGCCTCCAGGACTCACTGGAATATTGAGAATTTTCCAAATAAAAGAACAGAAGAAAAAATGGCACCAGCTCCCAAGTGAGATGACATTTTACAGCAGCCTACAGCTCCATAAGGGAGCTTCAGTCACTTCAGTTCCCACAGAGAGGTGTGTGTGCCTAGGCTAGGACAACAAAGCCTACATTTTCCATTGAAATTCACTCCCTTGCTTGCATGACAACAAGTAAGAAAACAGTATCACTGTGGTTTTATAACACAGAATGTAAAAGACTCAGAAGTGAAGCAGCCAGTTACAGTGTATTTATCTATGTCCACAGGAGATCCTCTCATTTAAAACCATCAGAGTTTTATGGTGTATCCACTTATTTCCTCAGGCGACTGGATAACAGGTCTCCTGAGCTGTAACTGCTTCTTGGGTACAGATACCGTGTCCAACCTCCTGTACGGTCCAAGCCTTGTAATGATGCAGATGAACCTGGCTTAACTTTCAGCACAAGGAGTCACAGGAAAACATTGAGAGATACTGACAATAAGACATTGGAATCAGACATCTTTGCATGACTGTCTCCATCTGTAAAGCAGGACACATTTACCTAGGTGGACTGTAGAACAAAACTAACCTTTGAAGAATTTCTGAGTCTTTTTCATACTACTTTTTAGAAATGTTTAACTGATTGATGCACAGACTGAGGTTTGAAGTAAAAGTTATTCTGCTAGAACAAACAACTGTTTATTTCACAATGAAAAAAGATGTAAAAATGTTAGTTGCTGTTTCACATTTCAATTAATTTGAATATTATTTTTGAAAATATATGAACAAACTGCATTTTCTCCTCAGTAGAGCTCTATGCTGTATGTGTCTGATACATGAAAAATGAGGATTCAACAGAGGGCAAGTTAAATGCCATGATGAGAACGACTGTAAATAACTGCTCTGATGTGTGGCCCAAAAAACATTTTTTTCTCTGTTTCTTTCATCTCCTGTCAAGAAAGTGATGCTCATTTTTCCCCTTCAGGTGAACTGGAAAAAAAAACACCCTTTAATTTTTGGTACAGTTTAAATCTTTCCAAGGCAGCTGCATGCTACAGTGAAAACATCTTAGAGGCTTTGCTGGAAGGGCTCATTGTGTGCATTAACTACTGCAGTGCAGAACTACATAAATGACTTCAGAAGCAAACACTGAAGACATGTGGGGGTTGGAGGAACAGGGAAAGAAAAGTCTCAAGCTTTTACTTTTTTTCAAAAAAAATTATATGGGCATGTATGTGAATAAGTCTGGGATTCAACAACTTGCCCTTGGTCTGCTTCTAAATAAAAATGCTAATTCTCTAGGTCAGTATCATGGCTATTTCAGCTGCAATCATTTCCACAGGAAACTTTCAAACTTAGGGAAAAAAAAAGGCAGTAACTGCAAGAGAACTGTGAAACCTCTGCTTGACAGTTGAGAAACTTTAAACATTGTGGCATTTTAAGCTGGCTTCTAGTACACAGCATACCATCATGCAGAAACCTGTGTTAAGCCCTGGAAGCAACTAAAATATTTTATAGGAGATAGTAAGTTAAATAATTAAATCCCTATATGAAGAACTCCAGAGTGCCCCAGAGACACTTTGGCTTGCAGGTAAAAGTTATAACTATCCAGCAACAAAATATAATTATATATAAATAGTGGATTAACAAGTCAAGAAAACAGAATGCCCTTAGTTCACCACTTGCCCTTAACTTTTCAGGCCTTTTATTCTTTAGACCAAAGGATGTGCTCCTAATTCAAGTTCTACAGTTTGCAGTATCTCTTTAAGAGCTAGGTCCTGAAAGGAAGGGCAGTTTAACACAAATTAAAGTCAGTGGAGAACCCAAACTCCCCCACAATCTTCATCCCAGCTCATATCAAAACTCTAGAGGATGAACCTGTCTTTCCTCCTGCAAAAGACTGCAGAAGAGCTACTCAGGTCACCAGATAAATGGCTTTTGCAACATGTCCATCAAGCTCACATTGTGCAAAACTTTCCAGACACCTCATTTAATCATTGAAGCTGTTCCAGTTGGATATTTCCCACCATCTCCAGGCAGGCCAAGTTTGCTGCTGTGCTTCTGCTTTCTGCCACTTACTGTGCTGGGCTTGTTCTAACAGTCTACTCCATCCTTGACCCTACCTCCCACTGCACAACACATGCCACTCAGTTCCTACCTCCCACTGCACAACACATGCCACTCATTGCAAATGTGTGCATTTGTGTGCAAAGCAGAAGAGTCTGGGCTTTAGTTTAATGGAGAGATTAGCTACTGAACAGAAACACTATTCAACGGTACATGGCAAAGGCAAAAAAAGAAAACACAGTTTGTAACATACACTCTAGCCAAAACCACCTGCTGTATGTACCAACAAAAGTAAATTAGGACTTCAATATCAATGAAACATGAATCTGAACAGCAGCAGTTTGTAGACTGAACAGATACCCTGTTTCCCTCCAGTAGCATTTTTCACCTTGAACATGAAAATGACTCCTTCAGCAGAAAAAGACTTACTTTTCTGTGTGTCAAAAGCCCATTATTTCCTTCATGGGCCTCATCACCATGAAGTGTTTTTTTGCATTATTATGCATCAATCAATGTCTTCTTACTGCTACAGCAATCATAGATGTTAATTCAAAGTCATTACTTGAGGCTCCAATCAGAAACAAATAGCCATGACCTTCCCTGTATGATTTTTTTCCTACAATTCATTCACTTCCCTCAGTGAATCTCTCTCAATTGACATTGTTTTTTCTTCAGGAGAACAGGGCTGATCACACAAGCCTTGCTAAAAAAAGATTTCAGTTGAAACATACAGCTTTCAGAGCTGAGCCCTAAATCATCATGCTGTGTCTCATCAGCTTCTCTTTTTGTTAAGTGAAAGAGATTCCATTCCCTTTTACAGAAAAGTGAAAAGTGAAACTGTCTGATCAGTTAGCTGCCAGCCAGGATCCCTCCCTAACACTTTCAGGAATATAGGCTCTAGGAATCAAAGTTTCTACCAGATAATAAAGTTCTTTGTCCCTGCCAGCAACCTGACATAAAAACACTTCAGCAATATCCACATTCTTTAGTTTATAGAAGGAGAGGTGCTGTGCTGGATCTTGTCATCACCAACGAGGAAGGGCTGATGAGGGATGTTAAGCTGAAGGGCAGTCTAGGCTGTAGTGACCACAAAATGGTGGAGTTCAAGATCCTTAGGTCAGCAAGGAGGGCTCACAGCAAGCTAACTACTCTTGACTTCAGAAGGGCAGACTTCAGCCCCTTCAGGGATCTGCTCAGGAGAGTGTCTTGGGATAACACCCTGGAGGGTAGAGGGGTCCGTGAAAGCTGGCTGGTATTTAAGGATCCCCTTCTCCAGGCCCAAGAGCATTACACCCCAACTAAGAGTAAGTCAAGCAGAAACCCCTTCCTTGCTGCCACATTGGATAGTGAGCTGGAGACAATATCTAGAAATACTCAATATTCCAGTATAAATTCCTTTATGGGTAGTCAGAATACGTTTTTTCTTGTATGAAACAGCACAGTAACATTTTAGCTAGCTCTTCTCTTTTGCTTTGGTTTACTCCTTGTGTTTTTTTTATTTATTGGGCTAATGAGGACAAAGCAGCAAAATTCAGAAAGTGACACAAGCCCCTTCTGTGCCAGAGGCAGTTCTGCTTTTACTGACTGCTTATCCCACTGCTCAGATGTTACAGCTTTCCCATTGTCTGTCTCATACACATCACTACTACTCTGTTCTTGTTGACTGAAAGTAACTGGCTCATGTGTCCTTTATAACATCTCCTAGTTTTGTGCAGAGAGCTACTTTTTGTCTGAATATACCCAGCTCCTTAGCTTTTCCAAACAGGTATGATTTTCTTAATCTTAACACTGTTGCTGGGGCTTCTTTTTCCCCATC
The DNA here is from genome assembly GCF_000747805.2 of Chaetura pelagica. NCBI lineage: Eukaryota > Metazoa > Chordata > Aves > Apodiformes > Apodidae > Chaetura > Chaetura pelagica. The sequence continues at coordinate 8,073,963 of NW_009953486.1, read as the reverse complement.
TGTACCTTCTTCCAATTTATCCACTGGCAAAGGATGAATCTAGTTTCTTCTGTTTCATGTCACCAGTATATAAACAGCACTGCCTTCATTCCAACTGCACGTTATTTCCTTACTCTAGCTCATGATTTTTGGAGATTCATACCTCTGGGCTCAGATCAATTTCAGTTGTCACAGACTGCATATCATTCAAACCTTAAAATTATAAGATGGAGGAACAATTTATTGACAGAAAACTTGAAGGGCTTTTCAATGACTTAAAACTGTAGCCAAAGTGAGGTAGTTGGGGAAATCAACTAGCATGCAAGTGAAAAATCAGGTATTCAGCTGAATTTAAGATTACAATTATATGATTCATTTATTATTAATATAATAATTGGATTGTGGTATCAAATGGTCCTGGCTGCTGTGTCAGGTACTGCAGAAGCAGAGCAGTGCATCCTAAGCAGAAATTGCATTAGTGGTAGAGAAAAAAACCAGCAGCCCCAAAAAGGGAATTGATTTGTCTGAGATACACATTGAGTCCCTAAGAGTTCTGAGACTGAAGCCAGTCTCCTCAACTCCAGCTCATTGTCTTTTGAGGTAAACTACACTGCTGCTCCTGTCAAGATACTTGAAAAATTTGGTGTTTTTACTAAATGTTGGTATTGATTTTGGCAAGCTACTTGCAACATCTGCTGCCGTAATGACAAGGATTTTAAAAAAATCTCAGTCTAAAAGAGATGCAAATTTCTTGGTTTTGTGAAGCAACAACAGCAAAAAAAACCTGTAAGTAAAATAACCTCTGGAAATCATTACAGGCTATTTCTGGCTAACAGAGGAAACCAAATTATATAGTTTTGTTAATTATAATTCCTGATAAGAAATACAATTATTGAATAACAGCCCTTAATAAATCATGATTATTTTCATTTTATGGTTTGTTGCCTCCTAATGTTATCAGGTTGAGGGCTGATAACATTTTTAATATATGAAGTTATCAACAAGTCGTTTCTTGTTGTAAACACAGATTAAGAACCGGATCCTGAAAGTTGCTGAGCACATGTAACTTGCACTGGAATTTAGGAACTCAAAGATCCACCTAAAGAGCTATTAAAATTATCTGGATTCTAGCTGGCTTAATATATTTTACTTATCAACAAAACCTAAATTCTTTAGTAACCTCAGGATACCTCTGTTAGGTACAAAAGAACTGGACAAGCACAAAAGATACAATGATGAAAAACTTTCTTCCCAGTTTTAAATTTCTTATAAAACTTGGCTTAGTTTCCTAGGTCTAGCTAACACAAGTTCAAGCTACAGTTCCCTCTGGAAAAGGAGTAATTTTTTCTACTGCTCCACCCGTGGCACTAGGCAATGGCTAATGATGATTGTGGTGGCATGAAGATGATCTAGAGGAACCACTTGGAAACTGCTGTAGGAAAGTACACATTGATCAGAACAGCTTCATCACTGCTACACCATGCTAAGTCACAGAACTGGGGGAACCCATCCAGTAAGTGACATACTTTTACTTACCATATCTTCATGCCAGTTACAAAAGAGAATTTCCCTTCATGGTCCCAGTACATCACAAAGCAATCAGAGAGAAGACTAACAAACCTTTAATTTTCCAAACAACTGAAGGAAACAAAGTGCAAATATTTGCATTCTGAATGTTCTCCTAGCGAAAAAACTGTAATAAAATAATAATTTTTAGTGCTAGTTAAAGGCAAATACTACTTGCATCAGATTTGCACATAAGAACTTTGAAAATAAAAAGGATTTGAAAAGAAAATACTGTGAATTGAAACAACTATTTTTTCTTCACAAATTAGCAGTATGATTGTATTACAGCAGGTCCTGCTAAAGACAAAATGAATGTATTTTAATTTCCTTTTTTTCCTTTTTTTTTTTTTTTTTTTTTTTTTTTTTACCAGGTACAGCATAGATCCCCTGTAGCAATCAGCAGTGCTGCAGGTATTGAATGTTTAACAAATGTGCACAAAGTTGGCAAATTACTTCGAGGGAGATTTTGTGCAGCTGTTGTTATGGTACTGTGGAGTTGCTGGGAATACTCTACAGAGCAATGCTGATATCATAATTGGCTTCCACAAAAGCACATTAATGCAGGCCGCCAGATAAAAGTGGGTCAGCTTCCACTTACCAGCCAGTTCAGAATGAAAGGCTGAACTGCACTGAAGAGAAAAAAAAATTGTGTGGAAGCCATTAGGTACTAGGATAAATGTTTTTTATTTCATGTGGGAAGAAAGAGTTCATCTCTTTTAAATCCTTGAATATAAACGCTGAGCTGCTCTTTCATCTGAGCCTACAGTCACTCTTTGTTGGATACAAATAACTAACACAGACCAAACCTTACTAACTGAAAAAGAAAACATGGCAACACACAGATTCCCATTGCACTCAGAAGAATTTACATATATTACTGTTGGCAAAAAAAACCCCACATAATGGACTCTAAAACAAGGTTTTAAACAGCATGAATGGCCTCATCTCCATGATCCTGGTGCTCTCTTATCAAAACAATTATAGGTCAAGGAGGGTGACAGAGATTTGCAAAATAAGAACATTTTGTGGTGATAGAAATGTATTCACAAACTTTCATGCTCACAAAGCAGAATTTAAAAATCTCCATCTCAAATTCAAAGCTTTTTTTACCTCTGCTTTATTCTAAGCTCTGTCTTTGCCTCTTCTCATTCATTCCCCTTATGAGTCTTTGTCTTCCATTTGTGCTTCTCATCTCCTGCTCACACTTCAGATTCCCTGGCACTGCTCAGCTCTCTCTTTGCATGGAAAAGCAGGTCCTCAAAACTTGCTTGAGCCAAAAGAAAAAGTCCCAATGACATTAGCCAGCTTCCACCTAATTCTGACCCAAACTTCTCTTCATCTTTGCATAAGGATCTGAAAATTTGCCTTTTGCACTGAACACTCCAGATACATTTAGATGCACAAAAATAAAGTGTCCTGCAGGATCAGGAGACACCTGCTAAATAACTGCTGTATCTGGATAAACTCCCCACAGGCAGTGCTGTGTTATTCATTTGGGCTCATTCTACTTGCTATGCAGAGCTGTGAACAGCACCAGTAAACAGACAACACCCGTTTGTCATTTGAGAAGTTAGTCTTGCTTCACTCTGAAAAGACTTTTGCGTGCACCCATATTTAGACACAATTTATCCTCATAAAAGCACATTCATCTCCCACTATTCCTGCTGTCTAGACAGACTACTAGGACACATTCTCTAGAGGAGGGGTTAGATGGACTGAGACTCCCTTGAGAGCCCTTCCCAGACTCTAATTGACTTGATTGTCAGGCAATTTTTCCTGATGTTCAACTTAAATTTCTTTTTTGCTCAATTTCATCCTATCACTTCCAATTACGTCTGACTGAACTGCTCAAAACAATTCTTCTTCGTTTTGTCTCCTGACAATGAGGATGCAGCACATGCATCTCTTACTAGCACACCTTCATTTCAGGATTTATTAGCAATTCTGAGTACAGAATTTATTCCCACTTCTTACAGACGTCAAAAACATTTTCTTTTACATGGAAGAAAAGCTAAGTCTGTGAATGTGTGTAGACAATACAGGCCCCTTTCTTCCATAACTGAGACATGTCGTAATTAGAGTAAGAGAGCCGGAATGTAGCTCAGCTATTATATGCAAAGAGGCAGCTTCAGTGGCAACATGGTATTGGAAAGCCTCTATTCCCCTCTGTTTTTACAATAACGTTTGAAATAATTGGGAAGATGAAACATCCCTCAAAGGGAAAATACTGATGGTAAAACAAAAGCTCTGTTTCCCCAAACTACTTGCTGGATGATGTTGTAGCAGAAACAATTACTTTTCCCCCAGTTTCTCAAAGAACATTGCAAATTCAAAGAACAATGGCTTGCTCCCACCCATCTACAATTTCAACTCAAGACATCTGATGACAATAAACTACTGCAGTTCAGTATTTTTAGGAAGAAGAGGACATTATAATCTCTCCATATCCTAAATGTGACAAAGAAGCCACAGGAGGAAAAGAGAATCTGGAAAATGCTTATACCTTTAAATAGGATCCAAACACCTAAGGAACAATGGACTCATTTCACAGGTGCACTGAACTACAGGACGGGTAAAGGCAGATGCAGGGAGTCCTTCCTCCAACAGCAGGAAAAAACTACTATAGCTTAAATACCTCGTTACTGACTACAGCCTTGGTAAGGCATTCAAATCATGCCTGCAAGAACAGTTATATTCCACAGCCTGACTTATTCTGACAGGCCTCTTGAGCTGCCAGGATATGAGGTAATGCCTGTCTAATAACAGACACGTTAGCATGTGGACCTATCTACCTTCACCCCTTTGTCCACATGTACACAGGCAGAAAGTGTTAGAGCCTTTGGAAGGGGGTACTCTGACCAGTACCTGGATGAGAAAGCAATGGCACAGAGTCAATTTTGCAGTGTCTCCAGAGGATGAGAATTCCCCCAAAAGTGCAGAAAACTCCCCAAGAGTGGAACTGCCAGTGGTAGCTTTGCTATGCCTTTGCACAGCTCTGGTAAATTTACAGAACACTCTCCTGTATCAAGACCAGGTATTGATACTACTCTAAATTTTGTTTCCTGAATTTATTCTACATAACTCAGATCAAAACTGAACACATTTTCATACCTGCCCAGAACAGTTATGTAACAAGAGAAATAACACACAGTGAGCTTTGTGCCCATATATACATAGACTGCCTACAGTCATAACTGCATGTGTGTTTTCACAACATATTTTCACTAAGAGGAGAGATACCTCGAGTTCACAGAAGGTTAAGTTTCCCATTATCAGATGTACTCCAAATACTAACAAAATTAGTTAAATTAAGAATTCAAAGCAAAGGGAGCTACACATATTTGGAGGAGGCCAATCTGTTAGGTTCATTGTAGCTTTTCATCAGTAATCAATCCCAAACCACATTCTATTTGGGGGATAAAATGTTAAAAGAGCCTAGGCAGTTCTCTTAACAGTAGTCAGGAATCAATACAGAGGCACTTGAATCAGCAATTTCCTGACTGGCAGTCAATCTCATAAATGCTGTAACATGGTTTTGAGCAGAGGCCGCAGAATGATCCATTTGATTTATAGGCTGGCACTGATGACAGGTGAAGGACACGGTCACAGTTAAGGTGCTGAGCTTGGCCCAACTACAACTGCTTGCTCTCAGTCAGGGGTACAAAGGCCTACCTGGCCAAGCTGTTCACAAGCTGTTTGATACTCAGCTCGCTGACAGAGGTCTTTCACACGCTGGTACTTGGGTAGGAAGTTTTCTTCTTGGGCATCTACCTTCTCATTCTCCCTCTTATGCAGCAGTTTACTGGAAAAGAAAAAAACAATATTAAGTTTCGCTTTAATATCTATTCCAAGACACATAAAATTTGCTGAAAAGGCTCAGAGGAGTAGGTTATCTGCCAAGTTCATAACATAACTGGTGGCCAAAACTTAATAGCCCAGTAGAAACTAGCACTTACCACCATCTTTGATAACAGACAAATTATTCATATCATGCTCTCAGGGAGAATACAAAAGCCATGCAAAGCCAAGATAGTGCTTCATGTCTGATAGACAGGCAAGAATAAAGTCTATGAGACAGAGACCATATCCTCCTCACTCTACAGGGCTGCACTCAGCAGACCCTTCATGCCCTGTGTTACATACAAAGGCAGAGGTGTAGATGGAATGGCCAGCAGACAAACACAGAGAGGAAAGGTAATTCCTACTCCCATGCTACAAGTAGGAGGGGTGGGGCAGGGTGGGCAGTAGCTGAGAGAAAAATGGATGCCCTTCCATCTCTCAATCCAAGTAAAACTCCCCTTCCTCCACCCCAACAGTACATTTATGCAGGCTGTAGGCAAAGCCATACATTCTCTTCTATCACACCAGCACTGCCATTAGGATACTGCAGTCTTGTCCTCGCTGGCGCAGTTAAGTGGCTTTAAGTCTGCGGTAGAGTGCTGCTTTGGCTTCACCTATTCAGTATCCTTCTATTTAAAAAGACTGTGCTTTGTAATTAACATTTTCCTTACCCTCTTTCCACGAGGAATGAGTCTCTCCACACCTTCATCTTCTTCTTTAAATGGAACCTGGGAGGAAATAAGGTGAGGATGAAACAGTTCCAACAAAACCAGTAATCGAGTCATGCTTTAGTTTTCTCTTCCACCCCCATTTCAGGTGATAAACACTACATATAACTGCACATCCAGCTTTATGAAACAGACACATAGGCCTTTTCAGTGCAAATAACGAATATAGGACAGATGCGTTCTCACAGGGACAAAATCCACAACAGATTCACACAGTACAACTATTTCAACATAAGCATGTTTGAGGCACAGGGGATTAACTGAATTGTCCTTGATCACAAAGGATCGCATATTAAATCAGGATTTCCTGACTCCAGTTTGGGCTCTTAACCTGCACACTCCCCCCAAAGTATCCTATTCTAAAGCAGCTGCTCTTCTCCCCCTCTCCCTCCATTTGCTTGTAAAGCAAATTATCTTCCCTTTTTCTGCTGATTTGTTCTAGCAAGCACCCAGTCAAATTCTCTTCCTCAAAGTATTGAGGGAAGGTCTCAAATATTAACTGTGCAATTCTCAGGGTTAGCTTGTCTTTATATTATAGTATGATACACAACCAGCCCTTTCAACTCAATCATTCTACAATTTATTCTATATGAAACACTTTGCTACAAAGATGCCACAGAGACATCTAAAATCTATAACTCATATAGCTAAAGATCATGTGTAGCCCTCTCACTGCTACACAGATTACATTTTAGTATAACCTGATGCCACATATGCCATATAACTAGTATATGAACCTGACAAGATGAAAGTAAACAACTGAATTCAATCACATTGCTAAAGAGGTCTTTAAGTTTCCACTGAATGATGCAGTCATATAGATAGTAAGTTTAATATCTTTTCCTTTGAATTTGCTGCATGTTGCACTTGCTTAGTTTCCTGTACAAACATGCATTTTTACACGCTCATTTCCACTTCTTACCTATTCACTGGTCTCTCAGAATCCAGAAGCTTTAGAATGGATTTACCATCCATATCAGATGGAATATCCAATCCAGCAATATCTAGAATCGTAGGTGCAAGATCAATATTCAACACAATGTGAGGATTCCTGAAAAAACATAAGAGAACCCATTTTAAAGTCTATTCAATGATCAAATGACTATAGCTCTTCCACAGAGGCCAGGGATCTGAAAAGGCTTATTTTGTGACATCTATAAAGAAAAGCAGACACAAATCCCTTTCTGTGAAGGGAATTAAAATGTGAAATACAGGTAAGTTGCATAACCTCAAGAGGGAGTAATATGAAGATTTAAAAAGTAGCACAGAGCATTTTTGAGAAAGCAAAGTAGTTCATAAGGCAAAGCTAGTTAATTATTGCAACAGAGGGTTCAAAAGTCTTTCAAAGCATGAGAAAGCCTTGGAAACACTCCTTGAGTGTCTTACAGAATCAAATTGCCTGCCAAATATGCTGATGACTATTAAAAAGTAGATTTGGCAGGTATCACATGCTTTATCTGTTTCAAAGTATGGTATAGAAATAAGTATCTCAGCTAGTATCACAGCAAGCATATTCTAAAGAGAGTATTATAAGAAATGTATCGCTAGGCATTACAGCAAATAACTAAAACTTATTGTTAATGTAGACTATGAGCTATAAAAGTGAAAGAGATCAGCAAAGACAAAGCAAAGGGAAAGCAGTTATAGAGGGGGGGAAAAAAAGAAATAGGAGAGAATAAAAGCACAGCTTAAATTCGAAAAATATCAACCTTCCCAAATGCAGCTGTCCACTTTGCAAATATTTAGAAACAGTCGTGTCTTGTTCCTTAGTACATGATGGGATATGCTCCTTGGCCACTATGCGTAACATAACAGTATTTTAACTCAAGCTGACTTAAGATTTGGTTAAAACAGTGGCATCAAATCCTGAATAGTACAGACAGCTCCTATCCCCAGATCCCTTGAACTGCCACAGAGTTCAAAGATCAGAGCATTTAGTTGCACAGCCCAGCATTCAGTAGCTAAATGAATGTCCAAATTTCTAACCATGTGAATTGGTTTTACTATGGGTCTGGATTTGTAGAAGCGTTCCTGTTGAACCATACAAACTTACTTCAAATGTGTCTGTGACAGTATTGTGTAACTACACACAATATTACACATATACATACTGTTCATCTGCTGTGTACTTTTTCTTGTCCTTTGTTCTTAAAAATAAAAAAAAAATAACCAAGGAAGGCACTCAATTTCTTAAAAGTGAGAAAAAAAGAAAGTGAACATATGCTTTGGTTTGCAGGCACAAAGGAAGGATGGGACCAGATGGACTACTCTACATGTCAGTGAAGAATTCTAGCTCAAAAAACAGGACAGAAGAAAGCTGCTAAATTCACACTAATTAATGAGACACCATTTAAAAATTTCTACATTTTTGAGAGAGAACACAAGCAGGCACTGACAAGAGCATGGATGATGAATTAAATTGATGTACCTAATTTGATTTTAATTACTAATAATTGTGGTGTAGCATATTTCGTAATAGAAATGAGAGCGTAGTAATGACTTGCTACAGCGACTGCTATTAAATCTTCGTTGGTATCAAAAGGGAGTCATGACAATTACTCTGCAGGAAAAACATAAGGTTCATGGAAAACAGGGATGATTGAAGCTCTACCACTTAAAGAAAATCAGGCTGAAAGGGAGGATCAATTTCTTATCTGATGTATTTCCCCTCTAAGGCATCTTATGCTGTTCTTCCTATTTATTGTACTGTGATGGACTCTGTTCTGTTAGACTCTGTCAGGCTGACTCAGATTCTAACAAATACTTCTTCATCTTCAGAAGCCACTGAAAAATAAAATTCAAGGGGAAGGTTTCACAGCTTTTATATATGTCTAAGTGTAAAGATCCTTGAACCAGTGCAGACAGAGTTTCTGGTCCCTAGAATTGCATGTTGCAGAAAAACTACCTCAGTCCATTTGGGCCATATTAGCTTTGCATCTCTAGTGAGACCAAAATCAGCAGCTGAAGGGCAAGAGAACATGTTCTTAGATGTCTAATCCAGATTACTTGAAATTCTGTGCTGTTGCAATCAAAATTATTTCAGTGCAGGGGTTAACGTCTTTAATTCCACCTGAGGAACTCCTCCCCTGTTCTTTAGAGAAGTAATATTGTCTATTTTCCATGCATAACTGCTATAAATGAGACACATCAGGCAGTATCTGCAGAAATCAACATTTTTGTGCCTACTGATAATGCCAATCAGTAAATTTAACCAGCAAATGGCCTGAGATTTTTTTTTATGACTACTTGCTACTCTACTACACATTTGATCTTTTCCCCTGCAGTAAAGAAAAAAAATTGTGTGAGGAAGAGTTTGTGTGTCTTAATTATGCTAAAACATGCACATTGATATAAATAAAAGGTAGGAAATTATGGCACTCTGTCCAAAATCATTACTTAAGTGCAAATATTTGCTATCGAAATAATTGCTTATAAAGTGTATTTACATAATGTCTTAGCTGATCAAAGCTACCATTTTAATTAACAGTCACACTCTGCATGCTTACATGCATCCAACAAACAGCCCTAACCATGTAGTCTAAAAGGATGAACCAAAAAAAAATCTTTTGTGTATTATAATATATGAACTATTACATACATTCTTCTTTATAAACTGAAACAAGTGATTCCACTTTAACGTTCAGCAATAATTATCTACCGTGGCAGTGAATGTTACACAATATATTTTTTACCTGGAAAAGGTCACAGTTTTGTGTATTATTTGCAGCCCTCAAAAGGAGGCAAATAAGCATTTCCTAGACTGGACATACTGCTAAGTCACTTTTCAACTACATTCACAAAAGTGTGACGGCTTGTGCTGCACACCAACACAAGCAAAAGGCAATGGCCTAAAACCTTGGGTATGTTACACCAGCACATGCTACCATCAGTAGCACAGATACCATGGATACCATCAGTTCTGCTATCCTAGTAGACTTATTTTTCTGCAGGAAGTCAGTCAGGGTGAGCAGAACTTTGTGTCTCCATCTGGATGCCAGGTCAACACAACTAGAGAGGGGAACACAAAGGATTTTTTTGGTCACTACATATGCAGATACACACAATAGCCAAGAACTCACAAGGATCCAGCCTCCACATTTGGACCTCGGATGTAGAAAGGAACTCTGATATCAAACTCATATGGCATGGACTTCCCCTTCACCAGTCCAAACTGCCCAATATGATAACCATGGTCTGCTGTGTATATTATATATGTATTGTCCAGTTCACCTGTTTCGACCAACGTGTTGTAAATCTGAAAAAAAGGCAAAAAGAAATGAGTTTCATTCCACTGAATAATACTATAGGCAGACTACTGGATATAATTTTCTGCCTATGTGTAATATACAAACATAATAACAATTCAGGATGGCACTGAGTTAGCACAATGAAGGATTCTGAATAATCTATAATCACTTAATAATGTTACTCACTGAATATTGTGGCAATTACAAAACAAACTTCTGTTTTCTGTTTTAAGGTATACACATTAGCATGACATATTTTTGAAAGTGTTTGGGTATAGTATTTTGCATGAGAGCTGTCAAAGAGAGTACTAAATACATATGGCAACAGAGATAAAAGTTTCAAGGTGATAAGCATTTTTGAAGTTTTCTCTCTACCTTTATCTTTTTCCTGCAGCAAACAATTTTTATAAAATGACAGCCTTTTGAATCTCACACTTATTTAAGCAACACTCAGTGACCCTGCCTTCAGAAAAAAAAAGAGTCCCATCACAAAGAGTATTTGCAAAATCTCTTCCAGAGAAATATCACTCAGTCTTATTCTAACTGGAGAACAAAATTAAAGAATTAACAAGGAGCTTTAACTCCATGGTTGTTTCTATGGATTTACATGAGAATCTTTGTGAAATGCACCAACTTCAGAACCACATACCAGTTTTTATCACATAGATGCAGAAAGCATCAGCACAGAAGAAACTCTTGTTATTTTTTGTTTTGTTAAGGTTTTTGGTTTTTTTTGTATTTCAATTTTGACAGACTATTAGATACATGTAAGTCAGCAGAAAAGATCTGGCTAATTTGGTGATTACAACTAAAAAACAACCCAACTGATTCTGCCTGCAGTGGATCATCCAAAGTGAAAACATTTTATTGAATAGAAAATCAAAATAGTGTGGTACAATAACCAGACTTCCCTAATGCTGGTATCTGATCCATCTAAACAGGTCCATTAATATGAAGTAGAGATCATACTTGCCTGAATCAGTAATTATAGGACATAACTAACAAGCTGATGCAATATCATCCTGATCACCTCATTTTTGCCTTACAGGACTCCTTTTATGTTCTACGTTTTTTGAATATGAATGCCAAGAAATAAGCAGTTAATTGCAGCACCTTTAAAACTGCCTTATTGACTAGAAACCCATTTGTTTTCAGAGTAGCTTTTACCTAATTCAGACATTTCTGTTCAAGACACAAGCTTGCATGAAGAGATTTCACTGTTTCATAACACAGATTTAATTAAAAACAAACCACCATAAAAAAACAACAACAAAAAAACACCTCACAAAACACAAAAACAAACCACCATAAAAAACCTATGTATATATTTATTTACTTCTAACATTTAACATCCTGGGCCTGGTTTACCACGAGATTTTTCCAGTTAGGACTCCTGTAGCATGACCTTTTGTTGTTTTTCTCTCAGACAATCAATGTTACAGGGATCAAATTAGGCTTACAGTTGGGTAGTTATTTCCAAACTTGTCTTTAGGAGATGGGGAGCCTTATACATTGAATAGAGACAAAATCATCACAGGTGGAAGGACTATACACTATTAAAAAACTAATGTAGTCCTCCTACCTTCCCCCTTATCTTCATTTACAACACAGCTTGGAGCTTAGCTGAAGAAACAAGCACCTGTTCAGCCAAAAAAGAGAGTGACTATTCATCTTACCATCTCCATAGAGTCGTCCACAGACATGAGCGTTTGAAGGCGCTTTCTCTGCAGCATGTTAGTGAACTCCATGTGGATAGGTTTCATGGGACCAGTATACCTCATTATCCAGTGCTTGTCTGGGTTTGGAGCATAGTTATAACTGGGAGTGCTAAGGAACAGAGAAAAACAGAATGGTTTAGCAGTGTAGAAAATCCATAGTAGAGTACACCAATAATGTCTATTTGATCAACACTATATGACTTTACTCTCTGAGGTGCACAAGAAAATATTACTTTTACTTTGGAGAAGTCTTGGCTTTATGTTCTTTATGAAAGATAGGAGAATAAAACCAACTTTGTGGGGAATAAAATCTATTAAAAGAGTAACTATATATTGTATTTTCAGTGTCTTCAGACTGACAGATTCATTTTCAGGTCAAGTTACTAGCCTGAGAAGTCTAACTTCAAAAGTATGACCTGGATGATACCATAGAATTCCCACTCATGTAATTGCTTTGCTTTCACTCTGCCCACATTAGTACCAAATAGTATGGACTGTGCAAGCTGTTTAACAACAACTACAGAACTTGCTAAAAAGGTTCTACCATGTTCTTTAACAGCTTTTTTGAAATCAGAATGACTGGCTATTTGAATACTTTCACACTTGTGTACCCAGAGGAGCACAGGCACCCTACCTGGTGGTATCAAACTGCATGTGAGCGCATGGCAAGCAGAAGTGGATACATTGCCGGATTTTAAAGACCTGCCAAGAAAAGCAGGGGTGAGGGGAAATAGGACTGTATTTTGCAGACACTTTCCAGCCACCAACTCCTTTGTGATCATCAGAAACTTATAATTAAGTCCCTGCAAAATCCCAAGAGCTGGATTCAATGTCTTCCTGGAATTGCAAAGCCATTCCAAATTCTCATTATCCTGTGACACCGGTAAAGTGATGAGAAGTATCATATCATCACAGAATCATAGAATGGTTTGGGTTAGAAGGGACCTTAGAGATCACCTACTTCCAACCCCCTTGCACGGTCAGGGACACCTTTCACTAGACCAGGTAGTTCAGAGCCCTGTCCAACCTGGCCTTGAACACTTCCAGGGAAAGGGCATCTGCAACCTCCCTGGGCAACCTATTCCAGTGTCTCACTATCCTTCTATCTCTGATTGTCCATAATTTTATATTGTTGACAACTCCAGAGGTTGCTTTTCTGTGCATTATTACATTGCTCTAAGCTAGCTGGATCTAAACAAAAAAAAATTTTTTTTTGGTATATCATTACAATGCTGACTCTCTGCATCACCAACTCACTATAAAACTGTATGATAGCTTTTATTTCCAAGAAAGACTATTATTATCTACTAAATCTACTCCTAAAACAATTGTTATTGCTTAAGATTTGAGAACCCCTTTTGTCAATTTCTACATATCCTGGCTCAAACACATCACCTGTGGAGTCTCAAATCACTTTTCCTAAGTGATTTGTTGAGACTTCCTTTTTTTCATTTGCAGCAGTAAGCTCAGTCTATACAAATATGTAAGCAAAGAGGGTGACGCTAACACAGGAAAAAAACCACAGATATTCAGTTATTTTATTCTTCCCAACACACATTCTCCTGATAAATTTGGCAAATACCTACTGTTGTTTTTGTGTAGGCAACAGAGAAGCAGGGTAAGTTACTACGATAAACAACAGTAATAGAAGTTGAAAGTTCTTGAAAAACCATGTATCAAATGTATCTTTGAGTATGACAGGTAGTCTTAAGAGTTTTAATATACCTATGAAATTAATAATCTGACAGTGAAATGTTTTTTGCTGAAAGCCTCTGTTAGATGCTATCCAAAAATGTGTGTAGGCAGCAAATGGAAGTTTCTTCATATAGGGAGGAAAGGGCTGGTGTTTATTCTCTCTGTATTGTTAATAGCCTCTTGAATTTCAGAATGTTATTGTGGCTGAAATAATGACATTGCTCCTTTGAAAATGCTGACAGTTATGGAAACTGTTGCTATGTGATGCCCAGAATGAATCAAAAATGCTTGGCAAACTCCTTTTCAGCTTACTTTGTGATTTCCTGGCTGATCTGAAACCTCCCACTGTTTAATCCAACCAAAGCCTGTGATTTTCTTTGATTACTACAAATGTAACCCTCTCACACTTAACAGATTTGTCTGTCTTATGGGGAAAATATACAAATATAGCATTCCTAGAAGTTGGTCAATATAACCTTTTCAATGTATTCAGAATGTAAGTCCTAGTCTGGTTGCTTTTGACCTTGAAAAAGAGGGGTGGTGAAATGTACCCTCTATAGAAATAACATTTCTGATCACTGTTACACTGCCCAGCTGTTGCATTTGCTGCAGCTACTGGTATGGGCAGGACAAAAAGAAAACCAGCCATGCAGCCTAGGGATTTGCTATGTTAATGCTGCTTGATGTGATTAATTTTCAAACAAGAAAAGACTGCAGATGCACAAGAAAAGAAGCATTACAGAACAAGATGGAGAGACAATGGGTGGAATGGTCATACAAGCTAATATATGTAATAATAGAAGCAAGAGAACAACACCAGAAATTAGCAACAGAAGTAACTACCAGAGTTGCCAAAGCAGTACTCTGATAGTCAATATATGCTAAAATCCATTCCATTAACTTAGAGCTATTATTAGCAATGCTCCTAGTGCAGTATGTCAGACAGTGTGAGTGTTACAGTCACCCCTTCACTTTGTCTTATGGATACAGCTCAAGAATCCACCTGCAGACTCTGCCAGGCCTGCCACAAGGAGAGGTACAGGGACCTGCCACATGGTGTCTGGCCTTCTGATCCCAGGACTAGCCAAGGCTTTGTTCAAGGCATTGCTCATAGCTTAGGGTCATTCAGCATAAGTGCTCTGTCTTCTGATCCTTCTCTATCCACCTGTCAACAACAGTGAGGACTGACCCCTTTAACCACTGACAGATTTTTCCGTCACTGAGGAATTCCTTGGAATGTGGGAACAAGGGAAAAAATGGAAAGCATAGAACTAATTTGTAAATACACTGAGAGAATTATGCACATTCTACCTTTTTACATTTAATCTCAAACACAGGCCAGTGAAAACTCTTACAGATCCTTATTATGTAGTGCTGGAAAAACTGTTTAGGACAAGATTTGCAGTTTCTTTGCACAAGATGTACAAAAAATCCTATTTTATGTCCATATCCAAAAGAAAAACAGTTCCTTAATCTACTAACATACCTTATTTCTTTACAAACAGAACTTGTTTCCAGAAAGTGATGCTTTCTGTGTTAACTGTTAACATTACAAGAAAAGTCACCTACAATGAAGAATAGTTTTGTATAACTACTTTATAATCAGGAAGATAAACCTAGTTTGTGTGAAAAATTAAACTATGAGCAAGGGAAAAATAGATCTAGTTTATATTTTTCATTGCTGGCCTTCCTCAAATGCTTCTCCTAGCACAATTAAATTGCTACAGAATGTTGCTGGATAAATTATTATAATCTCTGAGATATGAATGCCATCCAAAGGAGCTTCTAATAAGACTAAGGTCAATACTGGGTATAAGCTATGAGAAGTTGCTTATTTGGCATTTCTGTAATTTTCATTTCAAAGAAAATAAATGAGCATAAGATGGCAAACAAACATGAAATACTGCATTGCTTTAGATCCAGGACACAGATTCTCTTTGGCAGTACAGCATGAAATAATGAAATATATAATTCTAAGTTACACAATTCTTAGACAATAGAACAAAGAAAGCTTTTGCTCCCAGACTCTATTTAAAATAAAGTTAAGAAGCTCAGATGGATTTCACTGGACTTTGTACTAGTCCTGAGCATCTCTGGCTACCAGTTGGTTACTTCCATCAGTTCCCAGTTCCTTCACAAATCCAAAATAAAACAGAATTCCCCTTAAAAAAAAAAAATATGCAAAAAAAGGGCACAGAAGAATAAAGTTAAAAATGTTGAACATCAACGAAGGCATGAAGACAGTAATTGGAAAATACTGGAGCGTTTTCAGTTGTACCAAAAGGTGATTTGGAAGAACCATTCATTTTATCAGCATGAGAGGAGATGCCTGTAACAGAGCATTACAGAGCTGTTCTTGTAAAATATCTCTGTGCTATAAACAAGAACCATCTCATCACAGAGATTATGAACATGTTAACTCAGAAACTGTGTGATATTGCTTTTGGGACCCCTTCAAAATATTGCACTGTGTTATGTAGTGACATACCAGCTTATTCAGAAATAGTCTGCCTAATTTGGTGCTGCAGGCCTGTACTTTTCTTTCCATATATGAAATAGAAGTAGTAAGCATTGCATACTATGTGATTTTTTGTAAGTCATAAAATGATAGAGTTTATACATAAGGACAGGGAGATGAAGTTTCTTCCCCTGTAGAGAACCCAAGAACCAGATTTTGATGCCCTGCTCAAAATAAAGCAATGCTCCCAAATAGCTTGTAAAAAAAGTCCAATGAATTCACTATTCAATGGATTCAACAGTCAATTTTTCCATTTATCTCAGTGAGCTGCAATTCTGAGTTCAAGATGCAGTAGCCATTCTCAAGATACTTGCACTAGTCTGAAGAGTTAGAAAACAAATATCTCAAAACTCTTATGTATTTGTGAAAAACTTATGGCAAGGGTATTATAAAGCAAACATTGTTCTCCCAGAGGTATCCCAGACTTCTATACTCCTGAACCTGGAAATGAAAGGGTTTTATTTTTCCTTACATGTGTTGCGAGGCATTAGGAAAGAGATGTGAGTACTGAGGGGCTGAATCTTCAGGGCCGTGAGGAGCAGCATGGCTTATAACCATCAGTACAGGCCTGTGAGGATACATCTTCTTGGAGATTCTGAAGAAGGTAATACTGTCATTGGTAATCAGATCAGTTAGATAATCCTGCAAGCAGAAGTAAAAGTACAATGAGATACTTGAAAAATAATTTCAAGTTGGGGGGTGAGATGATAAGAGGAGGTATGAGGTACCATATGAAACAGGAAAATTCTATCAAATTCTATCAAATAAATTGCTGATAACTTAGAAAATTTCCTTTGGAAGATATGGACTATCTTTCTATTTTCTAAGAAGTATCATCCCTCTTCTGATACGTGCTGGAGGTATACTGATTGAAGACAGTATTTTAAATGGCAAGCTATGTTTTTTTAGGGTGCATCACAGGAAATGCTGCAAATATCCCTAAAACATATGTAGGATATGAATCTGCACCCTTAAAAAACGAAGAGTCACATCACAGATGAATGCAAAATCAAACATAATGTCTGCATTTGGTCAACTGAATAAGTATAATGTGGGGGGATTGCACCTTCTTTTTAGGTACAGCTTTTTGTCCATGGTTCTGACACTTGCTCCTCTTTAACTCTACCAGTGTCCTTGATCTAAGAACTCAGCTTATCATTCCTCAAAGGAGGTCTTTTTCATTGACTGTATATACTTCTCCCAAGTTATTTCTCATGTATCCCACAACAAGCCTGGCAAATTCTCCCATTTATAACTTCACAACATTGGTCCCAACAAGAGGCATGTCTATTATGAAACTGCCATAATTATCACTGTTATTGATATATTTTTCACTCACAAATGCAGATGTCAATAGGCATAATTTCATCAAAGTTTACTGAAGGACCTTCATTCCTAATCATATGCAGGGAAAGGAAGAAGGTACAATAAGCCAGACCAAAACACAGCTGAACTGATATCTTTTTTTAAAAGCTCCAGATTGTAGAGGTTTTAGACTGTGCAAATGCATACAAAAGCAAAAATTCATAAAAAAAAAAGCTGACAGAAACTGCAAAAGAAAAATCAGAGTAGAATATATCTTGTTCAAATATATGAAAGAATTTGCAAAGATCTGATCTTCAGAGGGTAAGTGCTTAGCAGTTGCTTTGGAGGACAGAATATGTAATGTCTTTTTCTAGTTTTCCACTGGCACATAATTAACATTAATTATGTCAAGTAGATACAGCTAAAAATAATCTGATTATATTGTTCATTGCTGGAAAATTAGGTTTCCAGCAACAAAAATGGGAGGAAAGAAAGGGAAGCAGTCTGGTATTTCGGCTTCTCTTTCTTAATTTGAACCCCAGCTGAACATCAAGAAGTGCTGTTGCTTTGAACACTAACATCTGTTTATCACCACAGTGGTATATTATGCAAGAATATAAAGATTATAAAAACATTTGTATTTTCATCAGACTTTTTTTCATTTGTTAAACTTGGTAAGAGAAAACTAAACCAAATGAAAACCTAAGCATTTTCAAGTACTGCATATTGTACACAAAACAGATCTGAGGATATTGGAACATAAAGTTCCCTGTTGGCTGCTTGGTACAAGGGGGAACAGTGCCTGACATTGTTCCATATAAGATACACATTCATCATCGAATTTTGGGTACATGGCTGTAAACATTGGCTCTCTCATTCTTCAGAGATCAGAAGGGAAATAAAAGAGAAATAATTATGTACATCAGTTACCCCTTCCTTAGCAGCTGGTGATAGAAAAGGAAACCCTTGAAGCCTGTCAAGTTTCATCTTTCAACACAAAGTACATTCAATTAAAAATGGCAAACAGGAGAGGGGAAGGGGGAAATCACACAGACATCAGCCTTTTAAAGGAAAACCTGAGTGTGAACACAATGCTAATAAAACACAAATATGGAGGCAGGATTTGTGCTTAGTAAGAGAAAGCAAACCAAGTCCCTGTTAAGCAAATACACCTTACAAATTAGGATCACTCCAGGGTGAGTCAACTTTAAGTTTACACTATTTAAACTACAACAGTTTATGCATTAATTTATTTATCATCATACTTCAGAGACAATTCAGACCATTTTAGGAATTCACAAGAGCTAGTTCCTTTGGAAAGGCAATACATTTGGCTGAAATAAAAGATATTCCTTACTGCAAACAGGTAACTGAGCTGAAACGTGCTAGATGAGGAAAAAACATATTGCATTTGACAGTGATTATAAAGCATGCTACTAAGTTTGGCAACAGTATATCATCCTTGCAAGGATATTAGAAAACATATGTGCCTATAACAATGCACGGAGATATAAATTTAATAGTTAATTTCTCCACTCATTCAGAATTATCATAAGATATACCAAGATATGAATTCTCCATCACATTGTGGCTATGAAACATGTTCCTTAAACTAACACAAAAAGATGGGTCTAGCTGGAGGGAACTGGATTCTTATCTCATTTATGCTTGTGTAACTCCACTGGAATCAGCTCTACACCAGGGAAATAGATGACAATCAGCCTTAGCACACAATAATTAAAGTACAAAGCACAGAAATAGTTATCATGCAGCATTTTAATCCATTTCCACATCTTCAGTTCATAATACAGTCTCAGAACATTTTGTTTGTTGCCATTGCTGCTAACAATGTTTTCAGTAACACGACCCTCCTGGAATAGAAGATAACAAAAAGTCCAAACACAACACCTATTGGGTTGTAGCTAATGTTACACGTAGCAGCTTTCAAGTGCAAAAATAATTCTTTAGTTAGACTGAAACCATAAAGCACAGCTCCTTTCAGTCATGCCCAAATGTTAAAAAAAATAATAAATCAAAACAGGACCTACCCTGGAGTAGTCATATCCATGCTTCTCCTTCACACCATTTCTACAGAGGGTGTAGTTGTAAAATCGAGAGTTTTTAAGTAATCCAACCCATTCTTTCCAACCAGGAGGCACATAGGAGCCATTGTATTCATTAAGGTACTTTCCAAAGAAAGCTAAGGGTACAGAAAGTAGAAGCATAGTAAGAAAGCATAACAGAAACACTTCAAAGACACCCTCTTTAACCATATTCTTTCTGTCTCTTCTGAGAGGAGCTTTGCTTCCTTTATTCTGACACCTTTAAGGTAAGATCTGAGTTTAAGTTTGCCCATATTTCATTATTTCAGAACTCCATAATGCAGATCTTTTGATTTGCAACCTATTTACTAGAGAAACTAGACCACAATTACAATTTTATTTTCTTTAGTGCCTGACACATTCAGAGTCAGATGAACAAAATACAGAAAGCTTAAAATAGTACCAGTTGCTATATTATCTCATGCTGCTATGAATCACCCAATTTAGCTACATTTTTCATTTTGGTTACACCCACTTAAGCCATCTCCACCTAAGGAACTGGCAGAAGCAGTGAAGTCACTAATAGGAGGCTGACTTGGAAGAAGTGATGATAAATGAGGACCTTAAATATGATGAGATTTTAAACTTGCTGCATAGAAGAAATGAAGAAGCAGCCTCTTTAGCAGAACAAGTGCAGAATGAGTACAAGGATTCTTACAGAACACAGGGCAGGCACTGAGGCCATCCTCCCAGAAGAGCTATGCCTATGTGGTTCACAGAGCAGTGTGGTTAACAAGTGTATGAACACAAATTATTTTCCAGAAAACAGTTAAAGAAAATGAAAAGCATTAGATTTCTATGAGAAGAACACAAATTCTCTATAGAGAATTCTATAGAGATCATAAATTCTCTTTCAATTATGCTTTCACACTATTCCAGTAAAAAAAAATTAATGAAGAAACATATTTTTCAGTATTTGTTTATATGTTATATATCATCACTATGCAATTACAGGATAAATGATACTGCAAGACTTAGGTCTGCACTCTGCACTGCAATTCAGCATCTGTCTTTCTGTGATCAGAGCTCAGATC
This sequence comes from Chaetura pelagica, assembly GCF_000747805.2. Lineage (NCBI taxonomy): Eukaryota > Metazoa > Chordata > Aves > Apodiformes > Apodidae > Chaetura > Chaetura pelagica. Next base: position 8,053,231 of record NW_009953486.1, on the reverse strand, counting down.
TCAATTTTTTTATGGTCTTGCAATTCAAGTTAGCATTACCATAGCGACTTACACTTGTCCCACTTTTCATTACAAATATTTTCAATCCAGAGGAACAGTGTCTGGAGCACCTCACTGACCATCTACCAGTGAACATCTGTGCTTCTATAAGGACAAAAGAAAATCTAAGATTGTGTTCATAGACTTACATTAAACCTCATCTCATAATCTATGGGATTTGAGCACATAATTCAAAGTTCCCAGGCTCTTAAAGACTTTTTTTTTAAGCTTGCATCCTAGAAGCATCTGAAACTGCAAGAAGCAATACTATGGATAGAACAGAACAGGTTTTCAGCTAGTGAAAAAAGGGCCAGCCTCAAAGAAGTACATGGAATTATGTCTATTTGTGATAGGCTGAATATCTGTCCAAAAGGCAGACACAGTGAGAAACATATGATACAAGAAACACTATGTGAGCAAGCTCCATACCATTATCTGAAAGTGGTTTTTATGTTCTAAAAACAACAGGAAACATGTTATTAGCAATATACTAATATTGTGAAATTGAATTAAACACATTTGCAATAAGTACATTGTGCACTGAATATCCATAAGATCCAACTCAAAGTGTTTAGACAGAATGCAAAAGCATATTTTGAATCAATCTCCTCAGCAGATTTAAATTTATTCATTTAATGTGTAAGATGAGCCAAGAGAAAGTGAATGTTTGAGAACATTCAAAGGGTTTGAAAGAGATAAAGTGCTGGCAAAATTAAGATCTACATCATAGCAGACTAGGAAGGCACATCTATTGGGAAACAATACATTCCTTAAATATTTTGCCAAAGCAGGTAACGTGTTATGCTATTTTACAAATAAGCCACTTATGCTCAAGGTGGGAGTGACTGGTAAGGATGCTGGAAAAAAAATTTTGTTTCATTATCCTAAACTACCTCATGTCATCTTCTTTATCCAAGCAACATAAACTAGCAGCAAGGAGCAATGTAAAATCTACTCCGGTGTAGATGAAAACTATCACATTACTCAGGGACTGTATTTATACACTATTTACACTTTTCAAATTATTTTGCTTAATGAACTACTTCCAATTTTTAAAGAATGAGAACAGCAACTGGCAGCAGTTACAGGCAATAAAACAACACAGGTGTACATTTTTTTCTTGTCCTAATAACAAAAAACACAGGATTGAAACATTGACCACTGTCCTACAGCAGCAGTTATGCACAAGGCACTGCAAAGCCTTTTGTCCCCCATTCAATTATTATCATATCCAAGCAGAGATATATTTGGCATTTCTGCTCACGGAAACCAATCTCTTCCTAAAACCTTTGGCTGAGCCAGCTGAAGAATTCAGGAAAAAGGCATTTGTAAAGAATTAGTTCATTGTTATTCTGCAGAGGCATTAAAGGAAAGCCTAGCGGAAGTTCCCTCCAGCACCTTTTGCATACCTCCCATTGTACATTCAGGATGTCTTTATAATCTTTCATGGATGTCAAAAGTGCTTTAAATAATTTTCTCTGCTGTTTGACATCTTTCACATCTTTTTCTTTTCGCCCTCTTTCTCAGCTGTGTAAAGGCTTGTTATTGAAAATTTTTTAAACGTCATTCCCCTGTAGTACAACATATTGGGTCACAATAAAGCTTTTTCTTTATGTTAGTGGAAGATTTTGATTTTGGATTGTAAAGATTCTAACACTATCTTTCCCCTCATCAGATTAGTTCACTACCAGAGACAGCTGCTACTGGAGCACACATGCCTTTGGTACATCAAATTTCAAACTGCTCCAAGATTTCATTAATAAACATTTGCAGAGGCTGCTGCTTGATATGCTCATCCATGTTCCTATACCCAGTCTCTGAAATGATCGCTAAAAATCATTCAAGTGATTGTTTCTAATAAATGCATTTAGAAGGTCATTTTCCTTTGCCTTAAGTACTATACAATGTAGTTTCTCCTAAGCACATAAAACAGGATATGTAAGAACTGAGTCCTTTGTACACTATTACCACTTCCGTGGGGGTTCATAACCTTCTAAGGTTCTTTTCTGCAATTCTTGCCCTTAGATGATAAGCACCTGGAAAATTCTTTGCTATAGAGTGAAATTTTTACTACAGGTTTTGTTCTTTAAACCCTTCCTGAAAGGAAAAAAAATTGCACACAAAAGAATTTTCCCTGTGCTGTCAATTAATACAAAGGTCTGCTCTGAACGTAGCAACCCACAGACATATCAAGGCCTCAGCTCATTGCTTAAAAAGCAGATCTAGCACATTGTCAAATGCAGTGTTAAAGTACAATCAAAAGAAGAGACATCAAGGTATCATTTATCACAAAGGAAAACATTCAAGCTAGTTCTACCATCCATCTGTATCATCTATCAAACTATAAGTTCATCAGGGTTTGTTTTTTTTTTACTTTTTAAAAACACTAATTCTTTTCCTGATACCAACCTAAAAATACTTAACACAACTAAAATGAATCTAATAAAGGATATTGACCAAATTTTGCAGAAATTGAAAATGAAGATAATTCAGGATACATCAATAGAATCATCAGGGGATCATTCATCCCTATTTATTCCATAGGGCTGCCCAATGCTGGGAGTTGGATTTAACAGACCTTTTTCAGTTCTCACACTAGAAACACAGAATGCAGTGAAAGTCAACAGAGATTCATCAGTACAAAACTGCCAGATCAGATTCAGACACAGAATTTCAGACTTTCATTCAGCTTCTTGGATTTGGCAGCTCTGATTCGGACCGTAGTTAGTCCTCTATTTAAACACAGTTTTGTTAATTACTTGCCCAGATCACTTATCCATTACACTAAAATCCAGTTTAGCAGTACAGTAATATCATTTATGTTCATTTTAAATAAAGCAAGAAGAAAATCAAGAAAGGAATGTATGAGGGGAGTACTGGTAATAACTTCGTGACAGTGACATGTTACATTCCCTTGAGAAAGAGTGAAAGATAATGCTCTTCCTATATGTAAAGTCAAGTAAGGCTATGCACTGGAAAAATCTACTCCACAGAGCAATGTTAGCCAGACTTCAGGGGGAGTCAATAACCTTTTCACCTGTGAGGAGATTATTAAAAAGACAAAGCCAGGTTCTTCATGGTGATGCATGGTGGGAAATAAAAAACAGGACAGACTGAAACAAGTGAGGTTCAGCCTGGATATAAAACTTTTTCACAAAGACTGTGCAATTGTAATCCTTGGTGTTTTTCAAGATGACTGGATAAAGCCCTCAGCAACATAGCCTGGTGCAGGCTTTCAGGAGGTGGTAGAAAACAGACCTCCTGATGTCCCTTCCAACTTGAATTAGCCTGTGATCCCATGATGGACGAGGTGACATGAGGCCCATCTTCAGCTGAATATAGAAGATTTTAGAATTTTGGAATACACTTGTAAATATTCATAATCTCATAATAAATAATGAAGCTAAAAAAAAAAATACAATTCAGCTTTTAACTCCCGGACTCAGTATTTATACCACACGTCCCCCCAGCCAGTCTGCTCTTCATATCCTTCATGCTACTTAGCTGTATCCACCCATTAAACTGTACTTACCACCATGACTGTGAAGTTAAACTTGTGTTTCAGGCTATTAATTCTCCACATTTAAAAGTGAATGTTGTGCATTAAGTACTTCAAAGATGTATTTAAAGCACTGTTTTTCTGTCATATTTCAAGAGCCAACTTTCTAAATATTAACTTAGGTTTTGAGTTGCAAGTCTTAGTTACTCACAAGGATTTGTTTACCCCTCTAAAATCTTTCACTTCCGTATCTGATATTAGTTTTACCCAGCTCAAAGTTGAATTTGCTAATCTGAGCAACCCCTTCATTTTGGATTGATCATTTCTGATCTTATTTCTACTATAAATCTAGCAAAAATTACTTTCAGTACATTTTGTCCTCTAAGACACAATCAGAGGAAAGCAGATGAGAAATCATTCTCAGCATGGCTAAGTACACATGCAACAATCAGTAAGCCCAAAGGTCAAGCTAGCTTTGCACTCACATCATGGTCAAATATACAACACAATGGAATAAACCCAATGAAATTAATGGATTTACAGCATAGGTATCGGGGTTCTGAGACAAAATCCTGCATTTAGTATTAAATTTGGTTCCATGGGAAAGCTTTTTCAAGAGACATCAGCTCTTTAAGTATCAAAATAACTGGCTAGATACAGTGTTTAGTATTAATACCCCAGGAACTGCAGTAAACCTGATGGGTTACATAAAATATATGTAAAATTCCTCAATGTTAAAGTATTTTTAAGGAAGAAAAGAGGGAATTAAGACCATATTTTGTTCTCAGATCCCTTTAGTTCTATCAGTTTTAGAATGTACTTGGAACTCAGTCTTCCTTAGCATTTTTTTGCCATCTTTTCTTTTGTAGGTCTGTAACAGTCCTTGAAACGATTAATTCATTGAAGTATTGAATCAGTTAGAACAAGGAGAGAAGTACACACACAGACATTTTATTTTAGTATATTGCACATGATGGCCCAATTTTTTTCTAATATATAATAGTACACTGATAGCACAAAATTTTCTTAAAGATCACATGTTCCATCCACCATCTCAGGGACACAAAAAGAATAAGTAGTACCAAAGGCAACAGCCTTTACATACACAGCTCTTCTCTGTAACTAGAATAAAAAGTATAATTACAATTAATGAAACATAATAGTTGTAAAAACAGTGTTGTTCAGTGACTAGTAATCACTGCAGTTAGAACAGCCTACAGGCCTTCTTGTTATGCCAGGGGACTAGTCTGATATCTAGCAGGACAAAGGCAATGCACAGTAATCTTTATGACACCTTTGTTCCTCTTCCTGAATTTGCATTGCACATTCCTCAGTTGTGGCCAAGGATCAGTGCCAAGATCTATTTAATGAATCAGGGGAATTGGCTGAAGGGGAGAAGATAAAGCCAAATAAAACAAAAGGGCTCAAACCAAATATTTTGAAATAGTCAACAAGGCATCAAACAGAAGAATGCTGATGGTCAATCAAGTCTTGCTTACCCTTCTCAGGTGAGAAAATTGTCAGTGTACTGGGGGCCAAAGCCCCCTTCCACTAATGCCTATGGCACAGCTTACAAAAACTGAACCGGAACTAGCATTGTAAGGCATAAATATCTTTCTGAACATCCACCTCACACAAACTCTTAGAAAGTTAAAGGGAAAAAACCCCCAAACTAGGAACAGCAATCCTCATATTACCAATCTTAAAATTCAAGACAAGACCAACCTAATGTACCACAACAGCATCATTTCCAATGCTGGGCAGCACAGGAGGCAGCAGCTCACCCTAGCTACTTGGTCTGTTCGTACTCCTTTGTGGCCAGACCTCAGCATTCAGATCTTCCACAAAATTTTTCCCAGCATTAAAATCACCACAACAACAAAATATTTTAGTATCACTCCCCTCTTTTATATATCACGGTCACCAAAGAATAACTTTTTGATTTACCCTTCTCTCATCACATGCAACATTTCCTCCTCCACACAAAAACCAAAAACCTCCCCAACAGTGGATGGTCAGACCTTTCTAAAATAATAAATAGCATAAACAAAAACTTGTATAGTGTAGAGCTCAGTATTTACTAAAATACTAAAGTCTGCACCATGCTATTTGGGCCAAGTCCAAGATAATTTCACCTAAAGCGATTCTGTCTGCAGGATTTGAAGCAAAAATTGCTAAATTTCAGGGAGCTACCAAGAGATGCTCTGAAAGAAGAAATATTTACTGCATTTTAAATAAGCTGGTTTTTTCCACCTAGCAATAAAACTTAGAAGAACACTACTAAAAGCATTAGTTCATAAATAAAAACAATAAAGTCTTATTGAATCCAATTAGGAGAAAAGTCTCATCCTATTTCAATACAACCACAGAACTCTCTTCAACAAGATGTTCACTCAATTGGAAGAAATCTAGATTCCATGCTGGTTTGTTTCTATAAATTTACCTTTGGCTTCCGACAAACAATAAATTTGACTTAAGAAACAACAACACATCAGTCACTGTTCTCCTATGCACTTTATTAAGCAGGGAACAAATCCTACAGCAGGGAGCTGATAATATGAGATTTTTTTTCTCCCACTGTGTATCTAGGTATTAAAATCTGGTTGCATATTTTTCAGGCTCATTCCTCTTTTAATAAACATTTACTAGTAGCCTTTCACCACTTTCTTTGATGCTAAAATCACTTTAAAATGTCAAAGGCCCAGACAGTGAAGTGGAAAAATAATTATCTGAATGCAGTCAGCCACTGTATCTTCTTAGTATAATATTAATGGGAAGAAATGGAAAATTGTCACTGAATTTTAATGAATTCATTAGTTAATTATTGTAAAGCCCCATGGAAGTGCCAAGAATGATTATTACCTTTATTCCCAAGAAATTTTTTATAATGGCAGAGATGGACCTCCCACAATGACTTTTTTCTAGGTTCAAAATACATGACTGGTGCAAAATGACATTAATTTTTTTCATAATTTGAGTATAGACTTACCAGAGTGAGATACTGACATAAAAGAAGTAGCTTTTTACTTTATTAATTGGTTCATTTAACTCCGTAGGGTTAGCTGTACTATAGAGTGCTGATCAACAGGAACACGGATGGTAAGTTAGTCAAAATGTGTACTGCATTTGCAGCACACTGAGCCCTAACATAAATTAACAGAACACTCTCAGAAGATTAACTGAAGCAGAAATACCCTTCTGCCAGGCTGAATTTGGCCCACTATCCTTAATTCTGTTGAATTTATTAAGATAAACATGTCTTTTCATTTCCTGACTGTAGATAAGGCTGACAAAAAATTCTGGAATCCGTCACCAATTTTAAGACCTAACCATTCAGACAGCCAAGGAAATGGAAAAGAGAAGCTTTTCTCATTAAGTAATGTCTAAGGGAAAGTTTAAATCTGTATTCCAGTAAAACATCTTGGTATTTGTTGCTGCAGGACCCAAGCATGCAACAATGCATTGTGCATTTTAAAAGCTATCTCACAGAAAGAGATGTGTATGTTCACAGAAAACAGAACTTTTTTTTTTCCTGTAAATGCTGACAGATGAAACTTTGGCAGAGAAATTCTCTGACATTCAGAAATGTTTGTCACAGAATCTCTTTTTTTCTTTTCCATTCTAATAATCTCTTGTTCCAAGTTGCAGTACTAGCATCCACTATTTTAAGTTAGTGATGATTCAGATGTTGCTTACACTGACTTTTCTAAAGATTCATTCATCAATTGACTTGGTTTGTTTACATAAATTGTCCTTCTGTTTAATTTTCCATAATATGCAACAGGACAATTATGTGAGCAGCTCTTCAAAATCAGATGGATTAATATACTGGTATTGGGAATTTGTTGTCTGCATGTAATAGCTGTGTAACAGGACCACAACCTTTTAGGCTGTTTTTTAGATTTTGAGACAGGTTAATACAGAGGAAGACAAATCTGCAATATCTATGGCTTCAGTGGCTTCCATTGTAGAAGGAAAACCCATCCTCTGAACTGTCATATTGATTTTAACTGATTCACATAAAGTGACAGTGACCTCTATGCATGATGGTTGAAATCCCGACTCCTAAAGTCAAAGACAGAACTTCCTTTGAGCTCTCCCTTTTCCTTTCATCTTTATTCTGCCAAGTCTGGTGCCTAACAAAGTTCATTAAACTTCTTAAAGTGCCAAAACTGGAAAATATAGAACTGACAACCAAGGCTGAAACTGAGAAACAATTACATGAAAGTTGCACCTTTTTCATCTCCCATATTTTTTATACTTCCAACTTGATCAAGAGAAACCTCTAGCACGTTGCTCCCTCCTGCCCAGATACCACTGGCACATTTCCTAAAGGTGTCACCAGCAGCACAGGTCTGTATAGATCCAAACCACAAACACCATCGCCACAGGGAATAATCCTCCAAAATAATAGTTTCCTCACCAAGGTTGTGAATTTAAATATAAAGGCAAGCTTCAAAATGCTTTATTCCTCATGGCCTCTTCTTCTTCTCCTTCTTAAAAAAAAAAAAAAGAAATAAAAATAAAGAAGCTAAACTGCAGATGTTTCCTAGGCAAACCAGGACTACCACAGACCTCAAAAAAAATTGAAGAAAAAAATTCAAAAACCCTTATAAATTAACTCCTGTGCCTTCCAGACTTTCTTCTGTTCATTGCAGTCAGGTTCAAGAAGGACTCCCCATTTCAGAGAAATTGTATTCATAATCTCCAAAATACTTGCCTTAGCAGGTTACTTTTGAAATCTGAGAAACCGAGTGAACAAGGTTCTGAAGTACAATTTCCTGCTGTTTCTGAAGCAGGTAAATCTCCTCAGAACTTTAGGGGAAAAAAAAAACCCAAAACACACAAAAAACCCCCTTCTTACTGCTGACAGCCTTCACAGGGGATAACTCGAGACTTTAACCAGAAATCAGAAATGAACACCAGCTTCCAATGAGGGCAATTTACATATAAATTTGTATAAGAATATATTATATTTAACTACATAAATGAGGATGTCATTTACACCTGAAGACCGTTTCATACTTGTAAAGTACTACTTCTGTGTGTTCCAATAAATTTTCTTTGCAAATTAAGAGAGGTAGACTGAAAAAGTAATATAGATTCACAATGATCTTGGGTCTAAATTTAAACACTAAGTTAAAGTAAAAATTTAAGACAAATGAATAGCAGGACACTTGCACTAGTTATGTAAGTCAGTAGAAATTTCAAGTGCTTGAAATACAGTCACTAATTATAGAAATTAATACAATAGTCAAACATCAGTAAACATTTACTCTATGAAGAATAAAACATTGGTGTGGTAGTCATATGAACATTGTTATTAGTGCCAGGGCTGATAAACGGAGGGAACAGCTACCAATTAATAAGTCACATGCACTTCCCCCGATTAATTTCTTTCCACATTAATGAAAATCTTTATTTCAGAAAAACAACACATGGAAATTACCTATTTGTCTTAAGACCAAGACTTGGCAAAATTAACACACAAAACTCATGTGAATAGCTAGAAAGAAAATAATGGTTACAGTCCTTAGGCAAGGTTTATACTAGTTTCTGTAAGCCCTAGATACTAGAAATTCAAAGAAAAAAATGTATACTGTAAGTAACAACTACACTACAATTCTACACTATCTATACTATAAATAAGACAAACAGAACGAGGTTCATGCCTCTTTCTTATCATGACAAAAGGCATTAGCAAGAAAAGTGACAAAACCACTGTAATGAGCAAAGACCTCTGGAGAGTGCAAGAAGGAAACAGGTGGGAAACACGTGCTGTGTATTTTCTGAAATCCTTTCTACAGGATATTTGTTCCTAAGGAGCATTGCATGCAAAAAGGATCATTTGTTTCACAGGAGTACCTTTGATCTTGCTGATTACACCTCAGTCATTATTTATCCTACACACCTTTTTTGGAATGGATTGTCTAGAGAAACCAACGCAGCTGACAGCTCTGCCCCAAAGCACAGAAGCTGCAGTCCTCTCTCTTGTATTCTTGTTTTGATTAATCTACCTCATTTATGAAAAATTCAAATTACTAATTCCTTCTTATAGCATCTTTCACATCTGTTCTCTGCACTGCAGGTAGGGCAGGACATATTCTACACATCCATGCCTTCTGTTCAAGTATGCACACTTTTTTTTTTATTTCCTCAAGTATAAGTACAAGGAAGCTAAACCTACACACAAGATCAAAGCTCTGGCATTCTCCATTGCTGCAACCCCCTATGAGAGCAAATCTAATTATTATATACACTAATCTCTGTAGTAATAAGTCTAAAGAAGCTTTCAGACAGAGCCAGCCTTAATCTTACCTGTCCTGTATCCTGTGTTGTTGAGGTACACTGCAAATGTACGTATTTCATGCTGAGCCTGCCAGGATGGAGAAGAACAGTTCTCATTGTTAGTGTAGGTGTTGTGGTTGTGGACGTACTTCCCCGTGAGAATGGAAGAGCGAGATGGGCAGCACATGGGAGTTGTCACAAAGGCATTGATGAAATGAGCACCTCCATGTTCCATGATCCGCCTTGTTTTATTCATCACTTGCATAGAACCTGGAAGAATAAAATAATCTCAGAATTATTTTCATGTTTCAGTCACAAGAGAAAAGAACTTGTGTAATACACCAGAGCCCAGAATGAAGCACAGCTAGTTAAGGCCACTATAGTCTCATAATGAATCCCAATCCAAAGAGATTAGTCTCCCCCCTGTAGTGAAGTTCCCCAATTGCTTTATGAAGGACCAAATACTAAAAGTCCTAAGCCCAAGATTTTACTCAAACTTGTTGACATAGATAATAATGCTTTTTTAATTTCTCCCTAAGCCCAAGATTTAGCACTGTAACTATCTGCACCATCTGTGCAGCCTTTCTGGAGCCACTAGTACTATTCCAGTAGCTGAAGGCAAGAATCAGCATGAATTGGGCTGAGACAATGTGGCCTAAGGGTGAAATTCACTTTGTGCAGCAACCCTGACCAAAGTTTGCATACCCTGTGAGCATTATTTAATCCTTTCAGGAGATACCTGATGTGCTGCCTTTTGTGCCAATCTTCTGCAAAAGGCTGAAGGCTGTAATCAAAAAAACACTGAGGTTTGAAGGGACACCTGAAGATTTAGTCCGACCCCCTGCTCAAGCAGGGTCTGCTAGAGTTGTTCTCTAGATAGCATGTTCTTTTCCCTAATGTGAGGTATTAGCAGGTATTGATTTCCATAATTTTCACTGAAGACAAAGTAATGCCCTCATAATAATTTCCATAACCAGCCCACTGAGCTCTATCTATATACTTGTTCCATTTTGATAATACTGTTCCCTAAAATTACCTAAATTGTCTTAGGTTTGGTTTGGCAGAATCAGATTTTTTGATGACTACTTGGGACAGATCACAGCATGTAGTTTATAATGATCATCTAAAAACAAACATGTAAGTTTTGCCAGCAGGAAGTTGGATAAACTGGGGTAATGGGAGTGTCTTTTTGCCAAAAATTACTGAAAAATACATTACTTCAAGTGGCTGTTCTGCTTGCTGTTTAAGGTAAGGCTTTGGACAAAGACTGGATCTTCACCACAGACATTCACCTAGCTAAATCTGAATCTATACCAGGCATCTATTGGTGCCTGATAGTTTAAACTGCAGCAGAACGGCTTATACTTGGTCTAGGAAGAGCTGCCATTTTCCAAAGAACTTGTAATGGTTACTGTACCAGCATGACCTTGCAAAGGAGAGTAAGCCTTTCCATCACCAACCCTTGCTTCTTGTTATGAGCAGGCAAAGTCAATAGGCAACATGGAGATGAAGGTATACACTCATGCTGGAGTAGGGTTGGGGCTAACTTACCCAAAGTTGACTTGGATTAATAGTTCAGCTTTAATCAATGCATCTTAAAATCATCTGGCACAAACTGCATGTTTTTTTCTGTCAATGAGTTTGTTTATTCTAAGCTCTTTAGGCAGAAATTTCATTATGAACTTGCAACAGATTTGATACAGGGCATATTGATATAACCAGGAGTCAAAACCTAGAGGGAAAACCTCGTAAGGCACATATGAAATCTGACTCTCTGGCACCACGAAGGAAGGCTAATTGCTACTGTAGGTAATTTCACCTAAGACCTGTTAGTATTAGATTTCTTGAGGTAACTTTGTTGGAACAAATACAAAAAAAAATAATTAAAATCTGCTTGTGCATTTCTCAGGTGGTCAGAGTACACCTCTGTCCCATCACTGAGAGAAGAACCAAGGCAGGTTATTGCGCTCCTTCATTAAATCTTTCCAAACTTCACATATCAAAAAGAAGCTTCTGAGGAAAGCAAGAGGCTTTGTTTCTGTAACTCTGGAATAAGTGTTAGTTCTCAAAGATACTAACAACACAGTCAACAATTTAAAGTCAGTTATACATTATGTGAGCCTGAAAACTGTGAATATGTCCTTTGTCGTCTTATCAGTTATCCCAAGCATAAACAGGCAGAAGAATGTTTTGTCATCCCAATATTAAAAAACAATTTAACAACCCCTTTAAATGACAGAGGCATCTGTGCATAAATAACAGTACATGTTAAGACTCCCCTTGAGGACAGTAACCTCCTTTAATAAAACTGCTGTAATGACAAGGCTCTATATATCAGCCATCTTTAATACAAAAACATATGATCTAATCTGCTTCCCCAGCTTGAGAACTAACACAGAGTGACAGATCAGTGGAAGGTAAAAATCCAGCATACTCTTCTGTAGAGTCTTAAATAGGCCAGCTTTAAATATTTTAAACAGCATTAAACCAGCCAACCAAAAGTTATTCAACTTGCCTCCAATACAAACACAGAATTATGAGAAAAAGTTGAAATTGATCTTTCTGTGGCAAAAAAATAGTTACGTGTTAATCAGCAACTGGAACATCACCCAAATCACCTTTGGAGTGGAAAAACCTGAGGTTTCATTAGTAGATGTAACATGGGCAGTTATGCTTTGAAGTGTCAATATTTAATACCTGTCTAAAATCACTGATAATTAAATAAAAAGTAATTAGTATTTAAAAAATAAATTTTCTAAGCTATTTTAAGAATATATCAATTGGAATACAGTGAAAATCAATTTGATGCATTCAAGCTGCCCACTGAACGAAGCAAAGCAAAACCTGGTTTGAAACCACACTTAAAATTTGTGTGATACCTGTAACTTTGCTAGTGTGTTTTCCCATTTCACTTTAGGCTGATATTTTGATTAATATTAATGGAGAAAAATATACCAGTTATTCATGAAAGAATATTTACTTTCTTGTTGATTTTGCTTTATTGTCAGAGGTCATAATTTACATGAGTTTTACAGAGCAGCAACTCTTGAAGAACTTGTATTAAGACTCCAGTGATTTAGCCTACTCTAGCACAATTTAAGAAGCTAAATGTAGATGAGGCAACCGAACCCCAGAATGTTATTTAACTGTTCCCTAAAGTGTTAGATTTAACCCAATTTGAGCTTCATTAGGAACCATTTTCACATTTTAATTTCCCTTTTTCCCCCCCCCGACTTGTATTTAATTTTAGCAAAGCTCCAAGGTCCTAATCTCCATGTATGATAACCAAGAAAAGTTATCTTCCATGCCACTTTCATAGTTTTTCAGAGGAAGATATAAAACCACACAAATCACTTTTCACTCAGATTTATCTAATATGGCTGAAATATCTTGTAAATAACCAGATCTTTCTCCAACTAGGAAATAATGAAATAAATTGGTTTGTTAAACCACAGCAATATGGCAGGCAGACCTAATTAAACTGGAGATGCTGAGTCCATCACACAGGGGACATCAGCATTATAACTTGGACTTCAATGGCTCCAATGGGGGAAAAAAAAGTTTTTGTTTCTAATTAGTTCTCTCTCCTCATTATTTATATTCCTTCTCTTTCTACTCTGCTTGTCAGTACAACTCTTTTATCAGACAGTCAACTGAGTGTGGATGTTTCAGTAGTTCCTGGTGTTCTCATTTGTCTTCTCCCATTTATATCCATTACAATTTACACTTGTTGTCTTTTGACCTGCAGATGCTGCATCCTTTTCATTAGCGCCTCATCAGTCTTTCCCTTTTTCCAATCCAAGGCTGAGGTTTGGTTTGTCAAGTAAAACTCAAGATGAACAGTAGGGCAAAAAAAATAACAGAAGGAAAAAAAAAGGGGGGAGGGGGGGAAATTTGTACTCCTTTCCTGAAAGGACATGTTCTTTCTGGTAAACTCACCTACTACTGATACATTGTTAAATCTATCTTAAATTAAAAAAAGGAAAGACTGCTAAGGGCACTTGCGATTGTGTTATGTTCCCTTTTGCCTTTAAAGTAGCCACAAGAGAACAATGAAAGCTACAACACCCACCAGTTACAGAAACAGATGAAATCTTAGTTATGCACAGCTTTCTCTGCTCCAGTTTCGTACCTTCCAAGTTTTCCTTGGTTTTTATTTGTAATTCGCATCTTGTTTTCATCTTTCGTAAATGAATTAACCACTATCCCCCCAAATGGCAATTTTGATTAACTTGGACAGCTCACCAGATAATGGACAAGAATAAAAATTAATTCAAACTAATACTGGGCCTTGCAAAGCCATTAGTGGCAAATGACGAATATCAAATCTCGGCTTCAGCAAATGGATTTTCCTTAGTTAGATCCTAATTTGTGGGGACACATGCCTATTATGCTTGAAATTGGAAAGCATCAGATTATCAGAGAAATATACTGCCCAAAGGACTTAGACAATTGCATCAGAAACAAGCTGGCTAGCATAAAACAGCAGATTATAAATTTTTTAGGACCACCCTCTGAGCCTGCAAGATAATGTACTTAGGTTCCTTCAGACATACATTATTGAAACTGCTTTATTTGTGATCCAAATAACCATAAAAAAAAAATTACAACCACAACAAAAAAAATCTTCTGAGCCTACTAAATTGATTTACATTTTTATTTGGTGGGGCTTTCTCACCACCTTTGAGAAGAATGTGACATCTATGATACTGCAGACACAAAGTAATACTGATAAAAAGGAAGCATCTGTAAGAATATTGCCATGCTGCTGTGATTAACTTCTCAACTAGATGAGTAAGTGTATAAGTAATACAAGTTGATTAACTTTACTAGTGTGTTCTCTTTTCTCTGTGAGGTCTGTTTTCAATTTTCCCCATCTATATTAGAAATCCGATGCAACAACCATCAAAAAACAACTCACCAGATCACACCTACACAAGCTCTCATCTTTCAGATTACCCACACTTCACACTCACTTTAAAGTCTATTTCTAATTATTAGAGACATAATCCTAAAATTATTGTGAAATGGTTTGTGTTAATTGCTCTACTAACTAGAGATAATACTTGGTAAATACAAGCTTCTTCAGGTAGCAGAACAAAAGACAAACTCTGTCAGTTAATTCATTATTCCAAATCATTAGACAAAGTGTGTGTTTAATCTTCTTCTCCTTTCTTCAACAATTACCACAGTGATGAGTAACACAGTAGAACCTTTTCATACTAAGTGATTTTGGTCAGTAATTAACTGCACATCTAAATGGACAATACAACGACTAGCATGACTGTTAGGTAACATTTAAGTAATTAAAAGTATATGTATAATGAAAGCCTTGCAATTACACAAAAAAATTTGGGTAATTACATGGTGCAATAATAAGTTATGAATTTAAACCTACTGCTTTGGCATGTACCTTCTCAGGTTATACTTGCAATTGCCAGAAGCATAATTTAGGTGTCTAGATGAAGACAGATAGGAAGGAATCTCATATCTCCACAGCAACAGGAAGTCTGACATTTTAAGTTGAGAGTAACTTTTGCAGTCCTTGAATTGCATGCAGAGAGAAAGTATTTTTTACATAAAGGTAGGTTTAAACTTCTGTTACTTGTTCTTCCTGTAATTTTTTACACTGACAAAAAAAAGAGATAATTATTTTGAATGCAATAATCTACCTTCAAGGAAAGGCAGTGCCACTCATAAGCTAAAATTTTCTTTATGTTGGGCTCTTACCAAGTTCCACATCCTGATCATCAGTAAGAACAAGGATGATGTTTGGGCGGATGTTTCTACGGTCTCTTTGAAATCTTCCCTTCAGACGCTGATTTAACAGGAAAGCTGAACTTCCATCCAACAGTGATAAAACAGTCATGATGAATAATCCAAGGACAATACTATGCTGTGCCATGTTGTGCTGATTTAGTGATCCTTCTGAACAAGGTAGGTTAATGGATTCTATTTCTTTTGTGTTTGCAGGTCTCCTATAAGAGAGAAGGGGGATAAAAGTATTTATTTATACCTTAACACTGGCCTCCCCAAGGAACAGCAAGATTCTCTCCAAAGAAATAAAAAGCAGTATACTTGAAATGATCTAACTCTTAAGAAAAAAAAAGCAACAACAAAGCAACTGAATGTTTTCCTAGTGCCACCTAGAAGCAGAAACTTGAAAAATTCACAGTTCATAAGATGTGACCAACACAGGCAATGAAGTTTCACTCTGTGTTCAAATTTGGCAGCAAGTTCAAAGAATTAGCAGGGTATCAAACTGGCTTTGATATACATAAAAAGCAATCTTCTTCCTTAAGGTTCTGATATGTTTTGAGATGACATTTTTGTTTACAGCATAAAAAATGCTGATGTTGAAGAAAAAACTCACATCTATCCATATTTTTAAACAGGACTGGGATAAAATTTACTCAGTTAACAATACATTTTCAAACTCATAGAGGATCCTCAGATAGATGACTTGTAAGATGAATCAGTATATAACAAATTTCATTAGAGATCAGAGCTGCCCAGATCTTGGAAATATGGTATGATATTGTTTGAAGTCTATTGCAGCTTTGATGTTAGGACGATATCCCTTCAGCACTTCTGTTGGTTTCCAAGATTATTTTTTTAAATATCATTATTATTAACGAGCACATTTGAAGGCCCATTACTGCAAATGGTTGGGAATGGATGCACCAAAATTATTTGCACTGCCTATCACTTCTCTCCATCATAAATGCAATGCCCCCAAAATTGTCTTGTTTGCAAAACAAAGCACATCTAACTTGTATTGTTCCTGTTAATGAGCCAAAATAAGTTCTTAGATAATCCTACAGGGAGAATCCAAAAAATTATTAAGTCTGCTGAAGAATTTCTGAAATAATAATTTTGCTCAGAGATTTTCTGGTATAAATAAGATTGCTTCTTGCTTTTGGAAATTAAAACAACAGTATGAAACTGCATTGAAAATATCAAGTACTAATTATTTCATCAGATCTAGTGATCAATGAGTCAGTTTCTGATGAATTCCCTACTTGCTGCCTGTCTTTTCCTGGACCGGTGCCAATGATCTCTGTAACGCAGAGAAAAATCAATTAAAAATGACACAAGGGAGACTATCTGCTTTTTGTAAAGACCAGAAATGCATGAGTAGAAAGAACCTAGCACAGTGTGGTTTACCCAAAGAAATACACTGGCTATTCAGTCCCTAAAGCCACTTGGGAAAACAGTTTTTCCTACAGCAGATTATTTCATAGCCACATTGTTACTTCATCTCTGTCAGCATCTGCTCTTTGAGATAAACTTTGATTAAGAAAGTTCTCTTTGCAATGGCAAAACCACTGGTCTGAAAAATTATACTTAGATTCTATGCTTACTTAAGAAGTACATACTGAATTCTCATACAAGTCAACAGATATGTAGCTACAGTATGATGCAATAAATTATTAAGGCTGCTTTCCAAAGATGTACACTAATAGGGTTTTGAGGAAATTAAAAATCCTTCTTCCTCAGTAGTCTCTCCAGTGAGTTTCACAAGTAGGTGAAACTAACTTCTTTCACAGAAAATAAAACATTTTAAATATCCTAGCACTTGATCCAATGGGCAGGGAAAATTAATTCAACTTCCTAAGTTTACAGATTGAGCTTTAGTACTTGTACTGCTGCTCAGAGACTTGCAAGGCTATAGTAGAAGGAACATTGACAAGACCTATCAATTGTCATTCCTTGTACTCAGAATCCCACTGACAGCACTATAACTGGGAAGAATCATGTCAGAGTCAATGTGTTGTTACTGTACAGAGCAGTCAAAAGCAGCTTGAAAGGCAAACCTGGATCTGTTTCAAAAGAGAAGGGAAAAAAAAAAGTTAGTTTAGCAGGCACACATCCCTGGACACCAGCTTTATGGGGGATGGGGTAGAGAAACGGCTTCTGCTCTTCAGAAATTACTCTATATGTACTTCTGTTTAAAAACAAACAGAACTGACAACATCTATGTTTTCATTATATAGAAACATTTTTCTGAAGATCTAAAAGTTAATGTGTTTTTTTTCTGCTCGATACTAGACAACAGCTTCTCGAAATAATGTACAGCATTTGTTGACTTTTCTTGCAGCCTTTAGCAAGGTGATCATTCTTCTATCTGCTCATAACTACATGCACTGTATTCCACATGGAACTCTTCCTCGCACTCTTCTCACTTCTTTCAAACAAATGAATGGAAGTAACCTCATGACCTCATTGCCTGTCTCCCCTCAGCCTGCTTTTTCCTCACAGTTTATTGTCCCTCACTCACTACACTGTATCTAAAAATAGAAGTTGTCCCCAGCTAAGAAAGCTGCTCATCTATCTACAAAATACTTAACACATTTGGGGATGTACAACAACTGTTATTTCACAGATATTTTATCCATTTAACTATTTTTGTATATTTATGATTAAAAGAATTAGCTGTGGGTGAAGGAGAGAATTCCATGTCAAGCACCACAGGCATCTTCTACCAAACCTGTTATCTCTTTTTCAACGCCCTCTTCAATTAAGATTTTTCAACTATTCTGATGTGTTATGTTCCTATTATTATCACAGTAAGCACTGCTGGGAACCAACCCAAAGTATGTAATTATGTGCAAAAACTCCTACCTATAACTAGGTAAAGAAATTAAAGCAATTTTGGAAGATAACCTATTTCTTGAAATATGTATTCATGAAAGACAGACATGCCACAACTAACAGCATATATGCAGTAACATCTAGAAGCCAGCTTTAAATAGTTCTCAGAATAGTAACAGAAGTGTCTCTCGCATGGATTGCCAGTGGTCAAATATAGATTGATTTATTTTTTTTTAACCCCGGGTGCTGGGTGAACTTCAGGGAAGAAATATGACAGAGTCTCTATTCTTTCCCCATTTCTGTCAACAAGTTTAATCTGCAACTCATAGATAAAGCCTAAAGAGTTCCACAGCAGTGCCCCAATCTGCCTTCACTTTTAATATAGCACCCCCTCCAATGATGCATTTTGCTGAGTGGTACAGATGGCCTACTGCATTATGTGCCTCTGCAGGCCATCCTCCAATATTCAAGATGCTTAATCTGTAGTTACTCTCATGAGGATTAGGTATGTCTCTTATTTTCTCCCAGATTACACCTATGAACTTGACAAGTCTAATCACTCCTCTTTTATTTTTAGAAATTCATGAAAAGTTCTTCAGCTGGGGCATGTAGCTGAGCTTTATTAAGCCTATGAAGCCTCCTAGCAAGCTACTTGAAAAAAGGTCTGGTCCTCATATTTTCTATGGTTACAATTGAGTTTAACAAATCCCTGACTCCCTTCATAGCCTGAATTAGATACAGCTGCCTCTTTTTGTTCTTAACTCCTGCTAGTATGGGGAATGCGAATAGAGCCAAACTTATTTCTCCTGTGTGGCAGCACAGAACATTACACTAAGTCACATTATAAATGTTGAAGAGATAAAACCAGGCTTCAGTACATTTATTCTATTCATAAAATAATGGAAAGTAGCATTTACACCAAGTCTTCTTTTTAATACTGCCCTCAGTAATTAACATCAGTTCCACTGCAACACAGGCAGGATGCACAGGGATGACCAGTGTCAGTTCTACCCCCAGATGGCATTTTTAACGTGTTATTGATTAGCATTGCTTGGCACAGATGTGACAGACACTGCGTGCAAAACTAGTGACAGTACTTTGCACGCACTTGCTAATGCAAGCCCTAGCACAACTGTCCCATACATAAACCCAGTACCAATTTCACTGAAATAAAATAATTCAGTTATTCTAATATGATAAAAAATATCTGACTCTTCCTGTAACAGAAAAGGTACAAATATAATAAATTAATTGTGGTATCAAATATATAAGCTAATCCTGCTTGGAGCCTACTTCTAGAAAACTGTTTCTAGTTATATACACATAAACTGATTTAAAAAAAATAACAAGCACACTGCAAACCACTAAACACAGAATTGTTTTGAATAGCAAGTTCAGCTCACCCAGCAGCCACCACACAACAGTATAACAGCATATAAGTCTCACAGTAGAATTGCAAAATAAGGCAAAAGTGGTTAGGGAGAAGGACTGCACACCTGCTCCAAATATGGCTGAGCCAATACCAGGTGTATTATTTAAGCAGACTTAGGTGTGTCATTTGTCCAATGTTTAAATTCATTGAAATACATGGTGCTGGATCAATTTCCTAGCAACCAACCCAATTAAAGTCACTTTGCCAGTTAAATGGATTCAGCAGTGCTGCTATTCTTTTAACTCTTGAGTCACTCCTACACGTCCAGGTTTGGTTACGTTAACTCCTTTTTCACTGAAGTTGTCAACCACCATTGGAAATCATTATACTTTTTAAGAAATAAACACACCTTTGTACGTGGGTTAGGAAGAAAATTGTATGCAATCAAATGAGACTCCTAGGGGAAGTCTGGTATCAACATTACTGCTGCAATCTAACAACATGCTGTGTTTTCTTAATAGTTTTATACTTCCTAACATTTTTTCCCCAGACAATCAAAAATTGAAGAGAAAGTCTAAAGCTAAGCCCCAGTGCTAAAAGTGACTCTCAAAGATCATAGCTGCGCTGATTTACCTACACAAACTATAGCTGAAGTATTTTTATTTTCAAGTATCTACCATTTCTTCACAAGTCAGGAATAGAACTTCCAGACTTATTAGAGCACTAAATTACTATTCAGATGTGCTCTTCCGACTCGCTTTCCTTATGCTGGTGAACTCTACACCAAACCTAAATATTTATCACTGGGAAGCCTATTTGCATTACACAATCTCTTCCCTAGTCTGTAGCTTTATATTAAGTAAAACTAAATTATAAAGCAGTCATAATTTTGTCTACGACTTAATATTATCAACAGTATTTTAAGAAACACAATATACTTTTCATCAATCTATACTAGCTTTCATTGTTTGCATACCATTATTAGAGCTTCCCAACAATACACACAAAATTAGTCTTCATGTAGGTTAAACCGCTATTTGGACCTCCCAAATCCACAATAATACACATGCTTTTCTGCACCATATGCAGTGATAACCCAATTAAAAAATAAATAATTACAAATTCTTTCCCTTTTTAAAAATAAATATGCGAAGAAAATAAAGATATGCAGTCCTTGACTTTAAAGATAATTGCTTGCATTAAATACAGCAATAACCACAGATTTTCACTTCTGAAAATACCAGAAAGGCATGCAAGTGCTTCAAGATAGAAAAAGTAGGCGAGAACAGTTAACCATTACACAGATACATTCTATCAAGCAAACGAAATTCTTTGAGGCCACATACAGAAAAAAAAGTTAGACTGTGTATATATATGTGCAAACACACAGAGACGTTCAGTTACACATCACCCAGATGCGCACACTAATTTGTTACGTGAGAAGCTAAGTGCTACAGCATCAGTTGGCTTTGGAAACTCCTTCCCGCACAGCCCCAACCTGGCGCGGCCACCTCTCACGGACCACAGGGACACATCCCGCTAGGGGTGCCCCGCACACGGCCCCTCCAGCACCCACCGCCGCCAGAACCGTGCCCTCTCCTCCGAGGTGGAAAGCCAGGGGGCTGGCACCGAGATCCAGGGCACGCAGCAGCCTCAGGGCCGGCAGAGCCGA